>NC_136057.1:774851757-775264257 GCF_964261635.1 Lissotriton helveticus
CGCTCCCCACGCAAAAAAAACTTTTTTTTTTTGTTTGTTTTTTGCCCCGCGGGGCCCTTTTAAAGCCTCCACATCAAACATAGGGGGTCAGGGAGGATCTACTATGCCCCCTTATGGTCATTTCCCCCTTTGTTTTGGCCTCCTCTTGTCTCTCGATCCTACCGAGAGACAAGATGGCGGCCGGCCCGGACTGTTTAGAATGTTGACAGACACCGGAGAGCCAATCAGCTTCGCTTCGCGAAGTTCCGTTACGCGTCAAGTACGCGAACCGGAGCGCTACCCGGAGCGCTGTTACAGATATATATATTTTTTTGAACGTTAATTTATCAAAATCCACTGGAGCACATATATTGAGACCTAGCAAAGGCACATCGGGCTAACAGTCCCTACAATTTTGCCAAGTTTCATGCAAATCCATTCAGCCGTTCGGGCTAAAAGTGAGGCCAACCGCCCTATGGAAATGAACATGGGAAAAACGCGTTTTCGGACCCCCCTTTTTTCTCGGCCCCCCCTTGACGAAACCCCCCCAAATTTTCAGGGGCTGCTCAGAAACAAAATGTTCCATTTTCCTGAAAATTTCAGCCAATTCCGTCCACAAACGCCAAAGTTATTAGACATAGAATTTTCAAAAATCCCATAGAGAAAAAATCCTAACTATATATACCTACTGGCGACCGCCAGTAGGTAATATATATATATATATATATATATATATATATATATATATATATAATGACAACAAGACACGGTTCATAACTACCTACAGTAGCCAAGCTGGCTTACTTAGAAAGAGTCTTAACAAATTTTGGCCATTGTTATTAAATGACTCTGATTTGGCTGAACATGTCAATGAGTCTCCCCAAATTTCCTTCAGGAAAGCGAGGTCCCTAAAAGATCAATTATGTACAGCAGTGATCCTAAAGAAACCCAAAACCACTGGGGTTCAGGGCTTTTTTACCTGCAGAAACTGCAAGGCATGCAAAAACAGTCGGAATTTGAAAAAAGTACGACTGTCACCCACATCTAAAATTCTGGTTATCCAAGAACATACTTCGTGCACCAGTGACCATGCAGTCTATGCTCTATTCTGTCCCTGCAATAAAACCTATATAGGGAGTACCATTAAGCCTGCGAAATTAAGAGTGCTTGAGCACATGCGTGCTATTACTAACATGGACAAATCCTACCCGATAGCACGACACTTTCACAGTCATCACAACCAAAATGCGAACTTATTGAGTTATTGTGTACTGTGTACTGTTAAATTTGATGAGAGGGGGGGCAATCGGGTACAGAAGTTGAGAAGACTAGAATCAAGAATGATTATTCAACATAAAACCATGGTCCCCAATGGTCATAACTGTGATGAAGAAATGGAAGTACACTTAGGATGATGCATTGTATTACTATAGTTTCATTGAGCTTTCTGTAGTTTTTGTCTAGTAGGAGATCTGTTTGGACTAAGTAGAAAAAAGTTTATATTTCATGATGTTTTGTCCATACTTGTTTTTAACTTCTATATCCTTTACATGAGTTACGAAGGGTACAAGGTAATTTTTCTGATCTTGAATCACTGGTCATTTTTTCATTTCCATCACCATTCATTAGTTTTATTATTTTTTCTTTTTTTCAGGGATTTCTTATATAGCATTTGTTTTGAATGAGAATATCAACCCTATAATAGACAGACAGTGAGCAGACTTGGAACCGAAAACTGATTGATCAACACGCACGAATGGTTTAGCCCACATGGGCATTATTTTACTTGACATTTTTTACTTGACATTTCTTTCTTATTGAAATCACAGTTTAACACTAGCCCACATGGGAGTATAAAGCATATATACAGCTGCCTTTAATGCATGAGATCGAATATATTGTCATGACATTGAATTTTGATTTAGGTTGCCCACTTGGGCGGTGATCTCAGCGCTGATTTTCTTAAGTTTTACTCTTATTTAATTACGAATGTCATGCAGGCCAAGTGCGCAATGTTTCAGGCACATAAATCATTCCGAGTCATTTGTTTATGTTTATGACATGAGCAGGGTTGTGATTATAAATCATGAATATGTTCTATTGCACATTGTGATTATTATTAGTTTTATTTTGGAATTTATAATTTTTCTATCCCTTTAGTGCAGTATTTTCACAAAATAGCGTTGACAAAAGCGCTAGTATTTTGTTTATGTTTATTGGTGTTTCACGAGACCATGTGATTCTCAGTACATGTGATACGATCCTATTACTCTTTTTACTTCTCGTGACCAAGGGGGAGGAGCCCCGAAACGCGTCGAGAGTTATTGTTTGTTTGCTCTCTTGCTGATTAAATAATTTGACAACACGCTATTTCGAGTTCGTGCTTCATACTGTCCCTGGATTGTGAGGACGCTTGTATGAGTGTTTGGAATTGATGGGCTCGCTGCCCAGCACGGACCACTGTTGTTGTGGAGGGGTCAGAGCGAAGTGCAGCGACGGCTGCACGTTCTATGGATATGGATATATATATATATATATATATATATATATATATATATATATATATATAAATATCGGCAAAAACCCTCCAGCACCTCCCAAACGGCGAACTGAGGAAAAACGGACCACCGGGACCTTTTCAATGGCAGATTTGTTATTTTATTAGCTCCTTGTTTCCACGACGCGTTTCGGGCATCTAGTGCCCTTGATCACATAACAGGTAAGCAGTACGTCATTGCTTTTTATACAAATGCTCTTTTTTCTTCTATTTTGCATTATTTTCACATTGCACACCACGTGATATTTGGAAAGTGAAGAAACACTATGGCATTTCCATGATAGTAGCGTACCATGCAAGAAAAGATTTGTTCTTTATGTATACCATAGCCTGCAGTACATTGTATTTAACGTCATTATTTCTAAACCCATCAATTTAGCTTAAATAGAAAATAATCATGGTCAGCACACATCTGTGATTTAAATAAATACATAAATACATATCCATTAAGTATTTAAAATCAAGCTAAAAATCTGCATAAATATAATAAAATATACAATCTATCACGTGTGCGAAAAAATACAATGTGCAAAATACTGCAAAGCTGACTTATTTCAGCATAAATGCTATCACTTTGTAATGCATATTTTTTTAATATCTGCATAATACAGTTATTAAAACTCCTTCGAAATAAGTTTTTCCAAAGTGCATGGTGCCTCTCAGAATCTCTTATGTATGCCTGTGTTTCATTAAATGAATCGTGCCTGACCGAGTTATATTAAAGTGACTAATGCAACAACAGGGTATCTCCTGTTTCAGAGAAACCTATTATATCCATATATATGAAAAACTATTGACTAGTGATAAAAGAAGAAGTGATAAAAATGTTATCTAAAAAAAGCGAAAAGCAGATTGTCCCCACCAGATAGCCATCCGGTGGACAACCGATAAGTGCAAAAAAAACCTTTTAACAAAAAATCAATCATCATACCCGGAAATCCTGTCGAGTAATTCCACTAATACTGTAATCTTATTAAGAGGATAATCGGAAATTCAAAAAATTCAAGAATAGACAATGTAAAGAGTAAACTTTCTATTAAAATTTCTATTAAAATTTCTATAAAAAAATGATGATATGCCTATCGGGTATAATAACTGTATAAATAGTTAAAAACCGTCCATAAAACCATATAAAAAAACTACTGTAAAATACTGCACAAAATTCATTATATAGAAAATTTAGAAAAGACTCATCCATACTCTCAAATTCAGTCCTATAAAAAAAGTGTACATGTCCTCTGTATTATTTAATCCATTCGGGAATTTATTATCGAGATCCAACATGAATCTGGTTTCTCTTTGTCGAAGTAATTTTTCCCGATTGCCTCCTCTCTGGGGCGATGGTACAGAGTCTATAACAAAGTATGTCAGGCATGAAATATCGTTATTATGTGCGTCCTTAAAGTGTCGAGCAACAGGATAAGCAGGATCATTTTAAACAATTGCTCTTAAATGTTGCAGTATTCTCACATGCACCTGTAGCTTGGTACTTCCCACGTACCTAAGACCACAGGTGCACGTGAGCACATACACTGCATGATCCGTTCTGCAATTGAAATTTCCCTTAATATTTATCTCATCCTCTTTAAACGGGGTCTTGTAATGAGATGTATTAATTCCAAATTTGCTGCCGCGACATGATGCACATTTAAAGAATCCCTGTCTTGGTTTCAACCATGTTTCTTTAACGGTTGTTTCAGGATTAATTCTAGAAAATGCTGCCCCCATACTTTGTGTTTTTCTAAAGGTGACAGTAGGTTTAGATGGGAGTCTATTTGACAATACATTGTCTGTTAATACAATCAGCCAATGCTTGTTTATTATGGCACAAATGTTTCTCTCCTGCCAACTGTAGGTTGTGATAAGTCTAGGAGTGTCAGATATTGGTTCAATGACATCATCATCACTAGTTTCATTGTGTGGCAATAGTGACTCTCTTGTTCTGTTATCAGATTTTTTAACAGCATCACTCAACATTTTGTTGGTGTAACCTCTTTTTCTAAGCCTGGATAGGGTGTCTAATTTGCATTTTTCAAATTCTTCCCTGGTGCTAAATATCTGTTTTAGCCTTAGAAGTTCACCATACGGTATACTAGCAATCAAGTGCTTCGGATGGCAACTTGTGGCGTGCAGCGTGGCAGTGCCTGCCGTAGGTTTTCTATACGCTGTAGTTGCTAGTTTGTCATTGTCTACAAAAACGCCAACATCTAAGAATTCTATCTTAGTATGGCTGAAATGAGATGTGAAGTGCAAGTTCATATCATTGTCATTTATGATTTTCACAAAGTCCTTAGCACTATCCAATCCATCATTCCATACAATAAAAACATCATCAATGTAGCGTAAATAATGAGAAATCTTACGTTCAAAACTTTCTCGGTGTTGTACCATGAGGACCCGCTCCTCCCAATAGCCCAAGTGTAAACACGCGCAGCTAGGGGGATTGCCTCCTCTCTGGGGCAATGGTACAGCGTCTATAACAAAGTATGTCAGGCATGAAATATCGTTATTATGTGCATCTTTAAAGTGTCAAGCAACAGGATAAGCAGGATCATTTTAAACAATTGCTCTTAAATGTTGCAGTATTCTCACATGCACCTGTAGCTTGGTACTTCCCACGTACCTAAGACCACAGGTGCACGTGAGCACATTCACTGCATGATCCGTTCTGCAATTGAAATTTCCCTTAATCTTTATCTCATCCTCTTTAAACGGGGCCTTGTAATGAGATGTATTAATTCCAAATTTGCATGCGCGACATGATGCACATTTAAAGAATCCCTGTCTTGGTTTCAACCATGTTTCTTTAACGGTTGTTTCAGGATTAATTCTAGAAAATGCTGCCCCCATACTTTGTGTTTTTCTAAAGGTGACAGTAGGTTTAGATGGGAGTCTATTTGACAATACATTGTCTGTTAATACATTCAGCCAATGCTTGTTTATTATGGCACAAATTTCTCTCTCCTGCCAACTGTAGGTTGTGATAAGTCTAGGAGTGTCAGATGTTGGTTCAATGACATCATCATCACTAGTTTCATTGTGTGGCAATAGTGACTCTCTTGTTCTGTTATCAGATTTTTTAACAGCATCATTCAACATTTTGTTGGTGTAACCTCTTTTTCTAAGCCTGGATAGGGTGTCTAATTTGCATTTTTCAAATTCTTCCCTGGTGCTACATATCCGTTTTAGCCTTAGAAGTTCACCATACGGTATACTGGCAATCAAGTGCTTCGGATGGCAACTTGTGGCGTGCAGCGTGGCAGTGCCTGCCGTAGGTTTTCTATACGCTGTAGTTGCTAGTTTGTCATTGTCTACAAAAACGCCAACATCTAAGAATTCTATCTTAGTATGGCTGAAATGAGATGTGAAGTGCAAGTTCATATCATTGTCATTTATGATTTTCACAAAGTCCTTAGCACTATCCAATCCATCATTCCATACAATAAAAACATCATCAATGTAGCGTAAATAATGAGAAATCTTACGTTCAAAACTTTCTCGGTGTTGTACCATGAGGACCCGCTCCTCCCAATAGCCCAAGTGTAAACACGCGCAGCTAGGGGGATTGCCTCCTCTCTGGGGCAATGGTACAGCGTCTATAACAAAGTATGTCAGGCATGAAATATCGTTATTATGTGCATCTTTAAAGTGTCAAGCAACAGGATAAGCAGGATCATTTTAAACAATTGCTCTTAAATGTTGCAGTATTCTCACATGCACCTGTAGCTTGGTACTTCCCACGTACCTAAGACCACAGGTGCACGTGAGCACATTCACTGCATGATCCGTTCTGCAATTGAAATTTCCCTTAATCTTTATCTCATCCTCTTTAAACGGGGCCTTGTAATGAGATGTATTAATTCCAAATTTGCATGCGCGACATGATGCACATTTAAAGAATCCCTGTCTTGGTTTCAACCATGTTTCTTTAACGGTTGTTTCAGGATTAATTCTAGAAAATGCTGCCCCCATACTTTGTGTTTTTCTAAAGGTGACAGTAGGTTTAGATGGGAGTCTATTTGACAATACATTGTCTGTTAATACATTCAGCCAATGCTTGTTTATTATGGCACAAATTTCTCTCTCCTGCCAACTGTAGGTTGTGATAAGTCTAGGAGTGTCAGATGTTGGTTCAATGACATCATCATCACTAGTTTCATTGTGTGGCAATAGTGACTCTCTTGTTCTGTTATCAGATTTTTTAACAGCATCATTCAACATTTTGTTGGTGTAACCTCTTTTTCTAAGCCTGGATAGGGTGTCTAATTTGCATTTTTCAAATTCTTCCCTGGTGCTACATATCCGTTTTAGCCTTAGAAGTTCACCATACGGTATACTGGCAATCAAGTGCTTCGGATGGCAACTTGTGGCGTGCAGCGTGGCATTGCCTGCCGTAGGTTTTCTATACGCTGTAGTTGCTAGTTTGTCATTGTCTACAAAAACGCTAACATCTAAGAATTCTATCTTAGTATGGCTGAAATGAGATGTGAAGTGCAAGTTCATATCATTGTCATTTATGATTTTCACAAAGTCCTTAGCACTATCCAATCCATCATTCCATACAATAAAAACATCATCAATGTAGCGTAAATAATGAGAAATCTTATGTTCAAAAATTTCTCGGTGTTGTACCATGAGGACCCGCTCCTCCCAATAGCCCAAGTGTAAACACGCGCAGCTAGGGGGAAGCAGGCCCCCATTGCCACACCCTGTACTTGCCGATAAACATTTTTGCCAGACGAGAAAAAATTATTGTTAAGACACCAGTCTATCAATGCCACTAACATTTTGTTATGTTGATAATAGTCACAAGCTCTTGCTCTCAGAAAGTGTTGAACAGCACATAGCCCCAATTTGTGATCGATGCTGGTATAGCGACTCAATATCAAGCGTTATAAGTAACAACTCTTTAGTCCAATTAACATCACTGATCTTATTAATGAAGTCCCCCGTGTCCTTCACATATGAGGGCAAGGATTTCACCAAGTCCTGCAAAAAGTAATCCACATAAATGCCCACTTTTTCAGCTATGCCTCCAATAGCTGAGATAATTGGGCGACCTGGGACTGGGGTGACCTCTTTATGGACCTTAGGCAAAAGGTATAAAAAAGGTAGAATTGGATGTTCATTCCACATATATTGAAATTCCTCATTTGTTATGAGGCCTTCACTTTTCCAAAATTGCAATTCCTTTTTTAATGAACCCTTTGCTTTGTGATAATCCTTCATAGTAGTTTTCAAGTAACATTGTTCATTATTGAGTTGCCTCATCGCCTCTTGAGCATATTCCTTCCTTGGCCATAACACTGTTTCCTCCTTTGTCTGATTTTTTGATTATCACTTCTACCTCTTTACTTAATCTGTTCATCAACTTCTGCAGTTGTGCCTGATTGTATTCTAATTTTTGTTGTTTGTAATTCACTTTACGATTTAACTTTTTGATTTCCTCTGTGATGCATTCATGGAAAGTGTCAATCGCGTCTTTAGGCATTAGTGGTAGGAATGTTGATTTCGGTTTATACGGACTGTTGCCCACTCCCCTTTGTAAGAGATTGATTTGTTGTAACCTTTCTTGGGTGGAATACACATGTGGCGTATGTTGGGTAGATATACCTGAATCATTTTCCAACTCATGTGCCGTGAGCAAAGTTTGTAAATCTGATGCCTGCAGTTTAGACAACGCACCCGTAGCATTCTGTTGTACATTTTTGCTTTATCTGTTCCTGTTTTTACAGCAAAAAATTTCTTCAATTTTAATTTGCGAATAAAACAGAATACCTCTATTCTTGTTTTAGCGTTATTGAAATTATTGCCTGGACAGAAATTTAAGCCTAATGCTAGAAGCTATTCCTCTGCCTTTGTCAATTCAATTGTAGACAAGTTGATAATTGTCTTTTCATCCTATGAATCAAAATTTATTTCTTGCGCCAAAAGTTTTTCTTCTTCTCCTTTGGCTTTGTGTTTATTGTGGCGGCGCCGCGCTCTTCTGTTTGCGTTCGGCCTTTTTCGATTGGCTTCTTGATGTTCCTTGGTCTTAAGGTTTGCTTTCTCGCCTCCACCAAAAAAATCAACCTCTTCCTCAGGACTTAGTATAGGCATACTCATTGAGATATCGGTATTCACGCTGCCCATGCTGGAATTGCTGGTTATAGATTCTGTATCATATATATATATATATATATATATATATATATATATACATACATATATATATACACACATACATATATCTGAGACAATTATCAATGTAGGTTTTAACAGAGTGGCTACCTCAGACCACATCAAACATGCTGTGCTTTTATGGGACATGACATCAATTCTTGTATCGCTAAAATGAGAAGGGATCACTGTGCTTCAAAGACTGGAAAAATTTGCATTCCATCATAAGTCCTATCTCACCGTGCCTGCCGGTCCCCTAAAAACTCTCACCTGCCAAAATGTGCTACATAAGGGTAGGAAGTCTCTATTAGATCATATTAGAATCATTACTGACACCTCGCTCACTTAAGACACTGCAGCCGACAAGTTGAGGCATTGATTGATTCTGGCATGTTGAAAAAGTAAACCTTATTCGACAATGATGCTGTTAATTACTGTCTAGCATCTGAGGTACTTTGTCCTCTACAATGATGGCGATAGTTGCAGCCAGTTACGTACTGCCTTTTGTAGAATCACAGATTATTTTAGATAATTTATTGGTCACTTTTCAACAGGGTAGGGGATCCTACTTTCACCAACCAAACATTTACTTCAGATCCTTAGATTCACATTACAACTATTTCGGATTACCTTTAACTTGGATTTATCTCAGGTAGTAACGGGCACATGCATCAACCTATTTAGGAAGTGCAAACGGTGCGAATCGGTAAATTCGGCCGTTTGCGCTTCCTAAATACGTTTTTGGTATGCATCAAACACTATTTCAAAATTCGCATTTTTTTGCATTTCTTAAAAATGCGAATGCATTTAAGGAATCGCATTTGTGCGATTCCTTAAATGCAATGCATCAATCAAAAAAAAATGCGAATTATGAAATAGGAAGTGCAAATTAACACGAGGTTGACCCTCGTGTTAATTTGCGAAAATCTTCAAAAAAGTTAAAAAATGCATTTTTAAAACTGTCATGTTACAGACACACGTCCTTAGGACATGTGTGTGTGTGAAACATCCACTTTAAAATACATTTCAGGGGTGCAGGGGGGGGTTCTTTGGACCCCCCCCCGCACCCATGGAATGCATTAACATTATGCAAATTCTAATTTGTGAATTCGCAATTGCCATTGATTCCTATGGGCCTTTTGGCCCATAGGAATCAATGGGAAATGCGAATTCGCAAATTAGAATTCGCATAATATTTGCGATTCGGTAAAAAATTCGATTTTTACCGAATCGCTAATATTATGCGAAAATATACATGCATCCCATTTTGCGAATTCCAAATTGCGATTCGCTATTTTTCGCAATTTGGAATTCGCAAAAGGCCGGGATGATGCATGTGGGTGTAAGAGTGTATATATACACATAAAACCATATAAATTCAGCAGTTAGAGTTATCTCAAGTAACTATAACTCCTGCCCTAAGGTAACTATAAATTGTGCTCTCGCTATAGAGAGTTTCCCCATCGATAATTTCATGGAAGTCATGAGTGAGGTAATATGCGTGATAATTAGCAATGCATGGCGAGGGCGTGAGTCATAGTTACCATAGGGCACAAGTTATAGTTAACTTGCGATAACTGAGTGTAACTGCTGAATTTCCATAGTTTTGTGTGTAAATCTGAACATAACCATAACATCCCTGTAACCTTTGGGTTTTTAGTAAAGTTCTATATTTTATGCTAATTCCTAACTATAACTTCCCTATAACCTTTTTTTCCAGTGAATTTCTATGTTTTTAATGCTATTTCCTAACTATAACGACCCAGTAACTTGGGTGTGTGACTGGTTGTGTAAGTGGATGTGTGACTGGCAGTGTGGGTCTGTGAGCGGGTGTGTGAGTGGCTGTATGGGTGTGTATGTGGATGTACGAGTGGGTGTGTGCATCGTGTTATGGGTCTTTGAGTGAGTGTCTGAGTGGTTTTGTGGGTCTCTGAGTGTGTGTGTGACTGGCTGTGTAAGTGGGTGTGTAGGTGTGCGAGTGCATTTGACTGGCTGTGCAGATCTGTGGGTGTGTGAGTGGTTTTGTGGGTCTCTGAGGGGGTGAGTGGCTGTACAGCTGTGAGAGTGCCTGTGTGGGTGGTTCTCTGAGTGGGTGGGGGTGCGAGTGGCTGTATGGGTGTTTGAGTGGTGCCCTGGGTCTCTGAGTGCATATGTGAGTGGATGTATATTTTGGGAGGATCCGCTGCAGATTCAAACAGGGCCGTGCTGAGCGCCGCAGATCCATGCGCGCCGCGGATCCTTGTCTACCAAAACAAAGCATTTTTGGACAATTTCTTGCCCACGAGGGGTCCCTCACAGACCCCTCCCTCAGTCCCATGGGGTCAGGATATTTTTATCCTTAGCCCTTATATCCCATTTACAGTTTATTCTCTCCGAAACTGTGTCCCAATTGACAAAATGGCAGCCACAACTTTTCTCTCAGGTTGCAGCCAACCAAATCACTAACATTGCTAATGGCGATTGGACCCGGTTACCACCAGTAGGTTATATATAAATAGGAGAGGGGTTCAGGGGGTTACTCTTCCAAAAAAGTTAAACATTTTTGTATGTATGTGTGTATATATGTATTCACAAAGGCTAGAAACTTGTGCAGCACTGAATATTGCTCTGAGCCTGCATATATGGGTTGAAATCAATGATTAGTGTTAGAAATGATGTGACCTATGCTTCTGGCATGGGTCTCTTCACTGAGTCATGGAGGCATATGTGCGCATAGTTCAATAACTACAGGCAAGGATACGCTGCCCAAGAGAAATGGGTGGGAGTCAGTTGCCATTCTGCACTATAACTCAGCTAAAAAGGAAGGAGGCATGTCATCAATAAGGCACAATGGCCAAGGTGAATGGCACAGGCAATGGTACTTTACCACCCCCACAAGGTGCCATCTGAAAGGTCCGACACCACCGATGGAAGACCGTCCATATGGCAAGACCTGGAGGGAAGATTCTCCCAGCATAAATGATAGTAATAACAGTGGTAGAAAATCACCTTTCAGTAATCAACGGCACCTGTGTAATGGCCCGGTCTCAGTGGACCTCCCAACAACATTATACTCGTTCACAATATGACTCAATTTACAAAGTTATCACGTAGTGCAGTGCAGCAACCAAAGTTGCTCACAATCAGGCTGTCTTGTTCCATAAACAAACCTTTGCATCATATGTTTTGCGCTTGAAAGTAAATTCCAAATAAACATTTTGCACTGATTTACATGACATTTGTGACACAAACTGTTAAAAAGGGGGTCTCTAATTGACAAGGGTTTGCACCTTTGTCCAAGTAGGGATCCTTCTTCCTAGTCAGGGTAAGGGAGTTGCACTCCTAAAATAACCCCTGCTCACCCCCTTGGTAGCTTGACGTGAGCGGTCAGGCTTCTCACCGAAGCAGTGTGTAAAGCATTTGCACATAACCAACAGTAATACAGTGAAAACTGTACAAAAGGAGACCAAAACAGTTTAGAAAAATATCCAATATTTTTATATATCCAAAACCAAAACAATAAAAACCCAACATATAGTACTTTAAAAATATGTACTTTGCAAGATATCCTTAAAATTGCAGAAATACAGTTCGTACAAGTCTGTAGCTCCACCCAGGGCTACCACGATGCTGAAAACAACAGAGTCTAACAGTTCAAGCCGACCGCATCGGTACGGACCAGCGAAAGCGAGGACAGACTCGGTAACAGTACCATTCTCGTTGCGACTGGCACATTGGTGCGAGCCGTTCGTGGCAACTGTCGCGGTTGTGTTGCAAAATGTAAATGGTGCAGGGTGCAGTGCCTTCTCGATGCGGTGCAGGCAGTGGCTCGGTGATGATCGTCCAG
This sequence comes from Lissotriton helveticus, assembly GCF_964261635.1. Taxonomy (NCBI): domain Eukaryota; kingdom Metazoa; phylum Chordata; class Amphibia; order Caudata; family Salamandridae; genus Lissotriton; species Lissotriton helveticus. The sequence goes on from NC_136057.1 coordinate 774,864,279, forward strand.
ATGGTGTCTGTGAGGCCAAGGCTTACGGTGCGACCAAGACTTACCGTGCAGGGCGAGGTGGTGGTCGATGTGGTGCTGACAGGTTGCAGTGCAAGTCACAGAGCCGGTTAGTGGAAGCTGGCGTCGGTCGGCCCAGACTGCTGTGTGGGACGAGGCGGTGGTTCGTGAAACTTACGAGCTGAGCCCCCATTCGTTGATGCGGTCACAGACGTCGAAGGCAATGACAGCGTCAGTGAGACCAGGATGTTGACGTGAAGTGAGGAGGTATGGAGTGCAGTGCCCACAGGTCATGGTGCAACCAGCAGCTCGGTGGCAGTCGTCATCGTCGGTGAAACCAGGGTTGTGGTGCAAGATGCGGACGGTGCCTTCTGAGATGCCTTCAGGACACAAAGCCAGTGACGGTGTCAGTTGCATTTCCCTTCTCTGTGACAAGTGAAACAGCACTTCCAGAAGCGGTACCCAGAGGTTGGGGAAGTATTTGCAGTCCCTGAGACTTCAGAACAAGAGGAAAGCTCTACTTCAAGCCCTTGGAGATGCTCAGCACAAGTAGAAGAAAGTTCAGTCCAGTCCTTTCACTGCCCAAGGCAGAAGCAGTAACTGCAGGCCAGCCCAACAAAGCAAGCAACACAGCAAAGGGGCAGTACTGCTATTGGCAGCTATTCCAGCTCTTCCTCTTGGCAGGTTCCTTGATTCCAGCGAGTTCTGAAATGTTGGGGTCTGAGCCCCAATATTTATACTCAAAATCCCTTTGTTCTATAAGGCAGAGTGTGTCTGTGCTTAGTCCAAACCAGTTCTGTCCTCTCTGAGCCAGCTTCCTGGCAGGAGGGGGAGACAGCATTGTGGAAGGCAGACAAGGCCCTTTCAGGTGAAAGGAAATCCCTCCCCCCCCCCCTACTCTAAATGCCGCACAGGTCTATTCAGCCCAGCCCTGACTCATCCAGATTCTCTGGAGCCACTGCACCTCCCCAGCCCCTGTCACTCCAAAGCCAGACAGTTAATCAACATCCTAGCAGAGGCACACTGGATGGCTAAGCAAGAAATTACCTACTTTCTAAAAGTGGTGTTTTCAAACACAGAATGCAAAAATCACCCTCACTAAAAGATGCATTTTAACATTCAGTTCAGGCATACTCAACTTTTTTTTTCCTACCTTGTTCCCAAGGGCAGTTATGCTTATAAGATGTTACAAGCAAACTCCCCATTCTATCCTATGGGAACAGGTAGCCTTGCAATAGTGGAAAACGAAATTGGCAGTATTTCACTATCGGAACATGCCACACAAACCAGGGCATGTCCCACCTTTCACATACACTTCACCCTGCCCACAGGGGTACCTTGGGCCTACCTTAAGGGTGACTAACATGTAAGAAGAGGGAAGGTTCAGGCCAGGCAAGTGGGTGGATTTGCCAGGTCGACATGGCAGTTACAAACTGCGCACAAACTCTGCAGTGGCAGGTCTGAGTTACCTTTACAGGGCTACTTCTGTGGCTGGCGCATTCAGTGCTGCAGGCCCACTAGTAGCATTTGATTTACAGGCCCTGGCACTTTCAGTGCACTTTACCAGGGATTTACCAGTAAATCAAATATGCCAATCATGGAAACACTAATCCATAATACAATTTACACAGAAAGCATATACACTTTAGCACTGACCAGCAGTGGTACATTGCCCAGAGTCCTAAAACCAACAAAGACAGGTCAGGAAAAAATAGGAGGAAGAAGCAAAAGGTTTAGAGATAACCCTGCAAAAAGGCAATTTCCAATACAAACACAGCCTCAAATGTTAGTAAATCTGCCCCTGCATCCCTATGATACCTTGTCCCTGCTGTGGCTTCACTTGTACCACTTTACTTAATAGGTTACATATGCCTAATACCACTACCTCCATGAGTTCTATGAAGCAACCGCCCACCGTGGGGAAGAATAAAGAACTTTCTCTAAAATAATTCACCTTTTTAATATAAATTGTAGATACGTTTCTAAGCACAAAGAGGATATCTTTGACCTCTTACAGAATATACAACCAGATGCAATCTTCCTTACGGAAACTTGGTTACATGAAAGCTCCGGTCCCGATATTGCAGTTGCCTTACCACCCAATTACACGATCTTTAGAAAGGATCGTGAGGATAAAACCGGTGGAGGCATTGCAGTAATTTTGAAAAAGGCTTTTTCTTGCAAATGGTAGAATATACCCTTTGAGGGCTGAAAAGCTAGCTCTTTTAGACTTCTTCTCTCACCTCAATTCACGTTTTCGGGGATCTTGGTGTACCGTCCGCTGGGACCAGTAGGGCTTTGGGCGGCGATGTTTCCGGAACTAACTGCCTCTTTTTAGCTTGATGCTGCCAATTTTACCATTGTGGGTGATTTAAACATTCACTTTAACGATCTTACATGTAATATTAGCACTTTCTTGATAGCCGATCTACGAGCTATGAATGTTTTACTCTGCAACTCAGGTCCCACCCATAGGGCTGGTTATTTGCTAGATCCTATTTTTGGAACTTACCTAACATCTCATGCCAGACAGCCCTTCCTATACTTTGGTCGGACATTTTCTTGGTCGGCTTTAAGGTGGGGATTGGTTTGCGGCGGAATAATTCACTCACTTCTTCCACCAAACCTAAGTGTGAAAATTCGAAGAATCTAGATATTGATTCATCCAATCGAAATCTCGTGAACAATATTCCTGCTATTTCCTCCATTAATCCATCGGATTCGGAAACCATCCACACTTGGATCATGGCATCCGTTAATACATGCCTTCTAACGTCAATCAAAAAAATTAATAACCATCGCCCCACGGCACCTTGGTTCTTGGAAAAGCTAAAATTTAAAAAAACTAAATGTAAAGCCTTGGAAAGACGTTGGAGCAAGGATTATGCGCCTGAATCCAAGCATAGCTACAAACTTGCCAAGAGGGATTATCATTCCCTGTGCAAAGTGGCTCGTGCAGAATTATTTAACACTATTACATCGGCACATAATATTTACAAAGTTCTATTCAAAAATAGTAAAGGAGCTCTCAGGAGCAACCTGCCAACCGACGCCACCCGTGCTTGATGAAGTACAATGTGAGGACGTGGCAATGTTCTTAATTGGCAAAGTAGAGAAGATCTCCTCAGAACTAAATACAGTAACAACTAATGTGGAGCCGCAAATGAAGAGCACTCCCTCCACATTAGGCTATGCTATTCTACAAGGGACTAATGGCACAAACCAATTAATACGATAAATAATTGGCTGCCACTGGACATCTCATAATTTAAGGTAATTTTAAATAGCATTAAATCTGGTTCACCTAACGATCCGCTCCCCATTCCTGTTCTCCAAAAACTTGAACCTACTTCATTGAAACTTATCATGGAGTTATTCAATGCGTCATTAAGGGAAGCAATCTTACCAGGCGCGTGGAATCACGCCATGGTTCTGCCCCTTCTGAAAAAACGTAATGCCCATCCGGCTGAACCCCCGAACTTCCGCCCAATCTCATTACTTCCTGCTTTTTCAAAAAGTTTGGAAAAGCACGTTAATCAACAACTTACGCAGTATGTGGAATCCTAGAAAATCTTACATGCGTCACAATCGGGCTTTAGAGCAGGGTACTCCACAGAAACCATGCTCCTGGGAGTTACTGAAGCACTGCGCCAACATCTTGACAAGGATGATACGGTGGCACTCATTTTGCTTGACTTGAGTGCTGCCTTCGACACTGTGTCATACACTGCTCTATTAAAAGTACTTCAATCTCTGGGTATAGTTGTCTCAGCGTTTAAATGGATTAAAGATTTTCTAACTGGTTGGACTTTTCATGTCTTTTCCCCATCTTCTAGCTCTAAGACCCATGCTTCTCCTTATGGGCTACCGCAGGGCTCGATCCTTAGTCCAGTGTTATTTAATCTCTATGTTAGCCCTCTAGCTACAATAGCGGAAGAGGCTGGGTTGTCTATCTTTTCATATGCGGATGACACCCAGCTAATCTTCTCCTTGTCCTCCAACGAGTCAACCATGGTGTCATCCCTCCAGGTAGGGCTGCAAACCATAGCTAGCTGGATGCACACTAATTGGTTCTGATCCTGGGGAAAAACAAAGATCTCTGGGGCCCCCATCACTGGCCTCCCCAAATGGGTGATCTGCCTTAACCGGTGCAAACAGCACGCAATCTAGGTGTAATCATAGATGATCAGCTATCTATGAGGCAACAAGCAATCAAGATCGGCTCAACTTGCTTCACCATCCTAAAATGGCTCTGTAAAGTACTTTGGATGTTGCCTAGTCCCACACAAACAACTGTGATCCAGGCCTTGATTATGTCCAGGCTGGACTACTGCAACGTCCTGTACCTAGGAGCAAATAAGGAGGTAGTTCGAAAACTACAAGTAGTTCAGAACTCTGCGGCCAGACTGTCTGCCATGTGCCGAAAAAGATCTCTATCTCAGACTCTCTCCGTGACCTCCACTGGCTCAGGAGAGAGAATCGTATTAAATGTAAGGCCTTATGTTATATGCGTAAGATCAAGCTGGGCACTGCGCCTCAATATCTGAGCTCCCTAGCCCATTCATATCTTCTGACACGCCTGCTTCGATCCTCTTCTCAAGCCAAATTTCCAGTTCCCAGGTTCAAACTGTCACGTATGGGTGGTCGGTCCTTCTCTTATCTGGCCCCCTCAATGTGAACTTCGCTACACGCGCTGCTACGGCATGAATCCAGTTATAAAAAAAATCGTATGGGCCTAAAAACCTGGCTATTTATTCGGCAGATGTTAACTCTTTCTTTCGCACTGTCCGATGGCTCAGAGAAACCTCTGGGTAGCTATGCACCATATACATTTAATTTAATAATAATAATATGATGTTGGGTATTGGTTAATAATCTGTGGCGCAGCTCTTGTTGGGTGCTCAATGAAACACCTTGTTGCTAACATTTTTAGAACAATTATATGAAACCTTTGGCTAGGTTGAGAAAAAGGTTTTGGCTCCACTTATATGCTTTCTGATGACACTCGTGCTCTCATCCATTTTGATAGGGTAGTGTGGCACTATAATTAACAACAGAGCATAGCTGACCAGCATCTGTAGACTGGAGGGACTGCAAGGTATCAACATTACCTTTTTGTCTATGCAATAGAACACTGAGCCCTGAACCCACGTAGATGGCATACTTTATCAATGAGCTCACACCTCACCAGAGTCTCGAAGCATTCGATCAATGTGCACTCCTTGCAAATTAGGAATCCACCTCAGTCGAATTCTTCTAGACCCAGTTGAGAAGTGAGCCCAAAAGCATGCCAACTACTAGGGTGTAAGGGCTTAGCGTATTTTTACTCTGAGGATCAGAGTAGTTCTTCAGGCTATGTGCCTGCTCTCCATAGCATGGACAAAATGCAGATACATTGTAGTCCCTTCGATTTGTGGTCTACAGCGTTTTTGGTTATTTGCACAGATTAAGGAGAATAAACTGTTTATACAAAAATATTATTCCTCTCCATATTTCCCATTCCTGGATGACTCATAATACACTACAACTGTATACATCAAAAACTGATATTTTAGTTTATAATTATCCACCAGGCATTTAGACATTATTGCCAGGTAAAATTAGGTCATAAACCTTTAAACAAAAGGTGCATCATTTATGGGTGTTTACTGATGCTGACCTCTTTTACTCTGTTGGTGAAAAAGCTACTTGCTAAGAAAAGTACAGATTTTTCACAATAGCTGATACTCAAAGGTGTTTATTATCCACCATTTGGAATTTCTCAATAATGAACAAGTTACTTACCTTTGGTAACGCTCTTTTTGGTGGATAGTCTAACTGCAGATTCCTTACCCTCAGAATATTCCCCGATGCCAGGCTGGATCCAGAGGTTTTCATAGCAGTGCTCCAGTGTGATGCCAGGTGGCGCTCTGTGGTTTCATGTTCACTTTGTTCTGCCTCGAAGTGGAGCTGCATATTCGAACCAACATCAGTTTCTTGCGTGACTCTTTCCTCACCTTTGGACGTGGAGCAAAGAACATTCAGAGGCACCGGTTTGCAGAGCTCTAATTTGGGATCTTTTTAGGGGATAAAAGAGACAACTCCATAGAACAGGGAGGTCAGTGAGAAATATGCAGTTCGATTATACACCTAAAGGAGTATTGTTTAGGGGTAAGTAACTTGTTCTTCTGATAGATACTTCTAACCGTAGATTCCTGACCTTTAGAAAAGATACCAAACATCTGTGGAGTGGGCCAAAAGGAAAAAGTACTGCAGGACCAAATGGGCAAAATGTTGTTACCATCAGACCTATCTGTCAGGGCAGTAGTGCTTCATGAAAGGATACACTGATGCCAACGTTGCAACCTAGCAGATATCAAGGATAGGCAACCCCTCATGCCAATGCATTGATAACACCCTTGGCCCTGGTGTAATGAGCCCTCAGTCCTTCCAGAGGCTGCTTCTCGGCCAATGCATAGCAGATCAAAATGCAAAGGGTCATCCACCTTGACAAAGCACCACTGCTCAAGAAGTTGGTAGTGAACATTTGAGAACGGTACAAATATTTTGAAGCATCCTGACCATCCTGGATATTTTGAGCAAGATTGGTCTGAAATGCCTTGGGACTGCTGGCAAAATCTCAGCAACCATGTCCCAAAAAGCACGGGTACATCTCCCATGCAGACAGCTAACACTGACTGACTGGTAGACTAAACAAGCCAAGGAAAGCATCCACTTCCCGAATGCTTCAATTTGTTTTGACTCTGTCCGGGTGAGTCATGAGGAATTATTTGGCATTCACCCCACTGATAGAAGCCTGAACCACCAAACATTCTGGTGTAAGGTGCAGAGTCAAGATGTCGGAGCTGCCTGGCGCCAATTTGTGGCATCTGGAAACCTCTATGTTTACTGGTGGATAAAAACAAGGCTTAGGCCAGGTGCCCAAAAGGGAGTCAGTCAGGACTTTATTAAATGAAATGAGGGTTCCGAAGAAACTTGTCCAGGCTGCAAAACTTTACCAGAATATGTTGTGTTTTTTAGGATCTGCCAGATTTATTGGCAGACGAACTCTCCCATTATATATTAGCAGATTATCAAGCAGTAACGCCAAGTAGGTGCTGTATATTTTATATCCTTAGCATGCAGTTTGTGCAGCTAAACAGGATTAAAGGAGTGGTATCAGGGAGTTAGATCGTTGGTCCTAAAGAAAAGCCTTGGGGTACAGTTAGAAACATGTTGACCTTTAGGAAAGCAGGCACATTATTACCTACACTTTCTACCTCCTCGTTTTTTAACCATACCGACTAGTGGCCAGAATATATAGCATTTTCCCTACTAGGCAGGTATTTTTTGTTTTTACTTTTATCACAAGACCCCTCACCCCTATTTTTCATCATTAAATATACACCAATAAGTGCTCCCACCTAACACGTAGGTCGCAGCATGCCCTGTTCCGCAGGGGAACGGGATGGACCCAATGATGTAGCATGCCACCAAGGGGCAACTCTGATGGGTGATGGTTATAATAGAACACATAGAGGTGTTTGTTTTACTCTTGCAGGTTCAGTCCATTTAAGCAGGTGGGCTTTTTTTGGTTTTGATACATATCAGTAGGAGGATGAGCCCTATGTCCCCTCTTTCTCCTCTCTATATTTGAGAGTTATATAGGCAGCGTGCAGCTGTTGGAGCAATCTAATAAGGTATTGCAAATAGCGTTTATGTTCAAAAGCCTTGTTTTTCAACATAGAGCACAGATCACCATATCCAGAGAGATGGCTGAAATCACAGGTCTAACTTTCTCGGCTGAGAAAGTAGAGAGGATTTTAGCAACAATATCACCCTTTGAAAGAACTTAGCGAGAAGCGAAACATTCATATTCCAGCAAGACAAAGCCTTTAAAAAGGACTGGTCACTGATTTCATGGCACTGTACAAGAGACTGGCTGATTCTGATCATAAAGACAGCAGCCCTGTTATCACAAGAACTAAAAAGACTAATACATACTATAGATCTTTGTTTAAAATCTTATCAATCCATAGCTGGCCTGAAGAAAAGGCTAGACAAATTGAATCAAACCATGAATGAGTTTGAGACCACACTCAAGCAAAAGTTCAGAAACTGAAGAAAGATACCAGCAAATTCACAAATGAGTGGGTATACCTGTGTATAAAAGATGACGGTCACGTCAGTAAGGAAGGAATCTTTGTGACAATATGGACAATGATTCAACTGACACTAGATCCAGCAGTTCAGATTCCAGTTCAAGTGCCATCGGTGATTACAGAGGAAGGAGAAGCAATACTAAGGGCAAAGGAGGGAGAGGATTTGGGCAAAGAGGAGGAGGCCTATACAATGGCCCACCAATGTATCCCATGCCATACTACTATGGTCCACCACCTCCCCCCGACCCCACAGGTGCACCCCATTTTGAACATTGGGAACCACCAAACCGCTCTTACCCAAATTATCCACACAATCAATGCAGGTCTTTTTGAGGGGCAGCCCAGGGACGTAAAAGAGGCAAAACATAGAGAAGAAGTCAGGTTCAATGGGACCCATACTGGAACTGGTAGGGATGACCACCAGGAATATGACCAAGGACATGCCACCAGGCTCGAGCAAGCAACCAGTCTAGTTGTCACCCTCACAGGACAAAGCCTCTCAACCCCACAGATGCAGGTGTTGGAGAAAGGCCTAGATTTTGTATCGAGAGCAAATTTAGACAAATTTAAACTCAGTTGTGAAATCAATGAATTCATTAAAAAACTATAAATGAGGGCCTTTTTTGAAGAAAAACCTTTGAATAATGACACGCAGGGGATACTAGATTTAGAATGAGGTCTAAATTCACTCCATCAACCACTACAGTACCTGTTGAGATCCTTGCTTTTAAGCTGTCTTGAAAGAGATTGTGGATATTGACCCCAGTACACTGAGTTTTTCACAGTACTACCTAGGAGGAAAAGGCAGCCATAGGAGAACTGGCTAGTGATAAAAATATAGTACTCAAACCAGCAGACAAGGGGGGAGCCATATATCCAGTCGGCAGGCATATCCGAGGGAATGCTTCAGGCTCCTTAGTGACAAAAGAAATTACAAACTGCTACCTGCAGATCCAACTGATTTCCTCAGAACAAGGATTGGCAGTAAGGCAGAGCAGGACCTAGCACATGATTCTGACTAACAAATCCCCCATCACATGATGTTTCCACAGTCCCAAAATCTGGAAAACCCTCCTGTATGACCTATAGTGTGGGGGTTAGGTTCAATATTAGAATCATTATCTAGGTTCGCGGGTGCTTTCCTGAAGCCTATAGTTCAAAAAACAAACATATCTAAAAATACCAAAGACGTACTCCGCTTTCTAAGAGACACTCTGTTTGACTCAGACATCCTTCTACTCATGGGTCTGGACATGGAGTCTCTATACAAGCCTACCCTAGTTTAAGAAAACTTTATTGCATGATTTAAAAAAACCTTTGCAAGTTACATGAAATAAAAGTGTTGCACGTTAAAAAAAGATAAAACCCCAGTACTAGTAGCGGATCCCCGTACCCCCATTTCCAGAGTATCGTGGTTGCCCTTTAGCTGACCCGTTTGTAGTGACCATTTGGGGCATTAGAGATAGTAACCAGAATTTAAAGGTCGAGTCCCGATAGTGTGCCAACTTATATGCTGAGCCCCTCTTTTCAGTTTTTGGTCCCTCTGAAAGTTATTTTTCCTTTGACTGGAGACCTGCAGGGTGTATCTGCCTGTTATTTTTCAGGAAGAGGTTGCTATTGGTAAGTCCCCTCCCCTAATTTTTTTGCAGCTCGATCCATAAACCTCACAAGAGCACAATTTAGGTTGGTGTTCCGTGGGTCAAAGCATGCTAGTACTGTGGCCCTGCACGATCTGACCTCGTTGATGTTCCAGCCTCTCCGTGACAGGTGTCGGGCCCTGGGCTGTGGTGCGCAGCGCCATCAACGCTGCGCGAGGACAGAGGACCCAGGACACGCTTATTAGTTCTCCGCGTGGTCCGGACTAGCTCCGTGACCACGCCCTCTTTATTTATACATCACGCGGCCGTGATACGTCACAGCCGCGCCAACGCACGGCTACGTGCGTAAGAACTAGACTGCATATTTGCAGTCCTTGAACATTACACTCCTTTCAACCTTTATTAAGACAAAACAAAACTTAACACCAACAGTCTTTTAGAGAGAGTCACTTGCTTCCTCTAGATATGTGAACAAAATGGAGTGGCCGGCAGGCCTGTTACCAGTCTGAAGATCAGGTTCCCCGAGTTCACCCTACAGCAAAGTCTGCCAACTGCGAGGAGGGGGCAGGGTTTCTTCTCAGTCCGTAACCGGCAGCCTCTCCTCGGAATAGGATTCTTCGTGGGGTGTCTTGTCTGGCTCTGATGGGTGACACCCCGCTCTCCGAGGGGTGAGACTGCTCATTACTGGGCCTTTCCGGGTCCGGTGGGCTCACCATGGGTTGTCCCTCCGTGTCTTCGTGCCCCCTCGCCGGGGAACTGGTACTGGGTGGCGTAGGACTTGGCGTTGACCTGGTCGATCCTTGACTGGGCCGATCTCCAGGTGGGACGGAGGCATGCTTGAAGAAGGACACATTTCGGGTGACTGTTTATCCGTCTCGTTGGGCCGTCACCATTGTACCTGACCGTCGTGTGACTGTCCAGGGTCGGGGTTCGAACGGGAGCCTGAACTTGCTCCCTGGGTATCGGTCCCTCACATAGACCTGGTCTCTTTCCCGGATGGATGATTCCCTGGCGCGCCGTCTGAAACTGGCGTACTCATTTGAGCGCCTTCTGTTGAGCAACGTTTGCCTTGGATTTGCTTCAGTTGGGGTCCAGGTGTGATGATGAGGAAGGGTGTCTCGGACTATTCTGCCCATGGCTGACGGCCCCAGGGCGGCTGTGGTAGTGCGATGAGGCGTGAGCCGGTATTCCCTCAGGAACGTATAGATGGCTTTCTCCAGCGGTGCCTCTTCAGCATGGGCAATCCGAATAACTTTATTAAGAGTCCTCATGAATCTTTCTGCCTCTCAGTTAGCTTGAGGCCATCTGGGGGTGATTTTCTTGTGATGGATCCCCACTCATTGAGGTAGTCAGCAAACTCTTGGCTTTGGAACGGCGGTCCGTTGTCAGTCTTGACCATTTCAAAGATGCCGTGAGTGGCGACGATCTTCTCGAACTTTGCAGTTACTTCCTTGGCAGTAAGCGATGTTATTATCTCTACTTCTGGATACTTGGTCAGGTCATCAATGACAACGAGCATGTAGCGTCCATCCGGAAGGTGCCCGAAGTCAGCGCTCACTTGCTCCCAGGGCCTTTCCGGGTTCTCTTCGGTGACCACTGGGGGTGGTGGTTCGGGTGGACCTACCGCCTGGCACCAGCGGCACTCCTTGACCAATTGCTCTACTCTCGTGTCCATTTCCGGGAACCACACTTTTGCTCTAAGTCTGCTCTTTGTTTTCACTACTCCCTGGTGGCCACGGTGCGCTAGTTCGACTGCCTGTTGGGTCAGGCTTGCTGGCATCACGAGCCTCGGCCCTCGGAGGACGCATCCTTGACTGTCCACTGACAGTTTGTCTTTCACTTTGAGGATGGTTTCCAGAGCACGCTTGGCTTCGGGAGTCCTCTGATTCATTGAAGCTTGGAGTGATTTCCAGTCGTTTTGTCTCATGGCGGTAATCACTAGCTGGAGGATTTCATCATTTCGGGTGGCGTCCACGAATATGTTGATGCCCATGGGCAGTGGTCGTGATCGCTCCAGGATGATCTTCACGTACTCCTCCGTCTCTTCGGCGTCTTCCTTTTCCTGGGTGGTTGCCGCTCGGGGATGCCTGGAGAGGTAGTCGGCCGGGTTAGTCGCACCGGGCTTGAACTCCAGCTTGTAATCGTATTCTTGGAGTTGTAGAATCCACTTTTCGATTCTGGGGGGAGGCTTGGAGACTGACCCTCGGAACAATGGGAGCAGAGGCTTATGATCGGTGGAGACAGTGAACGGGTGTCCATAGACGTAGACATGGAAGTGCCTGCAGGCCCAGTGTATTGCGATGGCCTCTCTCTCAATTTGAGAGTACCGTTGTTCCGTTTCCGTCAGCGACCTGCTTGCGTAGGCTATGGGCGACCAGTCCTCACCTCCTCGGCTCTGTGTCAGAACCGCTCCTAGTCCGTACGGGCTGGCATCGACGGCTATATTTGTTGCTTTGGTGGGGTCAAAGTATGACAGGGTCGTGTTTGCTGACAGAGCCGCCTTAGTGTTCTGAAATGCCACTTCTTGCTCCTTTCCCCACTGCCAGGGGGTGGTGGATTTTGTGAGCTCTCTTAATGGTCTGGTGAGATTAGAAAGGTCGGGGATGAACCTCCCGCAAAAGTTCACCATCCCGAGGAAGCTCCTAACTTCTGACGTGTTGGTCGGTGCTGGGGCTGCTTGCACGTCTCTCACCTTTTCAGGGTCAGGGGCCACTCCTTTGTCGGAAAACGTATATCCAAAGAAGCTGATCGTGTTCTGTAGGAATTGACACTTCTCCCGGTGCAGAGTGAGTCCGGATTCCTTGATCCTTTGGAGTACGCTTCTGAGTCTCCGGTGATGTTCTTCCACGGTATCAGCATATATCAGCAGCAGATCATCGCTGACGTTTAAGACTCCTGTGATCCCACTCAATATTTTGGAAGACTTCGGCAGCACTTGATATCCCGAAGTTGAGCCTTCGATAGCGCCGGAGTCCCACGTGGGTGGAGAAGGTGGTAATGTATCTGGAGTCCGGATGCAGGGGCAGCTGATGATATCCTGACCTTAGGTCCATCTTGGAGAACCATTTCGCTCCATTTAATTCTCCCAGGATGTCGTCGATGGTGGGGGTCAGGTGTCTTTCTCTTTTCACTGCTGCATTGGGCAGTCGCATGTCAACGCAGATGCGGACCTGTCCTGGCTGTTTAGGTTTCCGTGCAACCACAATCGGCGACACCCATGGGGTGGGCCCACTGACCTTCTCTATTATGCCCTGTTTTTCGAGGGTCTCCAGTTCCTCTTCCACCTTCTTCCGTAGGTGGAATGCTATCCGTCGATGGCGGAGGGCTACAGGCTGAATGGACCTGTCGATATGCAGAGACACTTCCTTTCCACGGAGGCATCCAATGCCTTTGAAGGCGTCCGCAAATTCCTCAAGGATCGTGTCCAGTTCTTCCTCTAGTACCGCCATGGCAAAGGATATCAGGTGAAGTTCTTCAGCCGTTTGGCCGCTGAGTAGCATCCCACTACCTTCTTTGGTAACGTAGACGGTAGATTGTATTTTCTTGTCTAAATGCTGTATTTCCGTTTGGAAGCACCCAATTAGCGGTATGGGCGTCTTTTGTCCATAGGCGAAAACTCTGATCTTGGCTGCTTTCAGTGTCGGCTTGTCTCGCAGCTGGTTGTAGACGTTCGCCGCCATAAGTTCGATCGAGGCCCCTGTGTCGATGGTCGCTCTCACCTCTTGGTGTTGTATCGCTATCCTGCACTTCGGGAGCCGCCGTTTTTTCCTCAGCGGCTGGTCAATGGCGAATACGTAGTGCACTGGATAGCTGTGAGCATCGTCGTCCATGTCTTCACTCTCTGGGTCCTCCCTTATGGCGTGAGCAGCTCTTCAGGTTTGGGCTTGGATGACCTACACACTGATGCGAAATGGTTCATGCGTCCGCATGAACTGCATTTTCTCCCGCGCGCTGGGCAGTCACGTGCCTTGTGTGGTGTGCCTCCACAGTATCCACATTCTGTCCGGCGTTCTGGCGGCCTTCCTCTCCCGGCAGGGCGTTGTTTTGGCCGTACCACGTTGACGTGTTCCGCTACGTGGACTTGCTCCGTCTTGATCGGTCTGTGGAGCGCCGCTTCCATGTGGGACGCTCTCGCACGGGATAACTCTTTAGAACGGCCTAGTTTCAGAATGTCCGCCAATGGTTTGCCGTCCTCTTGGAGGATCTTCTCTCTTAGGTCGGAAGAGTAGCAACCTTGAATGATCTGGCCGCGAATTTCCTCTTGCTCGTCGCGGAACCCGCACGTGCTCGCCAGTTCTTTCAGACGACCATGGAATGCGTCGAGGGATTCTTCCGCTTCCTGTCGCGCCTGCCTGAAGATGAACCGCTCATAGTCTTTGCTTTGGTAAGGTAAGGGGGACGGTGGCAGCTTTCCTTGAACCCGCTTGGCGCCAATTTTAGAGCACTACTGCTCGTAACTATTTTAAATTGCAGAATTGTAGAAAGCAGCTCCGTGAGCCTGTGACAAATTTTAATTTGTGAATGCACTGTTGTTGGGAAAGTAAAGCCTTTCACTGTGAGAACTGAATACTAGTTTCACATTGTTTAAAAATATCACTCACCCGCACGCACTGAGGGACCTGCCCTTGCTGATAGTCGATCTGTGCCTGCCCGCCCAGTCCGACCCTCCAGCCAATCACGGGTGCGGAAGGCGGGGCAGAGCCAGGAACATCGTGGGAGGCGAGCGGTTAGCGCTCTAGCTCTCCCAAACTCAAGGGCCATAAAGGTAGCGAGGAGGCACTCGCCAGCGCGGTAAGGGGGACGGTGGCAGCTTTCCTTGAACCCGCTTGGCGCCAATTTTAGAGCACTACTGCTCGTAACTATTTTAAATTGCAGAATTGTAGAAAGCAGCTCAGTGAGCCTGTGACAAATTTTAATTTGTGAATACACTGTTGTTGGGAAAGTAAAGCCTTTCACTGTGAGAACTGAATACTAGTTTCACATTGTTTAAAAATATCACTCACCCGCACGCACTGAGGGACCTGCCCTTGCTGATAGTCGATCTGTGCCTGCCCGCCCAGTCCGACCCTCCAGCCAATCACGGGTGCGGAAGGCGGGGCAGAGCCAGGAACATCGTGGGAGGCGAGCGGTTAGCGCTCTAGCTCTCCCAAACTCAAGGGCCATAAAGGTAGCGAGGAGGCACTCGCCAGCGCGGTAAGGGGGACAGTGGCAGCTTTCCTTGAACCCGCTTGGCGCCAATTTTAGAGCACTACTGCTCGTAACTATTTTAAATTGCAGAATTGTAGAAAGCAGCTCCGTGAGCCTGTGACAAATTTTAATTTGTGAATGCACTGTTGTTGGGAAAGTAAAGCCTTTCACTGTGAGAACTGAATACTAGTTTCACATTGTTTAAAAATATCACTCACCCGCACGCACTGAGGGACCTGCCCTTGCTGATAGTCGATCTGTACCTGCCCGCCCAGTCCGACCCTCCAGCCAATCACGGGTGCGGAAGGCGGGGCAGAGCCAGTAACATCGTGGGAGGCGAGCGGTTAGCGCTCTAGCTCTCCCAAACTCAAGGGCCATAAAGCAACTCGTCGGCCCAACGCGCAGTGTTGACGCGCAGTGTGGCGCCTAAGCCCGCGCCGAAGCCTAAGACGAGCCAAAGACCAGCCCGTCTGCGCCCGTCCGCGACAGGACGGGGCTAGGGGCAAGGGGCCATGGCATCTTGTACCCTCTCAGCAGAGAAGAGTCATGGCGCAACTCAGGTTTATTCACGCCAGACTCTTATGGAAATAGGCAGGTACGTTACCACACTGTGCCCCTACTGGACTCGTTCCAGCGTGGGGGGACCTTTCTCTTGTTCGGGGTGTCACTTGCAATTTACCAGCACTGCGGTAATCACTCCCTGTCACCTAAAGCCTGCCAGTTCAGTGCGGAGCCCCAATCCTGTAATTCAGCTCACTAACGTACCTAAAGATCCGCCCCTAGCGTGTAAAAATCTTTTGTGCAATGTCCGCTCCCTTGTCTCTCATGCAACACAGGTGTGGGACCTCATTACAACGGAGAGACCTCATCTGTGTTTCTTAACGGAGACCTGGTTGAAGCCTCATACAATCCCAGCCATAACATTGGGGGTTCCGACAGGGTACAAAATAGTAAGGCTGGATCGCCCGATCAAAACGGGAGGAGGGTTGGCTATTGTGTTCAAACAAGAGTTGGAGGTTGCTGTCATTGAAACTGTGTGTACCCCGGAAATTGAACTTATGATTTTTACGATCAACCCCACTTCTAGGGAAACCAGGAAGGGTGCACTCGTGTATCGACCTCCTGGTCCATGTGGGACCTTTTCCATTAAATTAATGGAAATTTTGGCAGCTCACATGCAAGCTAACTCTGAGTTCATTTTGGTGGGGGATTTCAATATCCACAGTGAGATTACCACGTGCACTGATGCACAGACTGTGCTAACAGACTTGGCCACACTTGGACTTAATAAAAAGAATCAGGGGCCAACCCACTCTGCGGGCCATACTCTTGACCTAGTGCTATGTAACTCAACAGCTATCAACTGTCTCAGTCCCAAACAAGTTGATTGGACAGACCACTCGGTTATTATGTTTTATACTCGTTCTAACTATAAAGTCAAAGCCTTCCATAGGCCGATGGGCAATGTTAGAAGGCCTTGGAATAAATTGGTCCCTGCAGACTTTAGGGAAAATTACTCTGAGCCCAATTGGGAAGTATGCGGAGAAAACGCCACTTCAGCCTTAAGCGCATTTAGTGAAGCTGCGTTAAGAACTATAAATCGTGTGGTCCCGCTGAGAACTTATAAACCCCGCCCAGCCCTAAAACAAGAAGTCTGGTTTACTGGGGATCTCAGACAACTAAAACAGACCATGAGAAAGTTGGAGAAAAAATGGAGAGTTACACACAAGGCAGATGATAAGGAAGAAAGATACCAGCAAATTCACAAATGAGTGGGTATACCTGTGTATAAAAGATGACGGTCACGTCAGTAAGGAAGGAATCTTTGTGACAATATGGACAATGATTCAACTGACACTAGATCCAGCAGTTCAGATTCCAGTTCAAGTGCCATCGGTGATTACAGAGGAAGGAGAAGCAATACTAAGGGCAAAGGAGGGAGAGGATTTGGGCAAAGAGGAGGAGGCCTATACAATGGCCCACCAATGTATCCCATGCCATACTACTATGGTCCACCACCTCCCCCCGACCCCACAGGTGCACCCCATTTTGAACATTGGGAACCACCAAACCGCTCTTACCCAAATTATCCACACAATCAATGCAGGTCTTTTTGAGGGGCAGCCCAGGGACGTAAAAGAGGCAAAACATAGAGAAGAAGTCAGGTTCAATGGGACCCATACTGGAACTGGTAGGGATGACCACCAGGAATATGACCAAGGACATGCCACCAGGCTCGAGCAAGCAACCAGTCTAGTTGTCACCCTCACAGGACAAAGCCTCTCAACCCCACAGATGCAGGTGTTGGAGAAAGGCCTAGATTTTGTATCGAGAGCAAATTTAGACAAATTTAAACTCAGTTGTGAAATCAATGAATTCATTAAAAAACTATAAATGAGGGCCTTTTTTGAAGAAAAACCTTTGAATAATGACACGCAGGGGATACTAGATTTAGAATGAGGTCTAAATTCACTCCATCAACCACTACAGTACCTGTTGAGATCCTTGCTTTTAAGCTGTCTTGAAAGAGATTGTGGATATTGACCCCAGTACACTGAGTTTTTCACAGTACTACCTAGGAGGAAAAGGCAGCCATAGGAGAACTGGCTAGTGATAAAAATATAGTACTCAAACCAGCAGACAAGGGGGGAGCCATATATCCAGTCGGCAGGCATATCCGAGGGAATGCTTCAGGCTCCTTAGTGACAAAAGAAATTACAAACTGCTACCTGCAGATCCAACTGATTTCCTCAGAACAAGGATTGGCAGTAAGGCAGAGCAGGACCTAGCACATGATTCTGACTAACAAATCCCCCATCACATGATGTTTCCACAGTCCCAAAATCTGGAAAACCCTCCTGTATGACCTATAGTGTGGGGGTTAGGTTCAATATTAGAATCATTATCTAGGTTCGCGGGTGCTTTCCTGAAGCCTATAGTTCAAAAAACAAACATATCTAAAAATACCAAAGACGTACTCCGCTTTCTAAGAGACACTCTGTTTGACTCAGACATCCTTCTACTCATGGGTCTGGACATGGAGTCTCTATACAAGCCTACCCTAGTTTAAGAAAACTTTATTGCATGATTTAAAAAAACCTTTGCAAGTTACATGAAATAAAAGTGTTGCACGTTAAAAAAAGATAAAACCCCAGTACTAGTAGCGGATCCCCGTACCCCCATTTCCAGAGTATCGTGGTTGCCCTTTAGCTGACCCGTTTGTAGTGACCATTTGGGGCATTAGAGATAGTAACCAGAATTTAAAGGTCGAGTCCCGATAGTGTGCCAACTTATATGCTGAGCCCCTCTTTTCAGTTTTTGGTCCCTCTGAAAGTTATTTTTCCTTTGACTGGAGACCTGCAGGGTGTATCTGCCTGTTATTTTTCAGGAAGAGGTTGCTATTGGTAAGTCCCCTCCCCTAATTTTTTTGCAGCTCGATCCATAAACCTCACAAGAGCACAATTTAGGTTGGTGTTCCGTGGGTCAAAGCATGCTAGTACTGTGGCCCTGCACGATCTGACCTCGTTGATGTTCCAGCCTCTCCGTGACAGGTGTCGGGCCCTGGGCTGTGGTGCGCAGCGCCATCAACGCTGCGCGAGGACAGAGGACCCAGGACACGCTTATTAGTTCTCCGCGTGGTCCGGACTAGCTCCGTGACCACGCCCTCTTTATTTATACATCACGCGGCCGTGATACGTCACAGCCGCGCCAACGCACGGCTACGTGCGTAAGAACTAGACTGCATATTTGCAGTCCTTGAACATTACACTCCTTTCAACCTTTATTAAGACAAAACAAAACTTAACACCAACAGTCTTTTAGAGAGAGTCACTTGCTTCCTCTAGATATGTGAACAAAATGGAGTGGCCGGCAGGCCTGTTACCAGTCTGAAGATCAGGTTCCCCGAGTTCACCCTACAGCAAAGTCTGCCAACTGCGAGGAGGGGGCAGGGTTTCTTCTCAGTCCGTAACCGGCAGCCTCTCCTCGGAATAGGATTCTTCGTGGGGTGTCTTGTCTGGCTCTGATGGGTGACACCCCGCTCTCCGAGGGGTGAGACTGCTCATTACTGGGCCTTTCCGGGTCCGGTGGGCTCACCATGGGTTGTCCCTCCGTGTCTTCGTGCCCCCTCGCCGGGGAACTGGTACTGGGTGGCGTAGGACTTGGCGTTGACCTGGTCGATCCTTGACTGGGCCGATCTCCAGGTGGGACGGAGGCATGCTTGAAGAAGGACACATTTCGGGTGACTGTTTATCCGTCTCGTTGGGCCGTCACCATTGTACCTGACCGTCGTGTGACTGTCCAGGGTCGGGGTTCGAACGGGAGCCTGAACTTGCTCCCTGGGTATCGGTCCCTCACATAGACCTGGTCTCTTTCCCGGATGGATGATTCCCTGGCGCGCCGTCTGAAACTGGCGTACTCATTTGAGCGCCTTCTGTTGAGCAACGTTTGCCTTGGATTTGCTTCAGTTGGGGTCCAGGTGTGATGATGAGGAAGGGTGTCTCGGACTATTCTGCCCATGGCTGACGGCCCCAGGGCGGCTGTGGTAGTGCGATGAGGCGTGAGCCGGTATTCCCTCAGGAACGTATAGATGGCTTTCTCCAGCGGTGCCTCTTCAGCATGGGCAATCCGAATAACTTTATTAAGAGTCCTCATGAATCTTTCTGCCTCTCAGTTAGCTTGAGGCCATCTGGGGGTGATTTTCTTGTGATGGATCCCCACTCATTGAGGTAGTCAGCAAACTCTTGGCTTTGGAACGGCGGTCCGTTGTCAGTCTTGACCATTTCAAAGATGCCGTGAGTGGCGACGATCTTCTCGAACTTTGCAGTTACTTCCTTGGCAGTAAGCGATGTTATTATCTCTACTTCTGGATACTTGGTCAGGTCATCAATGACAACGAGCATGTAGCGTCCATCCGGAAGGTGCCCGAAGTCAGCGCTCACTTGCTCCCAGGGCCTTTCCGGGTTCTCTTCGGTGACCACTGGGGGTGGTGGTTCGGGTGGACCTACCGCCTGGCACCAGCGGCACTCCTTGACCAATTGCTCTACTCTCGTGTCCATTTCCGGGAACCACACTTTTGCTCTAAGTCTGCTCTTTGTTTTCACTACTCCCTGGTGGCCACGGTGCGCTAGTTCGACTGCCTGTTGGGTCAGGCTTGCTGGCATCACGAGCCTCGGCCCTCGGAGGACGCATCCTTGACTGTCCACTGACAGTTTGTCTTTCACTTTGAGGATGGTTTCCAGAGCACGCTTGGCTTCGGGAGTCCTCTGATTCATTGAAGCTTGGAGTGATTTCCAGTCGTTTTGTCTCATGGCGGTAATCACTAGCTGGAGGATTTCATCATTTCGGGTGGCGTCCACGAATATGTTGATGCCCATGGGCAGTGGTCGTGATCGCTCCAGGATGATCTTCACGTACTCCTCCGTCTCTTCGGCGTCTTCCTTTTCCTGGGTGGTTGCCGCTCGGGGATGCCTGGAGAGGTAGTCGGCCGGGTTAGTCGCACCGGGCTTGAACTCCAGCTTGTAATCGTATTCTTGGAGTTGTAGAATCCACTTTTCGATTCTGGGGGGAGGCTTGGAGACTGACCCTCGGAACAATGGGAGCAGAGGCTTATGATCGGTGGAGACAGTGAACGGGTGTCCATAGACGTAGACATGGAAGTGCCTGCAGGCCCAGTGTATTGCGATGGCCTCTCTCTCAATTTGAGAGTACCGTTGTTCCGTTTCCGTCAGCGACCTGCTTGCGTAGGCTATGGGCGACCAGTCCTCACCTCCTCGGCTCTGTGTCAGAACCGCTCCTAGTCCGTAAGGGCTGGCATCGACGGCTATATTTGTTGCTTTGGTGGGGTCAAAGTATGACAGGGTCGTGTTTGCTGACAGAGCCGCCTTAGTGTTCTGAAATGCCACTTCTTGCTCCTTTCCCCACTGCCAGGGGGTGGTGGATTTTGTGAGCTCTCTTAATGGTCTGGTGAGATTAGAAAGGTCGGGGATGAACCTCCCGCAAAAGTTCACCATCCCGAGGAAGCTCCTAACTTCTGACGTGTTGGTCGGTGCTGGGGCTGCTTGCACGTCTCTCACCTTTTCAGGGTCAGGGGCCACTCCTTTGTCGGAAAACGTATATCCAAAGAAGCTGATCGTGTTCTGTAGGAATTGACACTTCTCCCGGTGCAGAGTGAGTCCGGATTCCTTGATCCTTTGGAGTACGCTTCTGAGTCTCCGGTGATGTTCTTCCACGGTATCAGCATATATCAGCAGCAGATCATCGCTGACGTTTAAGACTCCTGTGATCCCACTCAATATTTTGGAAGACTTCGGCAGCACTTGATATCCCGAAGTTGAGCCTTCGATAGCGCCGGAGTCCCACGTGGGTGGAGAAGGTGGTAATGTATCTGGAGTCCGGATGCAGGGGCAGCTGATGATATCCTGACCTTAGGTCCATCTTGGAGAACCATTTCGCTCCATTTAATTCTCCCAGGATGTCGTCGATGGTGGGGGTCAGGTGTCTTTCTCTTTTCACTGCTGCATTGGGCAGTCGCATGTCAACGCAGATGCGGACCTGTCCTGGCTGTTTAGGTTTCCGTGCAACCACAATCGGCGACACCCATGGGGTGGGCCCACTGACCTTCTCTATTATGCCCTGTTTTTCGAGGGTCTCCAGTTCCTCTTCCACCTTCTTCCGTAGGTGGAATGCTATCCGTCGATGGCGGAGGGCTACAGGCTGAATGGACCTGTCGATATGCAGAGACACTTCCTTTCCACGGAGGCATCCAATGCCTTTGAAGGCGTCCGCAAATTCCTCAAGGATCGTGTCCAGTTCTTCCTCTAGTACCGCCATGGCAAAGGATATCAGGTGAAGTTCTTCAGCCGTTTGGCCGCTGAGTAGCATCCCACTACCTTCTTTGGTAACGTAGACGGTAGATTGTATTTTCTTGTCTAAATGCTGTATTTCCGTTTGGAAGCACCCAATTAGCGGTATGGGCGTCTTTTGTCCATAGGCGAAAACTCTGATCTTGGCTGCTTTCAGTGTCGGCTTGTCTCGCAGCTGGTTGTAGACGTTCGCCGCCATAAGTTCGATCGAGGCCCCTGTGTCGATGGTCGCTCTCACCTCTTGGTGTTGTATCGCTATCCTGCACTTCGGGAGCCGCCGTTTTTTCCTCAGCGGCTGGTCAATGGCGAATACGTAGTGCACTGGATAGCTGTGAGCATCGTCGTCCATGTCTTCACTCTCTGGGTCCTCCCTTATGGCGTGAGCAGCTCTTCAGGTTTGGGCTTGGATGACCTACACACTGATGCGAAATGGTTCATGCGTCCGCATGAACTGCATTTTCTCCCGCGCGCTGGGCAGTCACGTGCCTTGTGTGGTGTGCCTCCACAGTATCCACATTCTGTCCGGCGTTCTGGCGGCCTTCCTCTCCCGGCAGGGCGTTGTTTTGGCCGTACCACGTTGACGTGTTCCGCTACGTGGACTTGCTCCGTCTTGATCGGTCTGTGGAGCGCCGCTTCCATGTGGGACGCTCTCGCACGGGATAACTCTTTAGAACGGCCTAGTTTCAGAATGTCCGCCAATGGTTTGCCGTCCTCTTGGAGGATCTTCTCTCTTAGGTCGGAAGAGTAGCAACCTTGAATGATCTGGCCGCGAATTTCCTCTTGCTCGTCGCGGAACCCGCACGTGCTCGCCAGTTCTTTCAGACGACCATGGAATGCGTCGAGGGATTCTTCCGCTTCCTGTCGCGCCTGCCTGAAGATGAACCGCTCATAGTCTTTGCTTTGGTAAGGTAAGGGGGACGGTGGCAGCTTTCCTTGAACCCGCTTGGCGCCAATTTTAGAGCACTACTGCTCGTAACTATTTTAAATTGCAGAATTGTAGAAAGCAGCTCCGTGAGCCTGTGACAAATTTTAATTTGTGAATGCACTGTTGTTGGGAAAGTAAAGCCTTTCACTGTGAGAACTGAATACTAGTTTCACATTGTTTAAAAATATCACTCACCCGCACGCACTGAGGGACCTGCCCTTGCTGATAGTCGATCTGTGCCTGCCCGCCCAGTCCGACCCTCCAGCCAATCACGGGTGCGGAAGGCGGGGCAGAGCCAGGAACATCGTGGGAGGCGAGCGGTTAGCGCTCTAGCTCTCCCAAACTCAAGGGCCATAAAGGTAGCGAGGAGGCACTCGCCAGCGCGGTAAGGGGGACGGTGGCAGCTTTCCTTGAACCCGCTTGGCGCCAATTTTAGAGCACTACTGCTCGTAACTATTTTAAATTGCAGAATTGTAGAAAGCAGCTCAGTGAGCCTGTGACAAATTTTAATTTGTGAATACACTGTTGTTGGGAAAGTAAAGCCTTTCACTGTGAGAACTGAATACTAGTTTCACATTGTTTAAAAATATCACTCACCCGCACGCACTGAGGGACCTGCCCTTGCTGATAGTCGATCTGTGCCTGCCCGCCCAGTCCGACCCTCCAGCCAATCACGGGTGCGGAAGGCGGGGCAGAGCCAGGAACATCGTGGGAGGCGAGCGGTTAGCGCTCTAGCTCTCCCAAACTCAAGGGCCATAAAGGTAGCGAGGAGGCACTCGCCAGCGCGGTAAGGGGGACAGTGGCAGCTTTCCTTGAACCCGCTTGGCGCCAATTTTAGAGCACTACTGCTCGTAACTATTTTAAATTGCAGAATTGTAGAAAGCAGCTCCGTGAGCCTGTGACAAATTTTAATTTGTGAATGCACTGTTGTTGGGAAAGTAAAGCCTTTCACTGTGAGAACTGAATACTAGTTTCACATTGTTTAAAAATATCACTCACCCGCACGCACTGAGGGACCTGCCCTTGCTGATAGTCGATCTGTACCTGCCCGCCCAGTCCGACCCTCCAGCCAATCACGGGTGCGGAAGGCGGGGCAGAGCCAGTAACATCGTGGGAGGCGAGCGGTTAGCGCTCTAGCTCTCCCAAACTCAAGGGCCATAAAGGTAGCGAGGAGGCACTCGCCAGCGCGGTAAGGGGGACGGTGGCAGCTTTCCTTGAACCCGCTTGGCGCTAATTTTAGAGCACTACTGCTCGTAACTATTTTAAATTGCAGAATTGTAGAAAGCAGCTCCGTGAGCCTGTGACAAATTTTAATTTGTGAATGCACTGTTGTTGGGAAAGTAAAGCCTTTCACTGTGAGAACTGAATACTAGTTTCACATTGTTTAAAATATCACTCACCCGCACGCACTGAGGGACCTGCCCTTGCTGATAGTCGATCTGTGCCTGCCCGCCCAGTCCGACCCTCCAGCCAATCACGGGTGCGGAAGGCGGGGCAGAGCCAGGAACATCGTGGGAGGCGAGGGGTTAGCGCTCTAGCTCTCCCAAACTCAAGGGCCATAAAGGTAGCGAGGAGGCACTCGCCAGCGCGGTAAGGGGGACGGTGGCAGCTTTCCTTGAACCCGCTTGGCGCCAATTTTAGAGCACTACTGCTCGTAACTATTTTAAATTGCAGAATTGTAGAAAGCAGCTCCGTGAGCCTGTGACAAATTTTAATTTGTGAATGCACTGTTGTTGGGAAAGTAAAGCCTTTCACTGTGAGAACTGAATACTAGTTTCACATTGTTTAAAAATATCACTCACCCGCACGCACTGAGGGACCTGCCCTTGCGGATAGTCGATCTGTGCCTGCCCGCCCAGTCCGACCCTCCAGCCAATCACGGGTGCGGAAGGCGGGGCAGAGCCAGGAACATCGTGGGAGGCGAGCGGTTAGCGCTCTAGCTCTCCCAAACTCAAGGGCCATAAAGCAACTCGTCGGCCCAACGCGCAGTGTTGACGCGCAGTGTGGCGCCTAAGCCCGCGCCGAAGCCTAAGACGAGCCAAAGACCAGCCCGTCTGCGCCCGTCCGCGACAGGACGGGGCTAGGGGCAAGGGGCCATGGCATCTTGTACCCTCTCAGCAGAGAAGAGTCATGGCGCAACTCAGGTTTATTCACGCCAGACTCTTATGGAAATAGGCAGGTACGTTACCACACTGTGCCCCTACTGGACTCGTTCCAGCGTGGGGGGACCTTTCTCTTGTTCGGGGTGTCACTTGCAATTTACCAGCACTGCGGTAATCACTCCCTGTCACCTAAAGCCTGCCAGTTCAGTGCGGAGCCCCAATCCTGTAATTCAGCTCACTAACGTACCTAAAGATCCGCCCCTAGCGTGTAAAAATCTTTTGTGCAATGTCCGCTCCCTTGTCTCTCATGCAACACAGGTGTGGGACCTCATTACAACGGAGAGACCTCATCTGTGTTTCTTAACGGAGACCTGGTTGAAGCCTCATACAATCCCAGCCATAACATTGGGGGTTCCGACAGGGTACAAAATAGTAAGGCTGGATCGCCCGATCAAAACGGGAGGAGGGTTGGCTATTGTGTTCAAACAAGAGTTGGAGGTTGCTGTCATTGAAACTGTGTGTACCCCGGAAATTGAACTTATGATTTTTACGATCAACCCCACTTCTAGGGAAACCAGGAAGGGTGCACTCGTGTATCGACCTCCTGGTCCATGTGGGACCTTTTCCATTAAATTAATGGAAATTTTGGCAGCTCACATGCAAGCTAACTCTGAGTTCATTTTGGTGGGGGATTTCAATATCCACAGTGAGATTACCACGTGCACTGATGCACAGACTGTGCTAACAGACTTGGCCACACTTGGACTTAATAAAAAGAATCAGGGGCCAACCCACTCTGCGGGCCATACTCTTGACCTAGTGCTATGTAACTCAACAGCTATCAACTGTCTCAGTCCCAAACAAGTTGATTGGACAGACCACTCGGTTATTATGTTTTATACTCGTTCTAACTATAAAGTCAAAGCCTTCCATAGGCCGATGGGCAATGTTAGAAGGCCTTGGAATAAATTGGTCCCTGCAGACTTTAGGGAAAATTACTCTGAGCCCAATTGGGAAGTATGCGGAGAAAACGCCACTTCAGCCTTAAGCGCATTTAGTGAAGCTGCGTTAAGAACTATAAATCGTGTGGTCCCGCTGAGAACTTATAAACCCCGCCCAGCCCTAAAACAAGAAGTCTGGTTTACTGGGGATCTCAGACAACTAAAACAGACCATGAGAAAGTTGGAGAAAAAATGGAGAGTTACACACAAGGCAGATGATAAGGAGGACTTTATGAGGTCGTTTAAAAACTACCACAAAGCAATCCGTGCTGCTAGGAAACAACATATAGCAGTTCAATTATCAGCTGCGGGTTCCAACGCAAAAACTCTGTATAACATTCTACAGACGTTCACCAAGCCCACTGCCTGTGACACTGAGGGGATTGAATCCCAAGAACTCTGTGATAATATTTCACAGTTTTTTATCAGGAAAATCGACGCCATATATAACAAAATACTTGCGTCAAACTCCATCTCTAACAATCCAGTTGCAATTGACTGTGGAGTCCAGCTGCATACTATGACTACAGATAATGAGGCTAAGAAGCTTGCCGCTTTCCCACCCATCTCCACTAAAGAGCGGATTGCTCTTGTCATGCAAACAAAGAGTGGGTGCCCGACAGACATCATCCCAGCACGTATTATGCCACTTCTGCTGGATGATCTGGGGGCTGGAATGCGACATATAGTCAATTTATCTTTGTGTACGGGGGAAGTCCCTTTAGCCTGGAAACAGGCTCATGTGAGACCTCTACGTAAAAACAATTCAATCCCCTGGTCGGATTTGACAAATCTGAGACCGATCTCTCTTCTCCCTTTCATAGGGAAGCTCGCTGAGAGACATGTGAATCAGCATTTGTCAAAATTTATTGAACATACGGGTGGACTCGACCCCTCTCAGTCGGGTTTTAGGCCCAGGCACAGTACTGAGACCGCCTTGCTGTCCGTCGCTGACAATCTTCAGATGCTACAGGACAAGGGCTACTCCGTTGTCCTGGTGCTTCTGGATTTGTCAGCGGCGTTCGACACTGTGTCACATGACATAATGACCTCCAGACTAGTTGACATCGGTCTGGAAGGCAAGGTTCTGGCCTGGCTAAGGAGCTTCTTCAGGAAACGCACCCAGAGAGTCATCTTGGGACCATACCAATCAGAGGTGGTGGCGATCTCAAAGGGGGTGCCGCAGGGCTCGTGTCTGAGCCCTACGTTATTTAATATCTACGTGGCGCCCGTAGCGAACATCATGAGATCCCACGGGTTCATTCCAGTATCATACGCAGATGATACCCAACTCCTCTTCCCTTTTAAAATCATGACTCCCGAGGTGCGTGACTCCTTCGCCCGGGGGATGAAGGAGGTGGCACGTTGGATGGCAGCCAACTTCCTGCAGTGCAACGTCTCCAAGACCGAGGTTATGCTCTTCGGAGAGGCCAAACGTTTATGGACTCCGGACTGGTGGCCTCAAGATCTTGGCCCCGTCCCTGAGCCCAAAACGGTGGTAAAAGATCTGGGAGTGAAACTGGATCATGAGCTCACCCTAACACAACAAACTAATCAAGTGGTGGGTTCATGTTTTCATGTCATTGGTCTTCTCAGGAGAGTATTCCCTCTGCTACCGGATTTCACCAGGAGAACGTTGGTCCAGTCACTAGTGTTAAGTAGGCTGGACTACTGCAATGGTCTGTTGCTGGCTGCCAATGAGGGTATCCTGGCTAGATTGCAGGTTGTGCAAAACACTGCTGCACGACTAGTTTTAAACGTCCCGCCTCGTACTCCCTCAAAACCATTGTTGGCCAAACTGCACTGGCTCCCAGTAAGGCAGAGGGTGATGTTTAAGATCTGCTGTGTCATCCATAAATGCCTTACTGGAATGGGTCCTGGTTACCTCACTGAAAAATTCATCCCTTATGTTCCATCCAGATCCTTGAGATCAGGAGATCAGGAATTGCTATGTGTTCCCAGGGCCATGAAGGCTAGAAAGGGGGGTAGGGCCCTATCTGTAGCTGGCCCTAAGTTGTGGAACCAACTCCCGAAGGAAATCAGAGTATGCAGGGAACATTTCCCTTGTAGGAAGAAACTCAAAACGTTCCTTTTTAATTATTAGCTGGCCTAGGGCTTGAACTAAATTATGACGAGTTGCTGTTCCTTAGTTGCTGCCAAAGGCGCGGAGATACTCCTCCGGGAGTCGATTCACAGCGCCATACAAACATGCAAATAAATAAATAAATTTGCATTGGCTCAAAATGGGTATTGAGCGCGTTGAGGAGCGTAACATAGGTGTGGGGGGTGGCTTCTACCAGAGTCTTGTAAATTCGATAGATATCCTTCCCACCAAGATGCAGGAGGAGCGCCCTGCGCTTCTCTCTCGCCGTACCCGCCCCTTCAAAGTAAAACTGCAGTCTTTCAACCCAGTCCTTCCATCTCGGGGCCAGGGACGTCGGTGCACCGTCGACGGTGAAAGGTTCAATAGGCGGAATGGACGCCATGGTGGAGGGAGATTCTGCCCCCTGCTGCTTTGGGTACACAGGTGTGGACAATTTCGGGCACCGTGCTCCTCCTCGCCCGGGGTCGGTGGATCACACCCACGGGGCGCGCCGCAGCTATTTGGCGTCAGCAGGGGCCAGGAATGAGGGGCCTCCTGGGCGTGCACTGTCCCCTTCGCCCTCCGGTGCAGGTGGTGCAGGGGGTAGGTGGCCCTGTTACGCACTGGGCGGCGCTGGTACCTTCCTTTGTGGCTCGCGCTCCTCAGGGCATCACACTGGGTCAGGCGCACTACCTCACCCCCGATTACTAGGCTCCTCGGCGTGTATTGCCCCATGTACGACGGGGTGCTCGTCACTCCACGTGTGATTGGCAGCTGTGGCCCTTCCTGGCCGGGGACACCGAGGATCGGCGGCAGAGCGGGGCATGAAGTGCTTCAGAGGCACTGAATGGGCTCTCTAGGCCCTCGTCGCCATTGTCGGGCCCTGGGCTGTGGTGCGCAGCGCCATCAACGCTGCGCAAGGACAGAGGACCCAGGACACGCTTATTAGTTCTCCGCGTGGTCCGGACTAGCTCCGTGACCACGCCCTCTTTATTTATACATCACGCGGCCGTGATACGTCACAGCCGCGCCAACGCACGGCTACGTGCGTAAGAACTAGACTGCATATTTGCAGTCCTTGAACATTACAACAGGGACCTTCTTTCCTTCAGCAACCTTGGACACAGGCAAATGATGTGTTATGTCTTCCCTATGGTTTCCACAAAGCCGGATTGTTGCTGGGCTTGTTCTCTTTTCCATTTGGGAAGGTGGCAAAACAAATTGATCACTCCCATTCTTAATTTTAAGAAGCAGAGTTTAGTGCGAGCAGTGAACAGAAAAGTTAGATACCCCTGAGGCATCAGCTGGTCGTACGATCTGAGAATCATCCAGCCGTGGCTTCTTGCGAGACACGCTTTGTCTTTTAGTGAAGATACGTTTTTTGCACTGATTTTTCCTAGCCTTTTAAATTCGTTTTGGCTGACTTGTATGTCCCAAACTTTGTTCAGGCCTAAGGTTTTTAGACCTCTTGCCCAATTGTCATGCCCTGCCCGCCATCATTTCGTATGCAGGTTTGACCATAGGTGTTACGCTAAGCTGCCTTCTTTTGACGACCTCAGTTTGTGGCAGCACATTAAGAAGCCCAACAATCTGGCCAATGATTGATTACAGATGCCCAGTTCCAGCCTGATTTGGGCAGGTGATGTATATGTTGGTAACTGGAACACTGTTCTGAAGATTTTCACAATGATTTTAAGTAATTGGCCACTGTCAAGCCCTTTTAGCACCTCGCTACTGCATGTTAATGTAGGAAGGACTTTTGCTTGTGCTGCCTGCAATGTTGGAGTAAATGTTGGGCCAAATAGCTTTTTAATTAATAGAACTGAGTGCAAATGCTAGTGCTACTCCCTTTCTTTGCTCTTCTAAGTGGGTTTTGTACCTGCCATTATTATCAAAGAGAACTCCTAGGTACTTGTGGCACTTGGATTCTACGATGCTTTCAGAGTTTAGGACCCATGCCAGCTTCCGGGGCCTTCCTGGACGGACCGCCAAGATTTTCGATTTCTTATTGTTTATCAGAAGGTCATTCTTTCTTGAATATTCGGCAGTAGCGTCCATGAGTCGTTGCAGACCAATCTTTGTGTTGCTTAGGAGAACTACGTCATCAGCGTATAGGAGGTTTGACAGCTGAAAGCTGGCTAGTTTAGGAGCATGAGAGTTTACCTTGTTTAGGGCTTCCGGGAAGTCTGATAAAAATAATTAAAAAGTGTGGGGGCCAGGACACATCCTTGTTTCAGTCCCTTAGTTGTTGCGATCGGACGGGACAGTCTGGATCCGTCACCGATCTTGATCCTGACCCATGTGTCTCGGTGCAGTAGCTGTATGGCTCTTAACGCAGCCCCGCCCATTTTGCGGAAGTGCCGCACTGCCGCGGAATCGCGGCTGCGGCAAACGGGTTAAAAGAGCATTTGGGATTTTCAATCTGGTAAGCTTCTGCCAGAGCTTAGCCTGTTAACATTGTCAAATGCAGCTTTAGTCTATAAATCCCATGTACAATAAACAAGAACTGGTTGCCGCCTGGTCTATCAAGCAGGAGAGAGTAATACGAATAATCGAGGTACCTGTGTCGCTTGTGAAGCCAGTTTGGTTCTGAGGAATTACTGAATATTCGTTGGCCCATGACCGAAATGAGTTGAGCAGAGTCCCAGAGAAGTACTTTGCTTTGTTGTCAATAAGGTCGGCCAATTGGTAGTTCCCCGGAGATTTTTTGTCCCCACCTTTGAATATTGGTGCAAGAATTGAACCTTGCCACGAGGGCGGAATGATATTCTTTGTAAGATGGAGGTAAAGAGTGAAGATAACTTGGAAGCCCAGAGGGCCGGATCCTCCTTAAACAAAGCTGGAGGAATACCTCCTGGGCCTGGAACCTGGAGCTCCGTCTTTCTGACCCTTCTTAATCTGTTTTTCATTTTGGTCCTCCGGGACTAGGCTTTGTTCGAAGCTGCTTGGATGATTTAGTCTCATTGATTGCTTATCAGGTAAATTGACTTGGTAGGGAGATTCTTCAATGGTTAGCAATTTAATTGGTTGCTCAGGTGGCAAGGTCGTCACTTTTGAAGTTTTGCAGCCCTCTTCTCCAGGTCGCAGGTCAACTGAGTTTTCCTGTTGATCGTTGAAGTGTATGAGCAAGAAGGAATACCACTCAGACTCCAGTATGTTAGATGAAGCAGCTTTCGGGACATTCCCTCCAAGACTATTGATGGTACACCAGAACCTCGCAGAATTATTCGATTTGATAACTTGATGTAATTTAGCCCAGAATGAATTCCAGTAAGCCCTGTGATGGTCTCTTTTTAATGCCTTCAGGTGTTTATGGGCTTCTCTCAATTGGATTATTCTTGGAGGGTCTGTTGGCTTTATTTTTAATTTCCGCCATAGCCGGTTCATTGTTCTTTTTGCTGATCGTATCGCTGAATTTCCAGAGGTCGGCTGATTCGACCCATTTGGTTTTGCGTGCATTATTGGTTTTGCATATCTATGTCAATTTTGTAGCAAATGTCGTCCAGTTCACACTGTAACCATCGGTTGACCTACTGGTACTCTCAAAAATTTGTATACAAGCCTACCCCATACTGAGACTTTGAACATAATTAACGGTGCTCTTTTTGAAGTAGATTGGGAGTACCAAACACCAAGAAATCTAGTGATGAGTGTTGCAAATGAGCCATAGCTTATACATTCTTTGAATTTGAAGCAACACTTTACCCACAAGGAATGAAAAACAGGATCCTAAAATTTCATGGTGAAATATGCTTCGTGGCTACTATATCGATCAGGTAATATAAATGATATAGACCTATGAAATATGGGTTACATATTCAAATCCCTTTTATATTAAAGCCATTTTAAAATCACCAGGAGCATTTATGCCAGGCTGTGCCTATACCAAGATTTTCCTTAACCTTCGGCAGATTAGAACATAAGCAAAATGATCCACAGATTTGCAAATAGGTCATTAGAACTGAAGGTAATTCAAATATTAATAATAGGAACTCCACACAGTTCTTTTAATGATAGAAACAGCATCATCAAAGATATTACTCTGCTTGTGCCACCTGACCACTTCTTTGGAGATCACTAGTTCAGAAGACGGAAGAGGAAATCCACACTTAACTTGGTATATGAAAACCTTTCTACAAACGGAATTGAAATAGAGATCTACTGACTGAAATGATCAATATTAACGTATGCAATAAAAAAACATTTATGTTGTCACTCACTGCTGTAGGCAGTCTGAAAGGGCTTCCGACGTAATATCTTTGTTAACAAATTAATCATCATCCACTTTACTGGGAATCTCTGCGATGGAAGTGATTCGGAGACAAAGTCCAATTCAACTAAATGAAAATGTTCTGTACTTTGAGGTTTTGGAAGATGTAATCAAGCAAGTACTTGATTGATTAGGTTTTCCTACGTGGCACGTTTCCCAATTTCTTTTTAAATTGCTCTTTGGATTGGATGCTAGGCATTATTCAATTACATTTAATTATTCTTTGCAAGTTGTTGTAAGCTGAAGCAATATTTTCTCACATTTAGTATCAATTTTGAAAAAGAAAAGAAAAAACCCCACTTAACATGACCAGGATACTCCACACAACAGGACGGATCATCGATGCTTGAGGTGTTTCCATCTAGGTCTCTCGTTAGTGCCACGGTGGAGGTCTCAACACCTCAGTCAACCCTATTTGTGTCATCTTCACAAAGTAGTAGGGGGCAGATTTACATGCCCCTTGTGTCACTTTTATGCCGCCGCGTCACTTTTGTGACGCAGCAGCGGCGCAAACCATGCGCCACGTTGCGACTTATTTACAACGTGACGCATCTAGGCAGATGCGTCACGTTGTAAAGCCCTGCGCCACATGAAACCTGCGTCAGGTTTCATGTGAGCGTTCTGTCGCAGGGTGAGTGTTCCCCCGCAGGAAAGCCCTGTAAAACTGACGCAGTGAAATCTACAAGATTTCACTGAGTCAGTTTTACTACGCTGCTGCGTCAAATCCTTACGCCTGCTTGAAGCAGGCGTAAGGAGTGAGGCACCATGTTCAGTATGGGTGGCCCCTGTGCATTGAAGGAGTTGCGTCACGCTTGCGACGTGACTCCAGCAATGCGCCGCCCGTGCTCCTCAAGATGCGTCACGCATCTGCCCCTCCTTGCACCATGGTGAGCCGAATTGTAAATGCAACGCATCTGTGGTGGCGCAAGGGGGGGTATTACATGACTCACCTGTTCCGGCGCATCCCTGCTGATTTGCAGAGATGCGCCAGAAGAAGTAAATATGCCCCTAAATGTTTCCTCTGGTGGATGTATTCGAAAGGAAAGTTCACCTGGCCTGGGACAGGAGGGAGGGATGGAGGGGGGGGGGGCATGGGTGCAGATTTGCTCCGTGTAGTAAACCAGACAAAACCACTGCTGACGTGTATGCAGCTCACAGTTATTCTGTTTGATACTTCGCAATTGAGTTACAAGGGCCTGGCGTTTCAAGGCAGCCTTTTGTCAGTGTTTTCCTTCTAGAGCCAGTACAATTGTGTCCCAGGTGTTACCTTATCCCACCCTCTTTCTGTATTAGCAGGGATGCAAGTGTATACGTTCTGGTGGCGACCCACGTCTTCCAACCACCAACTAATAAGGGATGCTGCTGTGGCTTTCCATAAGATAGCAATTTTCCTGTTCACTAAGACCGGAGAGCATACTATAAGCCATTCGGGCACACTGGAACTGAGATGGAGTAAGGGACTCGTCTTGAGGATGGGGAGTTATCCCGAGAGCCAAGTCTTCAGCTTCTGGTACAACTCAAGTACAGAGGAGGAGGCGGCTCTGATGTGTAGTTGGAAGTCATTCCATGCTTTTGAGATGTGTAATAGTAGTTGTTAGGCTGAACAGAGATGTCTGACTGGTTGATGGAAGGAGAAGTAATTGTTCAGGTAGTCCAGTACTGTGCTGAGTTGTGCTTTGAATGTGTTGGCGAGATGTTTGAATTGAGTGCTCTTGTATATTGGGAGCCAGTGGAGCTCCCGGAGGTGTAGTGTCATGAGAGTCCTGTGTGGAATGTTGAGGATGACTCTACCTGCTGCGTTATGGGTGGTTTGTAGTCTTCTGAAGAGTTGCTTCCAGGAAAATAGCTACATTACTTGTTTCAGCTGTCCATGACACCTGTAGTCTAACTACCTGAAATACACTTTTTCTGCTTCTCAAGTTGAGCAAGTGCATGATAATTGGCCCAGGAGAGGGGATGCACCCAATTCTGGGTATCAAGCTGGCAAACAGTCTGCCCTTTTTACTGAGAAGAATCTGGACAGGTCGTGCGGCACCACTTTGCCAGCAAGACACTCCTCCAAGAATAGTTCAATGCTTGGACCCTCTGAGCATTTCGGGACCCAAGCCACTCAAATGTTATTTCGTTGAGAGCTCCCTTCCATTCCATATCTTATGCCCCATCATCGAGGTATAGGATTGTTCCAGAACTCCACTGACTGCTTTTGCATGTCAAGAATAGCCACTCTATTAGTCAGTTTCCTTTGCTCAGGCCACAGGAAACAATGAGATACTAAATCTTATTTTCAAGAGCAGTTCTAGTTTCCAGTATGGTCTGCCGAATCGTACCAAACGTGTCTGCCTGGGCATCCAGCATGGTGTTCCCACCATTTCTTGAGGTCTCAGTCCCTTCTGTATCTGTTTCTTTACATAGACAGTATACTTACCTTCACAAGATGACAAATTTCGAGAATGATATGCAACTCAACACATTTAAATTGCTGGTAAAACACATTAAATAGCATGCATTTTGCACAACATTTGCTGGCCGTCCTCATAATGCACGCATGCACGCCTTGAGTAATACGTACCCCATAGTTGAATCCTGAGTAAACCATCCCTATCACTCACGGAGTATCTGATGATGATTCCAAACAAGAGTACAATGTTGCGGTTTTAAGTTCAACGGTTGAATATTACTGTTCACCCTGTTATTGACAGGTGAAATTTCACACACACACACACACACACACACACACCAAATCTCTGAATCAAAAACTATTTCAATCCAAGACATTTGGTAATATTCTTTATGTCTCAGGTACAAAATGCATGTAAGTGATAAACTGTGTGTGACGAAAAATGAATTAAGATCATTTAAGAAAAAAATTGCTGTTTGCACTTGGCAGTGTTCTGCTTCTATGACTACTTCCACTGTGAATGGTAATACCACATTCAGGTAGATAACAATGCTATCATTGTGAAGACCAGCTTCACTGTACCAAAAGCCTACTGTGCTTCTATGGACCACTAACAAGGAACACTTTCACTTAACCACCAAGTAAATCATTGAATATGGTAGGAGTACCCTTGCAAGAATCTTGTATTGAAGGTGACAAAGCCAAGGAACCTTTGTATCTCACAGTTCTTTTACAATCGTAGCTTTAATTTTATAGGGATCTTTTCACTCATCTCAAAGCAAGTATATATGAGGGATACATGTTCCTGATGAAACTCAAATTTTGGATTAATAAATAAATATTAACTAATTTGTGATATTTCCACCAAATGTTTAAAATGTTGAGAAAACCAAGTGCAGTAGATCAAGGCATATTTTCCTTTGCTTGGCCAACCAGTTCCTGAATGCAAGTTGACTGGTATCTAATCTTTAACATAATTTCATATATTCATAAAATCCATAAAACCATAACCAATAAAATGTCACAATTTTGTAATTTTTATTTTTCGAAACAGAACCCCTTCCCCCCTCCCCCCCTGGTTTGCTGGTCAAACCTAAAGGTCAGTCCAGAACCATTTTATCTTAGCTTCCCAATCAATTTCAGGATTAAGATATTTTTATCAAAGATATTCCAAGATTATTTGGGAAAGGGAAGGAAACCACAAAGTCAAACTAAATAGCCTTGATGTCAAACATCACAGATCCTCTCAATTTAGAACAATGACACAAATGTTGTGGTATTGATAACACTGTAGGAAGAGGGAAATAAAAGCTCTCTGGTCACAGGAATCCTGATCTTGCACTTGAGACTCAATTCAGCCAACTCAATAGAGGGAAATGTTGTTGTAAACTATAGCATTACAGCCCACTGTTAAGGCCTATATCAGTTGTTGAAGGCTCTGAAACTGAATTATAGGACTGACAGACAAGGGCCTATAATGGGGAACAGAGCCTTTAACAGCAGTTATAGCCTGAGACACTAGGAAATTCCACCTTCCGAGGGTACGATGTCCTAAATTAAATAGGGAGAATCAGTAAGACAACCATTGAACTTTGGAGCAGAAGGTCTATACAGTCCATTATTGGCTCTCAGCCACTAGATTGTCTTCAAAAGAGCTCTCAATATGCCACTCTTTTAATTACCTTTAGGACCAAATTTACCTTACTTATGCCTGCTAGGACTTCTAGGTACTCGTGACAGGTATAAGCCCTTTCACGGGTGCTGACATCTCTGTCAGGAGAACAAGGATATCGGCATCTATGAATCCCATTCTGGGTCGGATTAAGGGTGTTCTTGTCCATTCCAAGTTGTGATTAGCCTTGGAAGTTTGTGAACGCCCACAACCAATCTTGTTTATTGGGGGGGAGGGTGGAGGGGGGAGCTGTCTAACTTCCAAGGCTAATAATCATGCATTGGAATGCCCAGGAACGCACAGACTCTTCAGATTCCCCTTTTCAGCCTGGAAAGGATTGCATATTTATTCCAGCCAAAGGCTGCCCTAAGTCCCTTTCCACGGTGGGGAAGGGAAATTTGATGGGGTTCTAAGGGAATGGTTTTCTCAAGCCACGAAAAAAGACATTTTAAAAATGTGCATTCATACAGCTGAATCATTCCTCCTATGCAAAGATTTCCACCACAGGGTACTGTGGGAATGGATTCCGAACGTGGAAATCATGTGATTTTATGAGGAATCAGTATGGAAATCTGCACCAGGTGGAACTCTCCATGCAGATTCCAATCGGAATTTGTTTGTGGGTATTCACAAACTTTTCACATTCCCCTTTCCAGCCTTGAAAGGGTTGGATGTTTATCCCACAAAAGGGCTGGTGTAATCAATTTCCAGGGTGGGGAAATGGAATTTGGTTGAGGGTGCGAGAGAAAGGGTTTCTCTAAGGGGGAAAATACTTTTCCCAGGAAGAAAAAATAAATGAAAAAAGTATTCATTTGCACAGGGGACCTAATTCCCTTCCTGTGTTGAGCCCTCCACCACGGGGTAGTATGTGAGTGGATTCCAAAATTGGAAACCATGCGATTTCATGAGAAATCTGCATGGACAGTTGTTCCAGATGCAACTTTTCATACAGATTCCAAACAGAATATGTGGATTCCAAAACATATTCAAACTACACTCAAAAGTAGATTTAAAAATCTGAGTGTAGTTTTACTACTTTTTTCTAAGTAGGCCCCAATGTGCCTTCGCTTTGGATACTCCTTAATACCAGGACATTCACCCTGAAAATATAGGACTGTAATCTTTGGTATCGTTCCTTTTTGTCTTATTTAAAATACTCATAATCCTTCCTAACTGCAGAGGTTCAGAATGGGGAATATTATGGGCCGGGTTGCATACATTTTTTTACAGTCACTAATACATATGTTAGGTGGTAAGAAAGACGGTGCATCGTGCAAACTCATTTTACAGCCGTGTTATAAAACCAGATTTATGAGGGTGGAAATGTGTGACCATAATGTTTGTACATATTTGTTGTGATGTTTGCATTTTGTTCTTGTGTTGCATTCTGTTTTGGTGCTATGTTATTTTGCGTTGTGTTCTATCATCTTGCTGTTTCTGGTTGTTTACTTGGAGATGCAAGCACATTCTGCTACATGTACAGTCAAAAACAAATTCCTTTAAAGTTTCTTTAATAAACAGGGATTTTCCAGTCTAAAACGGTAACATACCCCTACTCTAGCTCGTTGATTATTTAAGACACCAGTCAGTCCAAAACTCTGATCAAACCCTCCTTAAACTGGCTCTAGCAGTACTCACTTTACATCACACGGCCCTCATTTGCAGGAGGTAATTAGGTGCATCTGAATTTTAGCCTTTGTTTTCTTCTCTCATCATTTCTATTTGTATTGTAAAGTGAAGTCACGTAGCCAGGAAGCCTTGGAATGGTCACTGTTAACACCTTCTCTCGATACCTAATACAGAATTGTATCTTGAGCATCATCGCTGCTTCAAAATTGCCAAGCTGTACAGTGTAATGGATCTTAAGACGCTTGCAAATTCACAAGAACCTCTGTTGCTTTAAATAACCGTGTTCTGCCTTTACCTGGAAGTGCTTTAAAACAAGCTGAAATGTGTAAAACGGGGTCCTTTCCATCAATGAAAGTAGAGGGGAGGGGGGACTGGGAAGTTATGTTACACAAATGCTTTTTTCCCTTGAACTCATTTCCAAAATGACAATTTTGGGATCTGCTATGAAAAAGGTTATTGACATATGTAAAGTTGCTGTTTCTGCGATTCTTCTTCTTTGGTCCACTGCAGTATCTTGTTGCACCTAGACATTCGATCTTGGCACCAAATTTTTCCATCACTCATCAATGTGGCTCTGTTATTTACTTCCTTTACTTGCAAGAGTGCACTGAACTTACTGTCGCCTTTTCTTCTCTACTGGGCCAGTTTAACATTGACCCACTCTCCTCTTTATAACACGGTCTCCTTCACATTGCGCCTTTTGTTGAAGTGTTCAGTGTATATTTTTTGTGCTCTTTCCAAATTGTGGCAGACTACCGCCAGGGACCATTTGCTCATGATGGTTCGCTTCTTCCACGCAAGATTGTCCTTAGTGAAAGGGTCACGCCCTCTCAGGATTTGGAATGGACTGTATCCTGTGCAGGTTGGAGTGATTGTGTAGGCCCACAATGTGCTCCTCACTTCCTTTTTCCAGTCCTTTCCTGCTCCTATAGCAGATTGTATGGAGCCCATGATGACTCGGTTAAACCTTTTGGCTAAGCCATTGCCAGCGGGGTGATATATTGACGTGTGTTTAACCTTGATGCCATTCCTTTCCATGTAGTTGTTCCATTTTCCCGACGTGAACTGGGGTCCATTGTCACTCAGTATGTAGTGGGGAATGCCTTCTCGAAGAAAAGTGGCGGTAAGGAACTTCAGCACCATCTCTGTGTCCATTTCCTCTTGGATATCTATTTTTGGCCACTTGGAGAATCTGTCTATGAGTACCACTACATATTTCGGCACTCCCTGTGCATCCAGCACTGGTCCAAGGATGTCTATCGACAACTCTTCCCATGGATTTATTGGGTTGTCGAACTTCCCCAATGAAGGGCGCATCAACGTTTGTGACTTGTCCGCCTTTTGGCACTGTTCACATTCATGAACATGCTTTTCAATCAGGCTATCCATTGCCGGCCACTAGTACATCTGTTTCGCTCTTAGCTTCGTTTTCACAATGCCCAGGTGTCCTTCATGTAGAATGGAAAGTAAGTGCAGCACCAGCGAAGCGGGAGGAACTACTTTGTCTCCTCTAAATAAGATGGTACCCCGATCTCTGATGGATAATTCACCCCGCACCTCAAAGAACTTCCTGTGCTCTGCCTTCATGTGCCTCTTTTCCGGCCATCCTTGCAGTATAAAGTGCTTGACTTCCAGGATGTCGGCATCGTCCTCGTAGGCTTTCTTCCACTCTTGTCCGCTTATTATTTTTCCGTGATCTTCCATGAATGCAACACTTACGTCGTCCTCTTCGGTGTAATGCGCAGCCTCCTCCACGGCAGCTGCTCGGCAACTTTGTTTCTTGTGCCCGGGATGTACTCCACGTCATACCTGTAGTCCAACAATTTCAGCGTCATCTTAGCGATGCGTGGGGTGGCATTCGCATGTCCACTGGACGCGAGTACTTTGACCAGTGGCTTATGGTCTGTCTTGAGCCTGAACCTCGTGCCACATAAGAATTGGCGAAACTTCTCCATGGCCCATACTGCAGCTAACATCTCCTTTTCTATTACGCTGAACTTCTGCTCTGTGGGCGATAGTGACCTAGACGCGAAACTGACTGTGGCTATTTCTCGTTCTTCCTCTCCTGCATAAGGACTGCTCCCAGTCCTTTTTCACTTGCATCAGTAGTTAGTATAGATTTCCCATGCTGATCAAATCCTTGTAGGGGGACTGCCTTGCTAATATCATCCTTGATCCTCTGAAACTCCCTTAGTGTCTCTTCTGTCCACGCGAAGGACGTCTTGTCTCGTAGGAGTTGGCGCAGGTGGTAAGTCTTGGTGGCGAAGTGCTGTACGAATTTGCTATAATACTCGGCCATCCCTAAGAACGATCTTATTTCTTCCTTACTCTTCGGAGGGGGTGCCTCGCATATGGCTTTGACGTGATGCCGTGGTCACTGATCTCATGGCCCAAGTAGGTAACCGACGACATCCCAAATCGGCACTTCTCCCATTCTGCTGTAAGCCCATTCCGTCCCAAGACATGCAATACCTCAGACATCATTCTGTCATGGTCTGCCTGATCCTTGCCCATCACCAAGATGTAATCTTGGAAGTACTGTACTCCGTCAAAGTTCTTAAACAGTTTTTGCATAAGCTTCTGGAATACAGCTGCCGCCGATGCCAGTCCGTTTGGCATCCAGCCGAACTGGTAGCATCCGAAAGGTGTTATGAAGGATGTCAGCTTGTGGCTCGCATGGTGTAGGGCTATCTGATGTTATGCCGAGGTGAGGTGAATGGTGGAAAACCATTTGACCCCCTTCGTTTTTGCTAGCATTTCGTCTATTCTTGGTAGCGGGAACTTTTCAACTATTATGTTCTTGTTTAATTTCCTCAACTCCACACACAAACTAACCTTGCCATTGGGTTTCCTCGCCACCACCAGCGGAGCCAGCCACTCCGCACTATTTATCGGCTCGATGATGCCATTATCCTCCAGCCTCTGCAATTCCTGTTGCACAACTTCTCTGATCGCCAGGGGTACATTTCTCACTTTGTGGCATACCGGTTCAGCGTCAGCCTTGAGGTCAATCTTGTGCGTAAATTTTGTCAACTTTCCCACTCTGCCACCGAAGACTGTGGGGAATTCTCCCTTCATTCTGTTGACGTCTGGCTATGGTTCCGGGCTGGTCATCAGAATTTGTGTGGCACCACCCGGGTTCAACTGTATGCCTAGGTCGCCTTGGTCAACCCATCGTAGAACTGAAGGGCCTTTGTCCACTACATACAGCTGACATTCTGCATTGCGATCCTTAAACTCGAATTTCAGGACTCGATATCCCACCATGGGGATGAGCTCTCCAGTGAATGTGACCGGTCGAATGTCTGTAGGTTCCAGGTGAGGTCCTAGGCTTCATTTGAAGCTTTCATGCCACACCGTACGTTGTATTATAGTGTACGGGGACCCCGAGTCTGCCACCATTTTGATCGGTATCCCCCAACAACTAGGTCAAATTGCGGTTTCTTGGAAGAGTTGCAGTCAATGCCCAGTATGTGTTCTTCTATGCACAGCACGTTGTCCTCCTCTTCACCTTCTTCTTCCGCTCCCAACTCCTGTGCTATGTACTTGACTGTCGGTCTCTTCTGCTTGCGGCGACATACCTTTTCAAAGTGCCCCACAATTCCACAGAACATGCATTTGGCGAGGAAGGCCGGGCAACATTTGTCGTAGGCTGCGTGGTATGGACTGCCGCACCTATAGCACGCATTCTTGCTTTCACTGGCGGGCTTCTTCACTTGTGCTGGTCGGGGCGTCCACTTGGCTTGTGTCCTCATGTCCGCCGATGCTGCTTTGCCCCTCTCCGGTGGTTCTGCTTCGGTGACTCTGTTGACCATGGGGCCTCACAGCTGTTTCCCTTTTTGCCGCATCTGCACACCTTTTGCATAGTTCTGCCTTCTTTACCATGGCTATGACTTCCTTCAGGGTAGCATCTCCGTTTACCCATAGTTTGTCTTGGATCGCAGTATTCGTGGTGTGCATGACTTTTTGGTCTTTGATGAATTCATTGTGTAAGGTTCCAAATTTACACGGGATAGCTAATTTCTTTAACGCTGCTACGTATTCCTCTATGGACTCTCCCGCTGCCTGCTTTCTCTGTTGGAAGTTGTACCCTTCTATGGATGTGCATACCGCCGGTTGTAGTGGTTGTTTAGATCATCGATCGCGCGTTGGAACACGTCGTCGTCGGCGTCATCCGCTGCCTGTCGCGTTGTGGGGACTAGATTCTGGAAAACTCTGATGCCTTCCGGGCCTAGATTGTGGAGTAATATTCTCCTCCTCCTCTTGCTGGGAAATGCCTCTCCACTCTCGTCCTCCAGGGCTTCTAGATAATTCATAAAGTATTCCCTCCAGTCCTCCCACTTCATCTGAGGGATCCCCTGGTTTGGGTTGGAATGGGACTGGTGTCGTGAGTGAGGATACCTGGGCACACATTTCCCTTCGACTCTGGTTGTGCTTCTTCCCCTCTGGGACTGCCCGGTGCGCTCAGTCCGCGCTGGTGCGTGTGGATTTGTTGAGGCCCAGACTCGCCCCCTCACTATGTGGTGCATGCTCCGCCAGGGCCTCGGGCCGACAGGCTTTATTTTGTGAGCCTGATGGCGTTGTGCTTGATGGGAGGTTCGCTCCCCCGGCGTCTCCCTCTTATTGTGGTTCTTGTACTCACTGCGGGCGGAATCCTCTCTTCGCCACGTGCTTTCGTGATCCGTGGACTGCGCGTTGTCTTGGTAGCTGGCAGAGACTCCTGTTTCTGCTCACGCAGTAGGGTAGGTGTGTGCCCTTCCTCCCGCCCTGGTTTGTATTCTTCAGACTGGGGTGACCTCTGCGAGTGGTGGGCTGCCCTGGCTGCTGCAGCGCTGTCGTCTGCTGCGCTCTCCTTTATTGTTGCCTGTTTGGGGCCAGTTCTTCCTCGTGGTCCCCTTCTGGTGGGTCTCCTGTGGGTGCTGTGGGTCGGCTCAACGTGGTCTCGAGCTTCTGTCGTTGTTTTTCGGATCCCGACCTGGTCGCCACTTTAAAGTTGCTGTTTTCCCCCCAAAGGATGAGCCCACTCTGGTTTGCAGGTAAGTAAATACTTTTAATTATAGAATGATCAGAGAACGCCGGGAACGTCGGCGCTGTGATCGGACTCGGCACTCTGTACCTAAAATGACAGTTACACTCTACGTTATCACGCAGCCGCGTAATGACTAGAGCGCAACACTACAACATATGGTGTCAAATAATAGACTGGAAAACCTGCTAATAATTTCTTAGCATACACTACTATTGTACAAATGAAGGCGGGTTTACACTACATATCTCCTGATGGCTCTGTACCACAACTTTGAGAGATATCAATAGAAATATATTCTAAAATAATAATAATAATATTACATTCTCTTAAGTTAATGAGGAAAAAAAGTTGCTATAGCCGCAACAAAAAAACCTAAGATATACTGCATAAAAAGATACAATAATCTTTGGGGACTCCAGTAAACCATAAAACCATATAGGCAAAGGCAGGATAGTTAATTAAACCCCGTGGCTGCGGACACCATTTCCACGTAGTACTCCCCCCTCTGGTAGCTATGCAAACACTTTGTAAAGCTTTAAAGTGGTAACACGTAGGTTACCTAGTGGGTGTGACTACTGATTGACCGAGTCTGTAACATGGTCTAATTTTAGCCACGATAACTAAGCTATGCTGCAGGCAGGTAGCGAGCTCAGTTTGTAATGCAATATAGTATTTAGTAAGTTGGAGGCCCACTGTAGTATCCCATGTTGAGCTGCACTAGAACTCTCTCTGGAATGTCATGATGTGACAGAACAATTTATTTATTATTACTTTTGTATTTGTAGAGCGCAACACTTATTCCCTAGGGGTTGTCACTGCGCTAGGTAGACGCCCAACCCGTCCACTGAGCGAGTTTCACTAAACCATAACAGGAACGTCCTGCTAATTCCCCTTAGGATTAAAACTGTTCTAAAAAAATATCCAAAGGTAAAAATATTCGATCATCGATAACAAGATGATCCAGAAATCAGCGTGAATCTCAGAAAAGTGCAAACAGAGCATAACACAATATGAGCAATATAATATATTAAAATGATAATATAAAACATAAATATAATATAAAATGAGGTTCTCTCATGTATAACCAGCGTAAGCATCAATGAGAGGCAACCATGAGAGTTCATCTTTCAAACAGACAGGAGTTGCTGGAAAGAGGATTGCTGGGGTTGTGCTCACGTATGAGGGTGTGTCTCTGAATATATCCCAAGTTTTATAATACATTAATTTCCAGTTTTGCTGAAAATCCTAAAAACACGAGAGAATGTTTAAATAAAAAGGCTACATTTATGTGGAAAGTGGATTATGAGGA
Source organism: Lissotriton helveticus (assembly GCF_964261635.1). Lineage (NCBI taxonomy): Eukaryota > Metazoa > Chordata > Amphibia > Caudata > Salamandridae > Lissotriton > Lissotriton helveticus. The sequence continues at coordinate 774,908,483 of NC_136057.1, forward strand.
GTTGGAAGTTGTGCAAACGAGGCTGAAGAGTGCCTCCAGGCTAAAGAGTTTTGACCAAGAGAAAGGTCAAGAGTCATAACAAATACGAGTAGTAAAGGGCAGCGAGCTGTCACATTGCAGGGAGATGGTAGGAAGAAAAAAACTACAGCATTAATATCTAGATGTCTAACAGGTGCAAAGAACATTTACTCTATCATAGAGAAGGAAGCATTGGCTGCTTTTTTGGGCAGTTAAAAAGCTGTTTCGGTCTGCAAGCTCTCAATTAAGATAGACCACAAACCAGTGAGGAAGGTTTTTCCATAAAAGGTATAGATGCAGTGTCAACGCAGGATTTGTAAACGGGTGGTGGCTCTTCAGGAATGCAATTTTGAAGTACAATACTGAGCTGCTGATGGAAATTATCTGAAAGTGTGATGAGACACAAAACAGGCACTTTATATCACCCAGAAGCAAATGGGATGGTTGAGATACTAAAAAAAAAACTTTAAGGAAAACAATATACAATACATGAATGTTAGGTGAGAATTGGTGAGAGAAACTGTTGAACAAGTTATAGATTTATAGGTTAAATGGGAGTGTACCGTTTGAGTTGTTTTGATGCAGGAAACCAACTTTGGTTAGTTCATCTTGGGTGAGTGAGAGGAGGAGTTAAGGGGGTTATTTGGAAAATATAAATTGGGAGAACAGAGAATTAAGTAAGGTTGCAGTGAGAATGGAGCGCTTTGATGAAAGGAAGGTGTTTAAAGTCACAAAAGAGACTTAGCTGACTGAGTTAAAAATCCAAAGATATGCAAAGGTACATCAAACTACTTAAAACACAAGTGGTCTAATGGTTACCTAATGTAGTAAAAAAAAAAAGAAAAAGCATTTGGTGTGGATACTAAACAGAGTGATCAATGTGAGCTGCTGCCATAATGGCTGTTTCCAGTCTGCTTCCGAAGCACCACCTGAACTGCTACAGAAGCCAACAAGTAAAAAAAATGCGGGTCTTAGGCTGCATGAAGGACTTACGACTGAGAGCGTACAGACAAGCCTAACAATTGCTAAGACATTTTCCCAGGAAGCGGTAAAGAGACTTTGAAATGAAGTTCCACTGCCTAACAGACAACCTAAATCTTGGATCCTTCCCCAACATCTCAATGTCAAAGTACAACAGAAATCACTCTTGCAATTCGGAGCACTTCTTGTCAGACTTTCGATGTCTCCTGAATTCTTTTCTTCCCTAGAGTTGGACTAAAAAAAATCCCTACTGCTTAGAAAACAGCTAACTCGTCCTATTTGTAGCATCCACCTTCCCCATGGCAGGATCCAATCAAAGCTGTTATTTCCTGTTTACCGACGTCACAGGGTATGTCACAGACAGTTCCCTCTATTTTATTAATGCACTTGACAATTGGGTAAAGTGGACCCTGCCAACCGTTGTGCCACGATGCCAATACACTTGCTGCACTAATGATAGCTGGGCTCCTGTGTGTGTAGATAACGAACCTACAGAATTATAAACAAAAACATACTCATGAGCAGTGTCCTTGTAAGGAGAAAAGAATGCCTTAATAGTCCCTGTAGTAAGATCATTCTCCCACACAGCTACAGCACTGTGGGCAGGAGCAAGCAGCACTTGAGGTAGCAAAGGCTCTAGAAAGCAATACCAGACATGGGCTATTGGCATGGAAGTCAGGCCTGAAACACCAAAGCCCACATCTCAGCCCCAGGCCAGGAGCAGATCAAAAATCACCAACAGTCTATCAAGAGAGGGAAATTAACCTGCAACCAAGAGGAGGATAGGGCGAAATAGCACAGCAATATTTTGCATCCTAGAAACTCAAGAAAATCTGGGCACCTGGACTTGCTTCTGCGAACAAATTCCGTTTTCCAATGGTAGACAATCAGGAAGTTCTGAGTGAGGGGTAAACTCTAAGCAGTAAATATACTCCTATAAGGCGGACAGGGTAAAGTTGTATGGACAAACCAGGTTGCCTGGCTCCTAAACACGGACCTGCCCTCAGTTTTGTGAGGACTGCAAGGAGGAAGATAAGTGGTACATGAATGCTGCTTCCTTTCTTTTGAATAAGCCCCAACACCATGTGGTCTCAATGCAGTACTCAGTCGGACAAAGCATTTATATTTTATTTTAAATTGAAAAAAAAGTGAATGGTTGGCCTCCTTCAACTTAATGCATGTTTTCTGAGCCTCCTGGTCTGCATTTATCAACAAAATGGCAAGTCTCAAAGACGCGCACAAAAGAACAGGCTTTTTATGCCATTTTTAAAATGGGTTTCCCTTTATCAGGCGGCTTAAGTAGCGAGTCTTCTGAAATTCTGTTGCTGAAGTTCTGCCTGTACATTCTATAGGCAGATGCATTAGATTTTCAAAGAGTGGAATCGCAAATCGCGCTACTTAGTAGCCTAAATCATTGATCCTTTAAAACAGGTGTTTTTGGTAACAGCAGAAATGCCTTGGAAGTTTCAAGAACTTTGAATAAACCACTGTTCTGCTGCAGTACACAAAAGTTTATTTTTAAGAACTGTTTTTCCTTTGAATGCAAAACATAATAGAACAGAACATTGATTTATTTTGTACAACAAAAAAGTTTTTTTTATGCGCGAACAGACAATCCGTGGAGACTTCATAAGTCAAAACTTCTTCCCTTTTTTAAAGTCATGCTTTCTTGTGGTCAACAAAAAATTGGCATGTAAGATGTTCCGGCGATTGGCTAGTGCAATGTTTTCTCAGATCCTCGTCAGCTGGTGCCAGAGACTGGAAGGGAGGATGCTTTCTACTTTCTCCATCACAAAATTTAAAGGAGCGAACAACGTGCTGAGGAACTGTGAAAAACAGAAAAACATACAAGTCAATATCTAAATGCACAGTAATTAAGGCTTTAATAATAAAGTCAGGCTTTCAAACAGAAACTATGGCTCCAATGTTCTATCATTTTCAACAAAATTCCCAATCATACTATTTCCCAAGTCTGCAAGTGTGCATAATGCATTCGCTAAAATTATATCTAAATGAACTTGCTTCCTTACACAAGTTTGCCCGAAAACACAGGAGTGACATTCTTTGACGGGGAGACATTCTCTTTAAGTTAATGTAACAATGCAGGTGAATAAGAGGGTAATTTATAGTGAGAGAGTGGTAGTGACATTGCAAGACATGGGGCTTGTTCCCTTCAATATGCGCTTCGGCCTATTACCAGGACCTCCCCCTTGTCTCATTGATGGGCAGAGACCTGGGTGACTACAGTCCTTTGAAAACAAGGTGTCTTCCTTGAATCAGTCTGCTATTGCCCCTACCTTGGCTTTTATCTGCGAATATTAGAGCTGGCTTCGGGAAATCAGCCTTCTTTTCCAAACTTCAGATTCACTTCTTGAAACATTTGTTAAATATTTGCATCCTATTAATAAGTATGTATATAACACATTGACAGGCTCCTAAATATTCCCAAAAATGTTTTTAAACTACCATGCACATTTGGATATTAATCTGGTCAGTGGGCATGTCCCATTTAATTTATATTGATATGTGCTTTAACACATCAAACATTGTGTTCCACTTCTTAAACACGAGTTTGAACACGGAGCTCAGGCAAAGGAAGCAGTCAGAGTCACCCTTGTTTGACCAGCATGCAGACTGGTGTTTTATGCTTTACCTGGTCATCCCTTTTTCAGGCACTACAAGTTTCTTATAAATAGCAGTACAGCTACTCGATGAGCAGTCTTTTCAGCCAAAAATAAACCAGTAGCCCCATGTATCCTACTGCGCCTTCCTGAACAAAAAGACTTCAGCAACCAGTTGTTACCATCACCCAGACACATTTAGACACTTCTTGTGCGAGACCTGCTGATGCTAAGGTGGGGGAGGAGGGGCATCTTGCTTTTCAACAAGTGGCTCATCTTGAGCCTGATGGTCATGATCTTGCACAAGTTTAGATCGGATTCATACACATTATTGCAAGATTCAATGCCAACTTGATCAAAGATCAATGCTCCTCCGTCTGGACAGAGTAGTCCACTAGCGATGGTTGTGACAGACTTAAGAGGCATTTACATGCAGAGCCATTGTGCCTGACAGATACCAGGAATAAAATAATGGATATTATAAAAAGGAGACATAACTGTGGGCTTGCTATTAATTGATACAAATAAAATAATGCAACTACATCAGACTAGGTATTTGTCACCACCTTTCTTAAGGTTCAGCATAAGCGGACAACAACATGTGAAAAAAAAGAAAATACGATTTTTATTTTTCATTACATGCCTCATTAACCATGAGAAGATATTTGGTTCAGTATTACATTTGCCATCTTTTGCTAACTGGTACTATTAAACTCAGAAATTATGTAGGGGATTGAAACAAGGTCTGTAAGACAGAAGAAAAAAAAATCACCATTACAAAAGAAGTCACTGCCTTTTATTGCTGAAAATCAAAACTCGGGATTGTGTGCGTGCGAAGGGGTTGGGGGAGGTTGGTGCATAGGACTTGGACTGCTGGGCTATACAACTCTTCTGCAAAGCCTGCAAATTGTTCAAAGATAGGGTACCCATTCAAACTTGAATTTGAGCAATCTGTCTCCATAATTGAAGGCCTGGCCTTTACATGGCTATGAACAGTATCACCCAGATAATGGACAAGTTAGTTAAGTGTTAAGTAAAGTTGAGTTACGTTTTAAGTCAGGCATTAACTTAAATGACTCATTCGTCGACATTGGCCTTGCATAGCCAATCAAATTTGTTACATTCTCATCCTGGTTTCACGTAACTGAAGATTTGGAGTCCGACGAAGATCCGTCGTGGGGCCAGGTCCATGCCCCTGACTTCAAGCATGTGGGGTCTTGAAGTGATTGCTGGCCATGCTTGGTGACGTACAGTTTGGGTTTGTGGTCCTGAATTACCTGCAGATTCATCACATGATTTTGCGTAGTGGCCCGACTGTAGACACCAGAGGCACACCATGTGGGGGATTCATCATAGACATTTGTTTGCGACAACCCCTTCGAGGTTTAAAGCCTGTGGTTTTAGGACATTTCGCTTGCACACTAGAAATACGTTTATGTGAAGAAAAAAGCTCGTCATCTCACAAGAACAAGCATTGGCATAGCCAATAGGTCTCGCCTTTTGGACCTTCTTAGTGTTTAGCCATGCACCTTTAAAGTCATTTCTGCTTAAACACCGATTTACAACTCGTCTTTCTAACAGAACGTGGGAGGAAAGGCATAGCGAAGCATTTAGCAAAAACAACACAATTCATTTTAAAATATCCAATGGCATGGAATGTTTTTCAGAAAAGAAAGCTTTGGCTATGAAAATAAACATGTTATAATTATGGATTTGATGTTTGCCCTCGTGGGCTGTGTGACGCTCATTACGTATAAGAAGTGAAGGGATTACTATGTCTTGTTTACATTTTTAATTACCATGGAGAGGGGAGTGTTCATAGTGGACCGAAAAAGCAGGCCTTAGGCATCAGATCAATGAAGGGGTGGGAGCAGGATGATGACCAACACCACCAGAACGCGTGGAATGAAGAGGGAAGTTTCTTAAGCAACTTCGGAACGTGTGGGGGTGGGGGGGTGATGGAGAGAGAGGGGCAAGCAAGAAGAACGGAAGGCGAGATGAAGCATTTAAATAAACAACTCTGAAAGTATGCACACAAAGCCAATGCCCCCCCAAAAAAAGTTCAACAAAGAAAATGATCAACTCCATAAGAGCATGTGTTATCATTGCTTGCACGAAGTTGAGAGCATGCGTGACTAACACAACAATGAATGTTTGACTTTCCCAAGATACAACAGAAGTTTCTATTCCAAGGTCTGTTGTTGGCACAACAAAGCCACTTGTGCCGTGGCACTGATTAACAACTCGCCTTTACAACTGAACGTAGGAAGGAAGACAAAACAAGAGGTAAAATTCACAACATACCACCACTCCTGTTGAGCTAGCGCCGTTTTTAAGCACTCCCAGGCCAGGTGCACAGATAGGCTGCATGCAGCGCTATGTTTTTAGGTCTCGCCTGACCCAGCGCTTGCGCTGATCTGGCGAGACCTTAAGTAAGGAGGGCTTTAAAAAATGCTACAGCTGGCTACAACTTGCAGTGCATGTGCGCGGGCGCGTGCTCGCCTTGCGCTTGATCGTGATCACTTTCACTTTCGTCACTTTCATTCTGGCTCCTCTGCTCCTTGCATTCCCCTCTCCCTTTTCGTTAATTCCATTCCGGCTCCTCTGCCCCTCGCATTCCCCCCTCCCTTTTCGCCCAGCTCTTTGATGCTCTGCTCGCATCTCCCTCCTCTCTTTTCCTCCACATTTTTCATAAACTGTTTTTTTTGTCACAAATTAAGCCCAGGTTAGGTCCCTAGAACAGGACCGTGTGAGGCCCTGTCTGTGGGGCTGAGATGTGTTATTTTTTTATTGATACTTTAAAAAACAATTGCATTGCCCCAGGGTTGGGAACGTATGCCACTCCATATTCCATCTCCACAAACAAACTGCTTTATCATTCTGTGTGCATGACGCCTTTTCATGCCCTGGCTATTCTCAATTGTGCAGTCTAACATATATTATATGTCAGAGGATACAAGTGCTCGCTTTTATACAGCACGGAGGGTTTGAGCGCCCCCCATGTCAGAGTTTGTGAACTCAGCGAGGGCCGGCCGTGTTGTTTTCCCTCCCCAAGTCTGCTGGTCATGATAAGGAGGCAGGGCTCCTGTTCATGTGACCCCCTCCCAGTGCTGGCCCTGTCCCGCCGCAGCACAGCCCAGAAGAGCTTCCCATGACAGGCAGCCAGAGGGAGGGATGAATCCTCATAACATGAAACATGCCTGTGTCTACCCGGATACTGATGGAAGCTTTTGGCCTTCCTTCCATTATTTCATTCCGAATTGCTACAGCCGTTATGATTATTCAATATTTATTTCTTTTTCCGGGTTAACAACCATTTGTGGTCGCATTGGTTTACAAATGTGTGTATGTTAAAGAAAATGGATAGTTGCGTGTTTTTAGTTGTGGCTCTTACTAAGCATTAAAGTCCGCCCTCCCCATCCCCCCCCCCAGGACATTTTCAAGGTGCTATACAGTTTCAAGGTGCATCATACAATACTGGTGTACTATGCTTTTGGTAATTATAAACACCTCAAGTTATTCTTTTGTTATTTTTGTCTTAAGCCAGATGGTAGGCTATATTATAAAGTTTAGCCATTAGACGCCACAGGGTACTCCGCACCTCACCGCCACCTTGTGGCAGACTGTCACAAGCACTGGTGTTGATAATTAAGTACTGGTCCGAGCACTGGAAACCACGTGCTCAAATTAAGCATTGCCCTGATGCCCCCACACATCATCTGCGGATTAGAATTGCAACACAAGCTTCGTATTTTACCCTCATCCTTTCATGCTTCTTGCCGTGGAGGTCATGATTTTTGAATCCCACCCACCAGCTCAAGTTCGGAATCCTGTTGCTTCCAGTCCTTTACTTCGACTCTCTAGTAACTTGATTTTCACAACATCCTCAAAATTGTGCCTGTTCATTGGAGACAAGATGTACCCTGCACAGTGGTCATACTAGCATGCAACAGCAGCTGCTGTGGTGGGATCACACACACACAAGCATCGGGAACCTGCACCCACCTGCTCTAACGAGGAGCGCACATACCACCACTGATGCCTCTCAGCATCCCCTGCTTTTAAAGAGTTGGGTGTACCTGCGCTTCAGTAAGGTCCCGGAGACAGAACTATTCAGTCTCGCCTTTTAATGCACCTCGCTGGACTCTAGGAGGCCACCACCATAGAACACCAGATACCTACTCCACCTTGTCTGATTGGACGCGTTTTTACCCTACAGCGCCCAGCCTTCAAACTGGTCAAGGAAAAAGGTTTGGGTCCTATATCTGAACTGGCTTGGACCACTCAAATATGCTAAACAAACACAGGAGCCAGACGGATTTATTTTTTCATTTTGAATCCCACTCAGCCAATCAGTACTGGAGGGTCATCTATTTTATTTTATTTTTTTATATTTTTAGAAAAGCATTCATCAATTTAAGATATGTCATCAAATAGACAGTCAGCAAACAATACATATGAACAAGTGAAATGTGCAATAATAAACAAGTGCTGTACAAGTGTTCAAACGAAAATATTGTCAGTTAAAACAGGCAATACCACACAACAATCAATCGTATGCCTAACAGTACATTCACATTAGGAGCCAGTCCTTTTTATTAGGTACAAAAAGACAAGCGGACCTCAAGTTAAAGAGAACTGCCTGCCTGTCTCACAAAGCCAAGGATGGGAAAACTAATTGGGGGGGTTACACATCTAGGGATCACACTGTGTAGGTTTGAACAGCCCTATTGGCACCCCTATTCTTTTTCCAAGGCTCAGGGTCAACGCGTTTCGAACCGCAACGTTAGTGTGGGTTCTCCTCAGGACACGGACTGGGTAGAAGCCGAAACTGAAAGTGACAGATGGATGTCACTCGTTAGTAATCGCAATGTCGCTCATAATGGAATCGCAGTGCCATGGAGCGTCTCTCGCATGCCGTAATTCTTTCAGGGAGGTCATTCTATCTGCGGAAAGGAGGAGAGCTGTCGATCACGGTCTCCTAGTTTATGGGCGGATCTAGACCGGCGCCGATTGTTTGGGTGGCGACCAGCACTGTGGCTTGAATGTCTCTCTGGCGCGTGCTCGTGTAAATCAATGCGTCAGCGCTAATAATTCACCGGACGATATCGGCGGTCATGGCGATCTGCTTGTTTCACTCAGAGGCGGCGTACAGCTTGCGACAAACTGGGCAGAGTTTCTTTCCCTCTGCACTTTGAAGTAACTGAAAGGTTAGCTACAGCGAATTAAAACACTCCTAGATAAATGCATCAATAACAGAGACTCTGACCGATCCCGGTTGACAGCACAACAGAATGTTTTAGTCAAACATTTTAGTGCGTTTCTACTCCAAAATCATATTGGGTTAAAATACCTAAAAAAAGAACGAACTACTTTCAGTCATATTGATTGCATATATCGACCATCTGACCCTCAAACTGAACTCATTGCATATATGCGGATACTGTTCAGACAAGGCAAAATTGTGATTTAATATAGTAGACCAAATGAAGTTGTTATATGAATGCTAACCTCCCACCAGAACTTCTGCTGTACCTGCATATCTGAAGTGTCTAAGCCACAATTTGAGATCATAACAACACTGGGAGGAAATACAAGCTCTAATGGTAAATGAGCGTCCGTGGGGCTCTTGGGACCGCTGAGTCTCATGACTAAAGCCCTAAAAGGTAAAAAGGAAGACCTTTCACGAGTTGTAGCAGAAAGCTGTAGGCAAGAAGAACAAGCATTGGCATAGCCAATAGGTCTCGCCTTTGGGACCTTATAAGTGCTTAGCCATGCAACAGTTGATGTTGTTGCACCAAGGATATTGTGCTGCATAACTAAATACTTATAAGGCCCCAAAAGCTAGACGTATTGGGTATGCCAATGCTTGTTGTTATAAGCTACAAGCAGATGTGCCCTCTCTACTGCAATGAACATACTATCAAGTCGGCTGCGCAGAGCGCCTACTTCACCCATTGCTTCACCCACTGAGGAGCGGGCTCCATGCTTCATTAATATTCATAAAGTCAGTAATGGTCTGTGCGCGTCAGTGCACACAGCAGCAAATGCTGTGGCTTCCGTCTGCAAAGGACTACAGCGCTCCAGCTCTGCTGAAAAGTTTCCCCGTTTAATATGGTAGGCAAGCAACAATTGGTTAGATAAGGTAAAGGGAATTTGTGCCATGCAGTCTTTTTTCCATCTAAAGCACTGGAATGACTAATGCACTTTTGGACTCGTTGCAGCACTTTGAGCCCTGCGTGTTGGTGGGGAAGTCAGGGGCTGGACCCAGAAACCGGCGTTTACTGCGGCCGTGATCGGCCCGAGGGAACCACAATCCCCACAATCCTTAGCGGCAGGAAGCCGCTCTGACCCGCGCCAGGAGGGGCATAAATCCACGGCTACCCCCGGTGGAGCGGGGGACTCGTTGCAGCACTTTGAGCCCTGCGTGTTGGTGGGGAAGTCAGGGGCTGGACCCAGAAACCGGCATTTACTGCGGCCGTGATCGGCCCGAGGGAACCACAATCCCCACAATCCTTAGCGGCAGGAAGCCGCTCTGACCCGCGCCAGGAGGGGCATAAATCCACGGCTACCCCCGGTGGAGCGGGGGACTCGTTGCAGCACTTTGAGCCCTGCGTGTTGGTGGGGAAGTCAGGGGCTGGACCCAGAAACCGGCGTTTACTGCGGCCGTGATCGGCCCGAGGGAACCACAATCCCCACAATCCTTAGCGGCAGGAAGCCGCTCTGACCCGCGCCAGGAGGGGCATAAATCCACGGCTACCCCCCGCGTCGCGGGATCGCGCACGGGTCGGCGCCGGGAGAAGCCCGGGACAAGGGCGGGGCCGTCTGCGGCCGTCAGAGGCCAGAGGAGGCCGGGTCGGGTCACCCCCCCTTCAGTGTCTGATTCTAAGGTACTGTTACCCATTGACTTTTTCTGGACACATTAAGAAGCTCCTCCCTGGGTTTTTTGATATTGTACAATACTTCCTCATTGGTGATAGCCCCAACGATATGCCTGGCAAAGCGGACCTTATAAATCTCACCCCCCAGGGTGATCTGCTTAAGGGAACACTGGACACGTACTTCAAGCGCGTTATACCGCCCATTGCAAAAGACATAGACAGAATAGAACGATCCCCGCTTCTAGATAGCTCTTTTGCTTTGGGTTCTCCGCCTCAGTCAACTAATAAAGCCCCGGTAATATCACTACTGGATGAACTTAATCTATTATGTAAAACCTCTTACATTCCTCTGGTTCCAGAAAAAGCTCCAACTTCCTCAACTTCTAATGTGAGAATACCTGCACAGGCCTTCACATTGTTGGAGCTTGAAACAATGATGAAATCAATTATAACTCCGTTGACTGATAAAATAACTAGTCTAGAGGACAGGCTTAGGGGTGTGGAGGAAGCTATAAAAGCTACAAAAGTCAATTCATTTGTTACCAACTCTCCAGTTACTAAATCTATGGCAGGACCTGTACGTTCACAGCATCCAGTCCCTAGAGATACGCCAATTTCTAAAGATATAAATACCTCAAAAGCTGCTAAAGCCGTTAGGCCATCACAATCTTTGCACCTTAGGGCAGGGCGGAGTAAAGACAAGTCTAACCAAGACACTTTTCCCCACAAAACTAACCCCTTAGACTTGCCACCGGAGGCAGTACCCATTGTGAGTGTTCTCTCAGGAATACCTGAACTTCCGAAGGGAAAACTTGAGAGACAGCAGGACCTAAGGAATAAGGTTGTGTATTGGCTCACCAAAAATAGACCCCTGCCCCCCTATTTAGACGGGACCATATTAAGTGTCCGAAGGGTGGGCTGGTTGGGTCCTCTCACAAAAAACATTGCGGGCGATTTGGTACTTGTGAAGTTTAAACATAAATATGTCGTACCATACCTCCAATCCCGGCAGCCACAAATAGGGGATGGTCCCATATCAGTTTGGTCTTTAAGTGACTTTTACCCCAGAACAGTTTATGTTCCATCATAATGTCGGATAATATGGACTAATTTCTAGATCAGTTTTGGTGATTAGAAATAGATATTGATGGAATTTGGTTTTAAGAAAAATTATGTCATCATGTATTGTGATGGTTGATTAATTTTACTGTACTTTTAAAATTGTCTATGTATACTTTTATGGTTTCTATATGAAATCGAAATAAAGTTTTGAAACGAAAAACGACTAATGCACTCCACAGAAACCTGGTAGAACATGGAGAGGGTGTAGCATAATGAAGAGAGCGGCTGACCATCAAACTTGGGGAACTGGGTTCGAGTCTTGGTGTCGCTCAACATCTGGGCAAATCTCAATCTCCCCGTGCCCACAAAAACAGAATGTGCCCTTGTAAGTGGTGCTAATGTAAAGTCTTCCATACATTCAGGTGGATTGCTAACTTAAAACAAGCAGCGGAGGGGGTACAGGACGGGTGAAGCTGCAAATCAGACAGAATTTGTGCAGTGCGTCGATGGAAGACAGCAGTGAAGACTATAACTAGGGAGCTGCACAGAGGTTACAGGAAAGCATTTCATGCCTGCAGTAGGAGAAACGCATTAAAGAAAATAGTGTTTACAGACATACCATGTAACAACAGAAGTAAAAGGGCCAGTCCTCGTGGGAGGTTACAAATGAAGCCAAGGCGGTACTATGTAGGGACTAACAAGCCTATTAATGAATCAGAAGGCAGCATTTACGAAGGGCAATGACACAAGGCAATCAAAAATATGGGCGGAGAGTGGGAGGGGCGTCCATACTCCAATACAGCATGCCTCACAGAGCAGCACATGCGCTGCATAGGCTTGACCTAAAAAGCAGGAGCTAGCTCCGGATCCACGAATGAAGGGGCAGAAAGAAAGGAACAGATGTCAGCACACCTGGGTTGTGCTTATATACAGCTTCAGTTGTTACTTTCATGGTGGATCAACCCAGAGCAGCACGAGGCCCCCTATTTGTGCGCTGGGGCTATGCTTAAAAATTGGCCAGATCCAGTGTAGCAAGGTGCAGAATCTGCAGTTGGAAGTATCCATTTGAATGCAAAAATGAGCCTCTTGAGGTTTAGATGTAGTCGTTGACTTTGATGCTATATGAGTACATATGTGCACAGTTGTAACTTTTTAGGATGGTGCATTGACAGGAGAAAAGAACCAAGGTTACTACTGCCATGTAGAGGGGATGAGAATAAACATCATTGGCACCAGTCAACTTTTTGAACTGGTAGCTGGAAAAAAGGGTATGCAAATATCCCAGACCAGTTGAGCCATAAGATATTGCCCAGAGACTTCGGGTGAGTTTACATGGATACATGGATACGAAGTTTTAGCATTTCACAATTTTGCAGTTGGTAAACAGGTCTACCACTGCTGTGTCGAAACTTTGGAGCTAATGCTTTGGTATAGCTGGAAGTGAAATGCCATTTCTGAGTTTATTGGTGGCTTCTGATGAGAAGATCTGCAAAGTTGCTGTTCACCTCTGGGAGCTGTTCGGTCAGCAAGGAAACTTGTTGGTGAATAGAACAACACCAGATTGTCTGAACAGTTTTTGAAATCTATATGGAATGTGTAACCTATTTCGGTGTATAATACATGGTGGTTGTGTCTGTTTAAATATGAACTGCTCTGTGACAAATTTTTGTCTGGAAAGCTCAGGAAGCTAATTGGACTGCCATGAACTCCAACAAGATGTTAAGGAAATATTTGTTTCAAGGACCTTTTGCCCTGGACTATCAGGTCACCCACGTGAGCTCTCCAACCCACGAGGGAGTGTCTGTGGAAGAGGTGTGGTGCAGCAGCTAGGGTGCCTGACTCCGGACCACGGGTTCACGGTTTGATCCCCGGCGCCGGGTCTTCCCACCACCATGTGACTCAGAGCAATAGCTCGCTTAATCTTCCCAAGGGCCCCCAGCACCGGGAAACCACTTTGGAGGTAGCTGTGCGCTTTACAAATTCAAGGTCATTATTATTATTGATGGCCACCTGTGACTGTAGGCAACCTGACCAGTAACAAGCTTTTCTCGTTTCACCACTGCAGTTTTTGATGAACACTGAGCTCCTCCAACGCTAGAACGTCATAACCCCTTATACCTGTAACCACTGCTTGGAAAGGCACTTTGGTAGGGGACATATTTGTAACTTGAGTTTGGGGCTAATGCAACTCACTCTAGGCACGTGTAATGCACAGAAACGTGTAGCGGACACAGATGTGACTTTGCATTGATTGTAAAGCATAATGGGTGAAGTGGTAGAATGGTTGGCTTGGTGTGGTGTGAGTCTTGGGCAAGCAGCAACCACAATCTTAGTTAGGGTAAGCCACAAGCAAACACTAAATTGACCTGTACTCAACCCTCTAGTAACTTAGAGGCACTGTGTAAAGTATTTGTGCAACCCTTCAAACAGTAAAACAGAAAGAACCCACACCATGTTAAAAACGTAGAGATTAATTTAATAAACAAAACCGGGCCAGAATGACAAAAATCCAATCAGTAGACCCGGAGATATTGAATGCTAAAGTTTTTAGAGAAAACATTTGCAAAAGGCATAGCCTCCCAAGATCGGACTGTAAAAGATCCAGCTACTCCAATATGCATATGTAAGAAATTGGCTGGTTGACTGAATGGGGTGTGGGCCCTGGTCAAGCAGCAACCACAATCCTTGTCAAGGTATGGCAGAAGCATGCCCAAATTAACCTGTCCTACCCCCTTGGTAGCTTGGCACAGTGCAGTCAGGCTTAACTCGGAGGCAATGTGTAAAATATTTGTGCAACGCTTCAAACAGTAAAACACAACACAGAAGTAGCCCACAACAGGTTTAGAAAATTAGAGCTTAGTTTAATAAATATAACCAGACCTAAACGACAAAAATCAAATGAGTAGAACTGGAGATATTCAATTTTTAAGGTCCAAGTGAAAAAAGCGCAAAAAAGCACAAAGTGCCAACTGTGGATATCTGGTTGCACTGGGCCGAGACAAAGTCACAAGTTCAGGCAGAGTGTGATGGAGTGTGGGCCAGCTACAGGGACCCCGTTAGGCCAGCCAAACAGAGTACCTTCAATCTTGGTTTGTGGAGCATTGCTTGGGACCATGCCAAAGATGTATTGCCCAGCTCAGGTGATGCATCGGTTCCAAGATGCGGCGAGGCTGTGGTGCGAGGCTGTTGTGGGGATGGTTGAGCTGATGGTGCTTATGATGCAAAGTCCGGTGTTGGGAATTTATTTATTTATTTGTGTATTTTATAGAGCGCGCAGCTGCCCCGACGGGGCGTCCCGGCGCTGAGAACTTTGAAGGTGGAGGGCACAGGAGGATGTTAGAGGGAAAACAGGTGGGTCTTCAGGGACTTGCGGAATGACATTTCTGATTGGGAAGAGCGTAGGGCCAACGGGAGCTTGTTCCAGTGCTGGGAGGCACATACCTCAAAGGTTTTTCCACCTGCCCGTGAGCGTTTAAAACGTGGAGTTTCCAGGAGAAGGAGAGAGTTGGACCGTAAAGTCCTGTAGTTGGTATACGGTCGCAAGGTGTTTTTCAAATGGGCAGATCCCATACCCCTCGAGGCTCGATGGGCCAGCGTCATAGCTTTGAAAATACACCTTTTGGCCATTGGCAGCCAATGCAATTTGCGGAGGTGGGGAGAGATATGGTGTCTGAAAGGGATTCTTTCCACTAGCCGAGCGGCGGCATTTTGGACCGTCTGGAGTTTTTGACATTGGTCTGCTGTGATACCTAGGTAGAGGGCATTGGCGTAATCAAGATGGGAAATGATCAGTGCCTGGATCACAATCTTACGGCAGTCCGCTGGTAGGTAGTTGATGAGTCGCTTGATGGTCCTGATCTTGCCAAAACAGGAGGCTGTCACTGTTTGTACCTGGGTATTGAAGCTGAGATGGTTATCCCAGCGGACTCCAAGATTTTTTACTGAGTCTTTAGGCGTGGGGGCTTGGCTCAGGTCTTCTGGCCACCATAGACTGGAGTCTAGAGGTGATGGAATGCGGAACGCAGTCGGGGAGATGTGTTGGCTTTAAAAAGTTGCAGGGTTGCAATGCGGAGTCTATCATCATTGCTGAGGCTGAAGCTCTGGGGGGCGTGGCTGAGCACGCAGCTATGGCGGTCGTGCCAGGGTAGAGCTCTGTAAGAAGCTCCCCTACCACAGGCGATTTCTCCGTTACAGTTGCCCGAACCAACCCGAAATCAGCAACGAGTGTGCCTGCCACACCTGTCACCTTGCTGCTGAACTTTGGTGGCTGTCACCCCAGGCGCGCCGCCCCGGCGCTGGTTGGCCCTGTGAGGCCGACCGACGAGTGCTTCCTGCCGGCGAGGGGTGGCAATTGAGGCCGGTGTCTTTGCCCTCCAGACGGGCCCTGCGGAGGCGAGTGAGAACCTCTTGGCGTCGTCGGGCCCCGCCCGCCCCTCTGCTGGGGCCGGAGAGTGGTGGTGGACCTGTGGGGGCCGGGGTGACGGTACCCCCCTCCTGCTGGCTGCTGCGTGGGAGGAAAGCAACCCGTGGATCCTGGGCCGAGCCTCGCCGGACTGCGAAGATTGTTGGCATTTGACTGTCACATGCGGCGGCTGGCGCGGAGGTGAGCTACCCCCCCGCCCCACCGTTTTCACCGGGAGCGACACCCGGCAGCTCGCCCCGCCCGGGACCGATTCCGGTGGACAGAACCTACTGCCTGGGGCCGCGGACGCGGCCTACTGCGGGGGTGGGGCGGCTGTACGGGACCCTGCTGGCCCCGGCACCTGGAGGTGGATGCCCACGCTGCTCACTGGTGGGGCGCGGCCCCGGACCACCTGTACCTAGCGCTGGAGGGACGCTGCGGCTGATTCTCCCCCCCCCCCCCCCCCCCCACCCCCCCGCTGGATGCCGGTTCTGGGGTGTCGGCTCAGCAGTCCACGGTCCCACAGTTGCCATCGAGGGAGTACGACATGGACCCATCAGAACAGTCCACTCAGCCGCCTGCCCGTTCCTGCTGCCACGGCGGCGGCGGCCTGTGCACTCGATCCAGAACCCGACTTCGAGCTGAGGGGCCGCCTGACTGGAGAGAGGGGGATCACGACTCCCCGAACGCTGCCTGATATTATCAATTAAATCTGATGACGACCCAGAAGTAAGCGACTGCTGAGTGCGTTGGTCCTGATTAATTTGCAATTCCCACAACGCCACGTCTGTCCATCAGATGTTCTTGCCAGTGCATTAACTACGCCTCCTGTCCCCTCCTTGCACTTGATGACTGCAACACTTCTTTGTGCTTCTTGTCCCTGCCCGGTTCACCCATCATCGCTCTCAATAAGGCGCGGATTGCCGGAATCCTGTAGCTCTGGACACCGGGAGTGGTCCCTGCGGTATCCCACTGAGGAGCCCCGCCCTGCGGACGGCATAGGGAGATCCCCTGCGATATACCTGCACCTGGATACTACGGCGCCTCCCATGTACGTGGGACCTAAAACGAGGGCTGTGACTGGGGCACCCAAGTGAAAGGAAAAATGGCGAAGCAACCTGAGGCGGACCACACAGCTTCTAAGCTTGACACGATGTTAGCGGCTATGGAAAGACTGGAGGAGTCGCTGCACTGACCCGCACCTCCTTGGAGACCAAAATTGATAGCGTAGCCATAGATATGACGCATCTCCGAGCAGATCACTGGCGGAAAGAACGACCACGCTGGAGACCACGGTGACTGAGCTGTCCCCTAAGATCACCCAGATGGACAAACACGTACAGAATCTCCTTAATAGGGTAGAGTTTTTGGAGGATCGTGCTGAGGATGCGGAAGGGAGAGCAAGACGCAACAACATCCGCATCGTGGGCCTGCCGGAGAGATGGGAACCGAGGGAAGCACCGGAGCATATGGAGCGCTGGCTAAGAGGCATCCTACCGGAAGGCACCCTTTCACAACACTTTGTGGTGGAGCGTGCCCACCGTGTGCCCACCCGACCTCCCCTTGAAGGCCCAAATCCGAGACCCATGCTCATTCGCGTATTGAACTACCGCGATCGTGACACCATATTACGCGAAGTTCGCAAATTGCCTGAAGTCAGAGTTGATAATGCTACGATAATGTTCTTTCCAGACTATACAATACAAGTACAGCGTCAGCGTCACTCCTACATGGAGGTGAAACAGCGACTCCGCCGTCTAACTCTCAAATATTCGTTACTATTCCCTGCACGGCTGCGAGTTGTGGCTCAGGATAAGACTCACTTTTTCAATACCCCAGAGGCTGTGGAGACCTGGCTCGACTCGGGAATTGACACGGAGACCGGTGGAGTGCCCCCGAGGATGCGCCGCGGCGGAGGTGCTCGGCGACGTAGACGACCCTCGGTGACCGGCTCGGTGTGTCAGGAGGCGACTGTGGGCCCCACACCTGAGCACCGACAAGAAGAGCAACAGGAAGCTATTCGCAAGCGGAGATCAGTGGCTCACTGACAGAACTCCCTGCCCCTGGAGCGAGTCCGGAGGGTCAGGTGAGCGATGACGAATACATATATGGACTGCCAGATTCCCAGGGGTCAGTGGATCTTCCAGAGGTTACGCCACAGACGGCTGATCTAATTCACTGAATTTGCCACGGAGTTGTGGACTACCAGTGCTGTGCAGCGCGAATTTCCGCCAGTGATGGGCGGACACTTCGATGTGGGAATGACCCGGACATTGAGTGACTGATTGCCGGGTTCCCCAGCGGTGCCCTGCAGTGGCCAGTCCTACCGGAGGTGAGCCCAGACTGTGGTAAGTTCCTGATTGTGGCTCGCTCAGTATGATCACTAGCCCCCCCTGCCCCTCAACCCATTCGGGCGGCACTGCCTTAACCATTTGGAACTCTTGCTGGCGGTGGACTATGAGACACTTACAACCTGTGGTTGAGGGAGCACGCCCACACCCTACCTGCATGACCCTGTTGTATACATAACCTTCCACCTCAGTGAACCCCCTTGAATTTTGGATTAGTTAGAGCTCATTAGAGCGTTTGGACGACAGCATGTTCCGCAGTCGACCTTTTGGCATTGTACTTTTGTTTTCTTTAGTTACGGGACTGGTGCCTTCTATTCTTGCCTTAGATGTGAGTAGGTGGGGAGGTGTGATGATGGGATCCAAGTATGTGCTACATTATGCGATTATGTTTTGTGGAGCTGCGGATGGTGTGGGGTGCGGGGGGTGGAACTGGGGAGTGGGGAAAATTCAATGTAATGTCTGTGACTAAGTTTTGCCCACCTGGAATGTCCGAGGGATACACACCCCCTTACGACGTTACCAGGTGTACTCATATCTCAAGCGACACCAGGTGCACATTGCACTACTACAGGAGACGCACTTGACAGACACAGAGGCGCGCACATTATGCCGTAGATGGAGGGGACAGATATATGCCACGGGTTTTTCAGCTTACGCGCGTGGGACTCTGGTGTGGATCCGCCCCGGGGTCCCCTTTGCACTCACGCACAGCCACATAGATGATGAGGGCAGATACGTGTTACTTCAGGGTAAACTAGATGGGCAGGACATAGTTATAGCCTCCATTTATGCCCCCAATGTTGATCAGGGACGATTTCTCACTCGCTTGTCTGCGGCGCTAGCAGCATGGCCGGGTGTACCCCTATTGCTAGGAGGCGACTACAATTGTGTTCTTGACATCATATTCGATAGGCCATCCCCCCCTCTGCCACATGCAGCGATCCATACCACGGCGAAAGCATTCGCAGATTGGGCAATGCACTGGGATCTTCTTGATGCCTGGCGCAATCGCAACCCCAACACGAGAACTTACTCATATTATTCGGGGGCCCATGCGCTGCATGTAAGACTTGATAGATTTCTGCTGACTAGTGACTTACTACCCCTTGTTGCTGACTCCTGCTATCTGGGCCGCACTCACTCTGATCACAACCCTCATACTCTCGACTTTGCCTGGGAGCGCCCACGCCCCCCGATCCCCACGTGGAGGCTCCAGTCTGATGTTCCATAGATGCCCCCTTCAGAGAATCGCTCTCAATTTGTATACTGCGCTATTTTGAAGATAACACTGATACCGCATCCACCCCACAGGTTGAATGGGACGCATTTAAAGTGGTCACGAGGGGACACTGCCTAGGTACGCAAGCGGGACTGAGGCGTCAGGTAGATAGGGAGTTGACGCGGGTGGAGGCTGATCTACTGCTTGCTGAATGCGCAGCGGTGGAAGGAGATGATGAGGGTTTAGCGGAAAGTAGAGGGGAACATGCGAGGCTCCTAGATAGGCTGAAGAACTTAAATTACGCCGCGCACTCGGCACGTACACATCACGCTGGAGACAAACCTGGTAAGCTGCTGACTTGGCTGACCCGAAAAGACACTCAAACGTCGCCATTGTCGTCGATTAGCACGGCGAATGGTGCTGTGGTGCACACACAGAAGGCTATACATGGGGCCTTTACGGCCCACTATGACAGTTTATACCGTTCACGTTTGCGAGCCACTAGGGATGACATTTTGGAGTACCTGTCTGACCTGCCCATACCAACGATTACTAATACACAGAGTGAGGAACTAGGTGCGCCGTTCACGGCTGAGGAACTTCGCACTGTTATCTTCTCTCTCTCCAACGGAAAGTCTCAGGGCCCGGATGGACTGCCGGCGGAGTTTTACAAGGCATATTCTACCATTCTCATCCCGGAACTCTTGCGGGTGTATGCAGCATCGATACATGATGCTGCCCTCCCGTTGTCATTGAATGAAGCGAAAATGATATCGCTTTTGAAGCCCAACAGAGACGCACTAACCATGGGGTCCTACAGGCCACTTGCCCTCCTTAACACGGACTATAAAATACTGGCAGCTACGCTGGCCCAGAGACTAGCGCCTCTGATTCCCACCCTAATTCATGCTGATCAGAACGGGTTTGTTCCCACTCGCAGCACTTCTTACAATATTAGGAGGCTGTTTCGTGTGCAACACCAGGCCGTAGCCAGATGGCCCCACTCGCGATGCGTGGTCCTCGATCGCGAGAAAGCGTTTGATTCGGTGGAATGGCCCTACCTTGCGCTAGTACTGGAGAAGTTCGGACAAGGTGCTAACTACCTCCGCATGGTGGAGCTTCTTTACACAGCGCCTGTGGTCCGAGTGCGCACAGGGAAACTCTTCTCTGCTCCGATACGGGTTTGCAGGGGCACCAGACAAGGGTGTCCTCTCTCCCCCTTGATCTTTGCGCTCGTGATGGAACCGTTGGCGGCACGACTACGTGCTGCTGGCGAGACCTGGGGCATTCCCTTGGCTGATGGGATGCACTCTGTATCCCTATATGCAGATGATCTACTGATCTATGTTAAAGATCTGACCCGCTTCCCAAGCACGCTCACAGACATTCAGTGTCTTCGGCGATATGTCTGGACTCCGTGTTAACTGGACGAAATCGGGTGTATATTCTTTTGCTGCAGAGACTTCGGAGTGTGAGGTCACAGTAATGGGAGAACGGCTCCTTTGGTACCCGACCGTCTTTAGATACCCAGGAATACGGATCTACCGTTCGCCTGCCGATATACTCGACGGTAACCTAACAAGGGCAATATCGTCTCTTACGTCACAAGTCTCCTTTTGGCAAACACTTTCGCTCAATGTGCCCAGCCGTATCGCTCTAGCGAAGGCAGTCGCTCTCCCTCGGCTACTGTACTTCTATGCGAATTTGCCAGTGTATGTCCCGGCCCGCGTCTTCGGTGAACTGGAAACCCTCACCAGGCGGTTGATCTGGAATAAGGGGCGACCCAGGGTTGCGCTGAAGACCCTCTACGCTGCAACGGAGAGCGGTGGGCTATCGGTGCCCAATCATGAATTGTATTACCTGGCTGCGCAGTTACAATGGGTTGCCTACTGGTTGAGAGGGAGGAATATGGGGGACACAGCCTCGGAAACTACTGTAATGTCAGTCCCACAGATACATGCTCTATTTCACCCCTTGTCTAAACTGCGCACTCCGGACCAGCTACATCTAGCAGTGGCGAGGAAATGTTACATGAGAAGCTTAAAACTCACTGCTACAGTGACACCCTATGCGCCCAATCTACCATTACTTGGCACGCCTTGGGAGGGTGGCACATTTACGTCACTAATGTCGGATACTTGGGAAACGGCTGGTCTAGAGGGGCTGGGAGACTTCTTTGAAGATGGAGCACTACTCCCTTTCGCGACACTGGCGGACAACACAGGACTGCCAGCCGGACAATTCTTAACACATGCGAAACTCCTACGTACACTGACACAGGCCTGGGGCCCGCTAGAGGATGAACCGCCGACACACCTCCTCATTCAGTATCTACATGTGATGGGCAACGGCTCCCACGTGGTACACTGGCTCGCCCAAGCACTGCACACACATACTCCATTCTCCCCACAGCGGCTGCGAGATAAATGGGCAGAGGATAGAGGTCGGGATTGGACTGACAAGGAATGGATGCAGATACTGGCTGGGACACGGAATATACCACGCAATGCATGTTTCAAGATCATACACTATTACATCATACACCGGGCGTACCTGTCCCCTGATAAGATCAACCGGTACTTTGGACTTACCACAACAGCATGCCCCAGATGTGGACTTGTAGATGCACAGTTCCTACATATCCTTTGGACATGCCCCTCATTGTACACCTACTGGGCCGTAGTGGTGAGAATATTGGCGAAAGCAACGGGGGGCAGCTTGCCATTTACATGGGAAGCTTGCCTGCTGGGCTTATTTAGGAGGACGAAGCAGACGAAAGTTCAGGCGCGGTATTGGGATCTAGGGCTAATCACAGCGAAGCGCCTCATTACTAAGCGCTGGAAGCAAGCTATCCCCCCCCAGCCAATACACTGGCGGAATTCGTTGGATAACTGGGCAAGGGCTGAGAGTGTGGCGCTCCATAGAGAAGAGACAGCGGGACTCCGTAAGTTCCCTATAGCTCTAGACTGGGATGCCATCTTGACATCTTATCACCAAATATGCCAGCAGGACGGCATTGAGTGACCACTCACCCCTCCCCCCCCCCTCCTCACGGTGCCCCCCGCGCGCCCGCCCCTACGCTTCACACCCTCATTACCGATAAGAGGCAGAGCGGACCCACTCGTTGCCTACCCCATGACCATCACACACACACAAGCTTTTGTTATTAATCACCACCCACTATTTTTGTTTCTAAAATCTGTTAGACTGTTCTTTATAGTTAATTTCTTCACAGAAAAAAAAAAACAGCTTTGAATGTATGTTGAGCTATTTCTAGGCCCTTCTTCCTATAGCGTTGCTGTTTCAACATCGTTTGCACGTCCGATGAACAAGTCTGCAATGCCGAGAGGACATGGTTTCAATCTTCTCCATCACCTAGTGCTGCAATTATAACATGCTATACTTTTACATGTAAGCCAGACTTTCTTGCCTTAATTATGCTGCTTCAGTTACACTGTTTTTCTCCTGCTCCTTGACATTGAGCTCATTTATGTGTAATGTTGTTGACACAGAGATAGGATACACAATTTTCATGGCGGCACTGTGTATACTTTACGTTTACTTATGTGTAATATTGTACGATACCTGAAAATACGCAATAAACATATTAAAATAAATAAATAAATCATTGTTGAAGCTGCCATCGACGAGAGATGAGAGGGCCTGCGCTGAGGATACGATGTACAGTGGCGGTTCAGAAGGCAATGTGGGCTGTGATCGCAATGCAGGTCTTTGAGACAGGTCCAATCCACGCAGCGGCAGAGATGCGTCGGTTCTGATCGGGGTTGTGCCGTACAGCAGAGGTGACGAGTCAATTGCGCGGGATCCAGAGAGGCTGGTAATGCACCTTAAGCCCACTTTCAAGGGTCCAGGATTGGGGGGCACCACTTGGCAGGGTAGACTTACAGATGACGGAGTGCAGGTGTAGACGGAAGGTTATTGGAAGCCTGTTATGTCCCTGAGGCTTCAGATCAGGTGGCCAGGTAACTAGCCCTTGGAGGTACTCTGGGTTGGTTCAAGTGATGCAGGTCCAGTCCTTCTCACCCAGGCAAGAGGGTAGCAGGTCAGCAGAGCATGGCAGCAGTTCCTTCAGAGCGGCAGTCCATCACAGTGGCAGTCCTTGGAACAGCACAGCAGTCCCACAGGTCCAGAAGTGTACTGAAGTAGTGGTGTCTGAGGGGTTTCTTTTATACACAGTTACTCCTTTGAAGTGGGGAGAAGTTTCCAGAGGCTTGCCCATTTAGTACGCGGATGTCCTGCCTTTCCTGCCCTGGCTCCAGACTAACTTTAGGGGTATGCAGCCCTTTGTGTGGTAATTGAGGCTGGGCCAAGCTCCTCCCTCCCATCTTGCCAGCAATGGCCAATCCAGTCACATCTAAGATCCCATTGTATGTGGCTGTCTAAGAGCAAATCACAAAGTCTAACTGCTAACTAGACCCAGTTATGTGACCAGAGACAGGCTGCAAACACCATACGGCTAAGGCATGAAAATGCTAACTTCCTAAAAGTGCCATTTTCAGAATTGAAATTTAAAATCCGACTTCACCATAAGTTAGGATTTTAAATTAGGAGTCCTGAGAAACCAAATATGAACCAGTTATCTATTGCCATTTTGAAATTACACTTAAACAATGTAATAAGGCAACTCCAATACTATCCTATAGGAGAGACAGGCCTTGCAGTAATGAAAAATGAATTTAATAATTTTTCACTACCAGGACATGCAAGACTTAAAAGTACCTCTAACTTTTTAATACACTCAATCCTACCCTTTGGGCTGTTCAGGGCATAACTTAGGGGTGACTTATGTATTAAAAGGAAGGTTTGGACATGGCAAAAGGTTTACTTTGCCATGTAGAAATATCAGTTTAAAACTACGCACACAGTCTCTGCAATGGCAGGCCAGAGACATTTTTAAAGGGCTACTTAAGTGGGTGGCACAATCAGTGCTGCAGGCCCGCTAGTAGCATTTAATGTACTGGCCCTGGGCACATGTAGTGCACTTTACTATGGAAATATAAGTAAATTAAATATGCGAATTGGGTATAAGCCAATGCTACCATGTGTTGAGCAGAGAGCACAAGCACTTTAGAACTGTTTAGCAGTGGTGAATTACACAGAGTCCTAAGGCCAGCTAAAAAAAAGTCAGCTAAAACAGGAGGTCTGAAGGCGCAACATTTGGGAGAAACCATACCAAGGATGCCAGCTCTAACAGTGAGGGATTGCGCATGACTGGCTTCCTTTATTAGAAAGTCAAATGGGTATTGAAAGACATGCGGCTGCACCTTTAGTGTGCTGCCACCACAAGTAGACATTTAGTAAACACTCTGGGGGCTGCTGTGACTTTAAAGGGTTGTACTCTGAACTGGTAATGAACTCTTAAGAACCACCAACCTGAGACAATTGAAGGGAACTTGACGTTTTATGATATGGAAGTAGACAAGCTTGAAGTTAAGGGTTGCCATATGGTCTTTCACTCTGATGACATCCTGTGGTGGCATACTTTTAAGACGGTTAGGCATAATGTAGCAGCTGAACACTAATAGATTGATAAATGGCTGCAGTGTTTTGTCCTTTCTGTGGATGAGGGAAGTGTCATTTCTTAGCCATTTTGGTGTACATGGACAACTTCTTTTGCTCCTTTGAGAAGAACATTTAACACATTCAACAGTGAACTGCAGACATCCTTGCTGATACTGTGGTGTTGGCAGATTTGGAGGCGTGGTGTGGGATTCTATACAGCAGCTGTTGCAGACAGAGCTGAGCACTCGCTCATCTGAGATCATTTTCTCCCATTGTGAAAGGTATAACCTCAGCCTTCACCAGTCAAGTATTGGATGGTCAGGGGAGGGAGGATAAGCTGCTGCTTCTTGGCAAAGGTGCCTCTGCCTTGGGCATCTCTGATTTTGGCGTGGCCTTTGCCACAAAATCCACTTCCAAGTGATTATCCTGGTTTGCCCTGCTTCTGGATTTCCTGAAATGACTGCTGTGACTGGTATTGCTGTACAAGGCACGGTGGATGGTGTTTTGCAAGTACCAGTTTCTTAGCTGATGTTGCAGGACACAATAGACAATGATGTACCAGCATAATTTTGTTTTCTTTTTGAGCATTTCATCCACCTCAGGGCAAACCGATGACACTGTATTGCTGGAGAAAGCCTGACAACCTGAACAAAGCAAGACACCGTTAAGAGGATTCAGATTCTAAAGATCAGTTGTCTTTAGGGTCAGTGAGTCTTTGGCAAGGTCTTGATCAGAGTCTAAGTGTACTCTGTATAGTGTGGACAGTAGTGATGGTGGGATAGTGTCTGGCCTTCCCTTCTTGGGAGTGGGAAAAGACTAAAAAGGCTTCTGACACAACCTCTTCAAAAGAGAGCTTGCACTTCACAAGGGTTAGCTGTATGGTAGGAGTGGGGTAAGGTGAAATTGTGTCCAGTTACTGGCTAGATGTGGATTTTCCTCGCCTAGGATCAGGCTGTTCTTCATATTGCTGACTCTATGATGTAGTCAGAATCGAGGCTGTGCTGGACTCAGACATGCTTGGCTCATCCGTTTCCTCTCGGCTTCAAATCCTGGTACATCGGCTTCAAGAGTCTTCTGGTATCAAAGGTGCTTTCATGTGTTGAATTGTCTCGACCACTGTGGGTGGAGCAGACTACTGGATTTTTTTTTAGGGGAGGCTGATCAGTCAATGCATGGCATTGTCAAGACTGTTCTTTGCTGTGGGGTAGCAACTGTTTTCACTGTCCATACCTGGAAGGAATATCCTATATTTCTGCTGAAGGTGTTGTGACAAGCCCTCAGTCAGGGCCTGAAACCAGAAGTGGTGTCATTACCTGGGGTGCAGGTTTTGTAGATGGTCCTTGCGATGCTTGATCTCTTAAGTGGATGTCCTAAGAGGATATATATTTGGGACTCTGCTTCTGCTTGGGCTCCGGACTACCATATGACCCTTCTCCCTCGTTATTGGAAAAGACTCAGCAGTCTTGGCACATCCTGACTCGGTAGAGTCAAAGTGCTGTATCACTGAATAGCGTACACCACTTCAGTCCTTCCAGCACTGAACAGTTATCTCTGAAAGAGAGGTGTTACATGCTGCAGAGGTGCTTTCAGGATGGTCCATCAGGATGCGGAGGTTACAGACTTGACGCTGGTTCAACCATAGGAATTTAATATTGCATGAGGAGCAGAATACAAAAGTCTCCAAACCTTCATCCCACACAAGTCATTCTCATACAATCTTCACCACAATCAGTACAGAAGCGACAATGTCATGGATGTAGCTTTGAAATCTTGATAACCAAGTGCCCTGGTCCTCCACTGACAAATCGTGTTTTTGATGCACCACGGTAACAGTACAGTCGAAAGATGTCTTAACCCAATGGTGGGAAAAACCACAATCTGAGGTGGAGTCTTTGTCCTAGAGAAATATGGGTTTCAGAGGAGGTATGAGGTGCCTTAAAATCAAATTACCTCCTTTGAAGAAAAGCAACTTGCAACATCTGAGTCCCAATCTCGATTGCAGGAGTGTGCACAGCATATGACACCATGTGATCTACAACACCACATGGTGCAAACATGTTAGATAACGTAACAGGTAAGTGCTTTTGAAATCTGTCCTGTTGTCCCAAGTAGTCTTTGTTATTACACTGTTTAATTGAAACCGGCTTTGTAGTATACTAATGTTAATTAACAAAGGCATGAACTCCACCTTTAGAGATGAGGGTGTGTCATGTGAAGATTCCAGACCATCTGTGTGTTATCTGTGTATGACTGTCAGTTAAAGTTAAGCCCCTGGCGTAAATCTAAATACAGAAGTTGAGAGCCCTGTGATACATCACAAACTAACTCATTATATCCAGAGTAAAGTACACAATCTACTCAAATTTCATGGAATGTTTATACAGGAATGAAGAGAACAAAGACAGTCAACCTTTTGATGCCACCTACTTCGTAATATGTACAGAAGCATTAAATGGGGTAGCCTATCAAAGGTGGTTGAGGTCCAAGAAGCTATCAAAGTCACATTACTCTTGTCCGACACCTCCAGAACACTTTATTGGATACCAGAGCCAGAATAGTATGAGGCCAGATGGTTATCTGAGTACCTCTGAAGGTGCCCAACCACAATCTTTTCTAATGAATTACTGATGGTAATCCCACAATTCATTGAAAGCTGCTGAGTTCATTGGCACTAGTACAAGTTTAGCAATAGCATCGCCATTGCAAACGTAGGTATTTTATATTTCTGCAGACAAAGCGATAAAAACATTGGAGCATTTTGGGAAGACCTATTGAGTAACTGCTTTGTACAAGCAATCTTTAGGTTGAATGACCAGTGGCTCAAGATAATCTTGTCACTGAATGCTGTGGAAAATAAAAGTGGTCGGGTGTAAATACTTGGCCAATCTATTTGGGAGACCTGATGATCATAACAAAAATAGTATGACGTTTTAGAGGGTGCACCAAGCTGCGTTGTCCTAGAAGAAAATGTAATGGCTTTTGTATACGTCATGGAAGATTCTGTGTTGAGGAAAGAGTGGTGGAACAAGACGCTAATGTGTAATAATGTGTAATAATGCTCTATATGTGCTCTGGTTAGAGAGCATAATATTCGGTTAATAGTTGATCCTGACTGCACAAGTAGCTTAATATGAAGCTATAAGCTGGTGTTGAATACCTGCTTCCTCTAGCAGATTTTTCTCTATTTTGACATTAGCTGCTGAGCTTAGTTTATACGTTTTTTCATTTTAGGAGTAAGCTACATATCAATGACTGATAAATGTTTAGGGTCTGGTTACACAAGGATTAAATGGAGTTTAGAAGCTCTACATGACACAGGGGATTTCTGAACTAGAGGGAACAGTGGCAGAAGTGTGTTGCTGGGTATTAATCTGTGGGGAAAGCAGCAACAGGAGACTGGGTTCCAAAGTGCACAACTCAGCCCCACGATCCATCCGGATAAACAGAAGTATGGATGGTACAGTAGCTATAATCTCTTTGATGAAAAACAGATTTAAAAACGGTCTCAGTGAATATATGTTTGGGTATACAGTTAATTTGGCTCACAGACGTGCAATATGATTTTACCATTCCTGTTGTGTCATGGATACATTTCTTCTAAAGGCTACCAAATAATGTCGCCCCAGGTCATTCCACAATGTGAGACAGTTACCTTCTCAATAATCTGCATTAGCCTCTCCCAAAAGGGTTTTACCAGTGTACAGAACCGCAGTTTGAGTGTCAGGGACCCTATTCTCACTCACAACGTTCAGCCTGTATCTCCTTATAGGCGACTCATTCACCCTAATTTTGTTGGTGTATAATGCCATTTCTAAAAGATTTTTAGAAGGGCATTCCTTCTCCTGACAAGGCCAGCGGTGTTGGTTGCTCTTCAGGGTATGCCATCCCACTAGAACTTAATTAAATTCAGGATATCAGAGTGCGGGTGGCATGTTGATCAACAAAGTTCAATCAAATTATACATTAGATACAGATGACCCAACACCAGTAGTGTAACTGGATTATAGAGCTTGTGGAGAAGAAATAATTCTTATTCCTTTCCTTAAATTCATCTAAGCAGGCTAAGGGCAGAAAATTGTTGGAGAAGGAGCTTGCTCATATTAACCCCAAAATGTCTGACCGAAGAGGGCCTTAACAGGCTGTGCTGATATGCTGCCTGCCCGTTTGCACTTTTTGTAAAGCCAGTCCAAGGGAGATGACATCCACATTATTTCCAGCTTTTTTGGGAGCCTCCTTTTCGAGTCCATCACTGCCTTCCTAGGTTCCTTTGAGCCTTTTCTCCGCAAATCTTTCCTTCCATGAACTGTCTTGAGGACATCTAATGTTATCACATTAGTTATTCTAACACTTTGATTAAGAGTAAAGAAGTCCTACAGAAAACGTTGCCTTTTTCCCCCCAATTAAAACGCAGTTTAGTATATATATATCTCCCTTGTAGCCCATTTCTAGGCTTTAGTGATAGTAAGGTGACTAATCAGACAGAGTGACTATGTCAATTTCCACCTTTCTTGTACTACTGACAACTTATTAAAAAAAATATATGATTCCCTATACAAAAAGCTGTGTCCACACAAGCAAAATGTGCAGTCTTTGTCTAGCAGATGTTTCGCCTTCCAGATATGCCCATTTCCATTGTGAGGAAGTCCCTCTTTGAACTTGGTAGTTGTCAACAGGGATAATAAAATTCCTAGCCCTGGTTAAGCGGGACATAGCACTGTGTGGTCTTGTTTTTTTTTTGTGTTTTTTTTTGTCTTGTACCCACTTCACACATCTCTCACTGCCAACCTCAAGCATCCAGGGTTTTGCCTTGATGCAATGAATCTGGTGCC
The DNA here is from genome assembly GCF_964261635.1 of Lissotriton helveticus. NCBI lineage: Eukaryota > Metazoa > Chordata > Amphibia > Caudata > Salamandridae > Lissotriton > Lissotriton helveticus. Next base: position 774,938,370 of record NC_136057.1, read on the forward strand.
AATTTGAAACGTTGCATGATGGTGAGGAAATAACCCCGAAAATCGCAGCCCAGTGGTTGGGGTGTCTCAGTAGTAGGCCTGTTAGGATGAATACGGATGATTTAGCACCCCTCCCCTGCTCTACGGTGTATCTCAGCACATTACCAAAGAGTCTTTTTTCATATCTCTATAGACCTGTACCAGCTGCTCCTGTCTTTTGAGTGTTGTGGTGTGTGGGCAAACAAGGTGCAAGCTGAAGGGAAGAGCGGTGTTGTCTCTTCCTGGTCCATCCAAACATTTTAAAACCGCAAAAGTGCTACCTGCAGGCCGCGCGTGTTGATAACGTGTGTGGTTTTGAGGGCAGCATCAGCATCTCAAACATACCTTCTTATCTTTCAAAGCGTAAGACTAAGATCAGCTGCCTCTAACCTTCTGTCTTTATTTTCTGCAGCATGGGGCTTGAGGATATTTGGAAATCCTACACTGTATAATGGACGATTCAACAAAATGCTTGAGTTATGGTCACCGAGCAGATCTGCAGTTACCACAATGAAAAGCAGAAAATAAACCAACCACCCTCTCTGAATGAGATGCTAAAATAGGCATCAAATGAAACCCATGAAGCCCAACTGATACCTTTTTGAAGGACAAATATCTCAAAAACGAATAAATTAGTGTATACAAAATCACACCCAGAGCCTAGTCTGAGTAAACTTCTTCCTTCATGCAAGGTTTGGTGTAGTTCAGCACTATTTGCTGCAGCACAAAGCAAACTATTCCTTTGGAAGTTAAATTAAAAACACTGCTTTCACTTCACTGCAAATAACTTTTCCTTTCTCCAAAGATCTTCACGAAACTTGGCAGGCAGGTAACTGGCAAATGTTTTGACGATTAGTCAAAACAGTATTACAATCCTTAAGAAATTAGAAGGGTAATTTTTAATGAATACCACAACCTACCCTTAACAATGCTTCCTGCTTTACAGATTCCAAGTTGCAATCACTTTGCAGAACGAACAAGTCGTCCCATGCGTATAAGGATTATTTAATGGGATTTCATGTCACTGCACTGATTCAAACAGTGGTGTATGGTTAAACCCTCGTACATCTGAACAATAGGTTTGTTACTATGTAGGCACAGGGGCATCACCTCATATCCTACCAGAGGCTCGCTCGCTGGCCTCTAACGGACAACATGTTATCCGATTACGGTTCAAAGCGAAGCCATCAGAAGATGAAAGGCGGAGCTGAATTTTGGAGCGTAGGTGGTCTCGGTCACTTATACAGGTTCTGTTCTACACCAAAGGCACGTCTGTCACTGCTACATATAGAGAACACACATTTGCCGACTCTTCTCATCACACTACAATCACATACGTGGTCAGCGGTCCGTTTATAGTGCAGACGATCAAGGCTGTTTGTTGACAGTAGAACAACCTAAGAGCCGCTCAAGGCAGCCTGCTGACAGAGCTGCTGACGCCCCGACGGCTGTTCATTTCATGCACAGTAAGAGAAACTATGACGTTAGCAGAGACATCCAGGTAGCAATGCAAGACGCACTGTGGTAGCGCACAGCAGCAACACTGGCCCAAATCACACAGATAAACTAGCTGATTAACATACAGAAAGTGATTCTATGGCTACGCGATGCAATCATTTAAATTCAGAGGCAACACTGGCTGACGCAGACCTAAGTAACGCAGGTTCAGCGAAGCGTGGTGGTATACCTTTTCTGAGCGTGAGAGGAGTTGTGACTCAAAATTAACCGTTTTCCTACACATTATCTCTATTTGATAAAGAAAAAAACCAAATCTCTTCCTCTGATTGCTAAGAAGCAGGAGCATTATTTACCCAGTAAAATTATTTCCAATGATCAATCAAGAGTTAAAGTGCTAAAAAATGTGTACACAGTAATTCGTACCTTTACACACTTTTGCGATCCACAATTGCATTTTTGGCGATGTACAACAGCATTATCGACTCGTCAGGATGCCTTTCCTCGAATTTAACCATGCCTAGCGCCTGGATACCCCTCGGGTGATACAAATCCTCTTAACATAATGTTTTTTTACTTGTGTGGATAGTCTGCTGTGCCTTTTTTTTTAACATTGTCCCGGTATTGGTAGATTACAGTATGATGCATTCCTAATGGGTTTACAATGATTACCAGAAAGCCAATGTCAAATAACTCAAGAGCACAATGTAAAGTGTGTACTTGGATTTGCCCTTGTTACACTTCCTGCTATGTCATTGCAGACCCATAAACATCTGACAAACAACATTATCAAAATACATGCATCGAAAATGTACACACACACACCCCCCTCCACTTGAGATTTTATAATATATGCAGCCTGCTGACCTAACTGATGCCTGCGTTGTAGTGTGCTGTAACCCAGTGCTGTGTGTGGCATCTCTTGGGGCAACCTTTCAGACGCCCGTAGGCGGATCCAGCGTGCTGGTAAGCACCAGCGCGAGTCATGGACAGAGGGGGTCTCGCTTGTAGTTGCATTAGCAGCGGAATGCAGTGGCAGAATGCCTTTCACCGTACACAGATTTTAATTGTATTTTGAGGCAGGAACGCCAGCCACTTGGTGAAAGAACTACATAAGTCCTATGTGGCTATACCATGGGACTATCAGGACCAGCATGCAATTTTCCACAACGCCCACTGGGGCGGGACTCTTCAGTTTATAAAGAAAGTTGTTCCTTTTTTTTTTTTTTCCCAAGACCTTTATTACAGCAAATGAAATATACACAGCCAGTAGCCTACAACCCTGGGGCCGGCTGCAACATCAAACATATCACAGTATCGTGTTGTTATTACACAGCCCATTAGCCGACAACATGTGGTCCGGCGGCGTAAAACATACAATAGTGTCTCGTTTTTATTTATTTATTTATTTTTTTTTTTTTTTTAAATGCAAGATTTTATTGAAATTCAAACCTCATACAGTTGACGCCTACAACCCTGAGGCCGGCTTTTAGTGTCACATGGTTCTCGGTGTCCGTGGGTTTATACAAGCATCAGGCCATGGATCAGTTTCTGACGTACATATGTTATCATCTTGCTTTTCTTTTTTACAGTAACAACAAATCAACTTGTGGCTCATCAAAAGGTCACACATCTGACTAAGTTTCATAATTCTTACATTGTACCCTGCTCGGCCTCTTAGTATTGTGGGATACGGGCATCCTTCCCCCACCCGGGTGGTCCACAATCCTAGTCTAAACAGTAGTCAAAGTATCTTAAGTTTTAAAACAAAAACCCCGGTTAGTTACGGAAAATAATCAGTTTTCTTCCATCTCCTCTTCAGAGCTATCCACCTCATCCTCTGATAACGGGTCACAAATGTCCCCCCTGTACTTGTTCCAGGGCTGCCAGACTTTATTCCATTTACGTGGGTTAGTTCTAGCTTTGTACACTGCCCTTTCTGTTACCATAAGTGTGTCTATATTTCTGCACCATTGTACCAGAGTAGGAAGTTCTGCCGCCCCCCACTTCTGCGCGATGTCACGCTTGGCCGTCATGAGGCCAATCGTAGACCACAGCCGTCCGTGGTATGAGACATCAGTTGGCCCCCATATGTTCAGTAAACAAACTCGGGGCTCAGGGGTCAGTGAGAGCTCCAAAGTTTGGGAAATGGTGCGCATCACCTGCTGCCAGTAACCCTCAATGGCCGGGCAATCCCAAAGTGTATGTATGAAGGTACCCTGTTCTCCACATCCCCTGAGACAGTGTGGATGGTCTGCTCTCTGTAGTTTGTGCAGTATGGTCCGTGTGTAATATATCCTATGTAAGATTTTCAATTGTATTAGACGGAACCTAGCCGACACCCCAGCCTCCCGTGGCGACGCTAACGCTGCATTCCACTCGGTATCATCTAATGCTCCCACGTCCTCCACCCACTTTTCTCGCAACTTCTCCAACGCATCGGGCAAATTATTCAGTAGCTTACGGTATGTGAGGGAGGTCGCGCCTTCCTGCATAACATCCGTAAGTAGGCGATCCTCAAGTGGCGAGGATTCCGGGATATGCGTCCCTGGCGGGATAGCTGCCTGCAGAGCATGTGTGATTTGGATGTATCTAAATCTTTCTGTTGTCCCCATCTCGTAATGTTGTTGGAGATATGTGAATGGGACTACTCCTCCCTCCGACCACATGTCCCCGACTGTCGAAATCCCTATATTGTCCCAGTGGGTGAAGCCTTTAGTGCGCCTAAGGTGTCCCAGTGCTTTCGCATCCCATAACGGGGTCATTTTTGTTATAACTCCTCCCCACTTAAGTCTCGCCTGTGCCCTATACCACAGTGTCACCACATGTTTGGTGGGCCCTATCAGTTTTCCAGCAGCTCCCTTGTGATATAGCGGTGTCAGTGGGCTATGTATCCCCAATTGTGCCCTGTCTGCCATGAATGCCGGGTCGGTCTGTGGGGCGTGGAGCCATTGATTAATGATTTTAAGTTGTGCCGCCCAGTAGTACAAATGCATATTTGGTAGCGCAATCCCGCCTTCATACCAGCCCCTATTCAGTTTTATATGTGCTATGCGCGCTGGGCGATCACCCCACAAGAGACCCGTCATCACCGCCGTCACTTTCTGAAAGTAGCTCTGAGGTATCGGAAGCGGCGTGTTTTCGAGTATGTAGAGGAAACGAGGCAGCGCCATCATTTTGAACAGGGCTGCCCTGCCTAGTAGAGTCAGTGGAAGGCCCTTCCAATGTTTCACGTTGTTGCGGAATCGTGTGAGGTGTGGTAAATAAATAAATAATACCCTATTTTTGACTAGACTTATAGCATAACAGATAGCTCAATAAATAAGAGTCAAGATTCGAGGTAGTAGGAGTTTCTGCAGGTTTATTACAGCATAAGGACAGGATCAGGACAACCTGCATAGGAACAGAATGACAGGGCCCAGCAGGACAACTGGGGCCCAACAGGGGAAAAGAGGCCCAGCAGCTGCTGGGGCTAGGTCTGGGATGAGCGCGCTAACATTCAATAACAAAACACAGGCATATATACATAGCGCGAACACATAGCATTACATTGCAGTAGGCGTAGCAGTGGGTGGAGCAGAAAGGCATGACGCGTAGCAGTCGCGAAAGATAACAGTAAAAAGAGGTGTAACTGGGCGTATACATAGACATGTGGTGCAAACGTAACAGAATATGTCATGAATGGGCGGAAACATAGGAGGGGGCTACCTAAGGAGCCGGGACCTCTAACCTAATGGTGCGCGAAAACTAGCAATGACGTGTTACTAGGAGAAGCTGGGGGCTATGAACTCTGTGCTAGGAGCAGAGACTAAAGTCTGGAGGGTCGGAGCGACATGTACCTAAACCCTATCTGGTATCTAATGTTTAGGGAACATGTTGATATAAACTAGAAGTCATGAGGGGAAAAGCTAACTTGATTCTAAGACTGGACCATGCATTATTCTACATGTAGTGCGTGATGAAGAATACTAAATGACCATTAAATACAGTATTTCTCTAACGTGGAGACGAGAAGGCTAGACAATGACAGAAACTATTGATGCAGTTCAGTAGCTTAGGAATGCAGAGGAGGAGGACTGAACTGATAGCTGGAACTATAACATACTTTTGGCAGACTCAGAGGCAGAGCCAAGCTGCACCGGGCACTGCGAGGCAGGAAGTAAGTGAAGGGTCGAGGATACAGGTGGGGGCTGTATCGCTCCTCAGCGAGGCTTTCAGGAGACAGGAGCTGAATCTGATGTCCGGGCCCTTTTGAGGCCTGGAAACGGGGACTTTATAATGGAATAACGTGCACACTGAGAAACGTGGCAACATTACTTTACATAGGCCTGATATTCGTAGTATTCACGAGGACTGGAAACTGACATACCAGAGGTGGACACAACTGTAATTGCGTCATTAATCAGACATGGGGAATAACATATGCATATTGGTCATGCACACATAACATATGATGGATGAGGCGTAGGGACACAGAACATGGCAAAATTTACTTTTCCACATTCCCTCCTTGTCACTACGTTTCCATCAGGAAACATCAATATTCATGATACCATCTATCATTTCATACAGTACCATTTGCTCGTCTCGAATTGTCTTGGAACGGGATTTAGAACGGGGCTTGGGACTAGGAATACAAGAGGTAGCACACATGCTGCAAATCGCAGGGCCACATTGTATACAGAGGCAGCAGCTAAATATGATCGCTACTGCAACACCTAGAAAGGACAGGACTTTCCAACCCCATGCGGAAATTATATTCCAGAACCAACCGGACCATGTCCAGGTGCCTGGATCTTGATGTAACAGATGGGCAATTTTATGAAGTCTGGTTATAGCTGAATAGACAGACGGCGCGTTATTTGGAATGAAAATGCAGCAACTAGATCCGATGACTCTACAGGCCCCGCCCCTATCGGCCAGTATGACGTCAAGGACGAGACGATTTTGCAAAACGACAAATCTCATAGCAGATTGTTCTTCGGTTAGGTTACCTAGAGCAGAAGCAGTCTCATTAACTACAGCTTCAAGGGTTCTTGTTAACCTACGGATCAGTTTACTATTCTGGACAGGTCCTACAAAGAAGAAGAAACCTTTATTGAAATCTGTATACTGTTCTAGAGTAGTTTCAGTATAATCGACAATTGGGGACTCCCTTCTATGTCTAATGTGTACTAGATGTGTGTTTCTGTGATAATCAGATGGGGCTAGGAAAACAGGTGGCAGTAGGAAGGCAATGTAACAGGTTCCCTCCCAATCGAGGGGCAGACGGACATATGCAGTTTGACCACAAATAAAATAAGAATGACGTGAAGCTTTGAAAATAGATTTCCCACTGTCACTATACTTGATAACAGTAGTACATTCACTATGACCTATGTGTACAGAACCATAACTACGGACACATAATTCGCCTTTGACTGGTAGTACTGAAATAGCAGGTAAGTCTGGAGTAGTATCAGACTGAACATTCAGGACCATGAAATTCGACGAATAATTACCTAAATTATATACTTCGTTTTCTAGATCTAAACCTGTTCTGTGGGGGAAACCTTGCTTGTCTGGAAAACATGTACTGTTAAGAAAAGACATATCTGTTGAGGATGACGTTAACGTGGACCATGCTCCACACGAACCATTGTGTGAGAATGGATAAGGAAAAAGTGGCAGAACTCCCTTCGGTGTCTGGAAAGGGGGGAGTCGACCACACACCCAACAATTAGTGGCATTGCTGGTCTGGTGTGAATAATGTAACATACGGATAAATGTGTTGTTACGCATAGCAAGGCGGTAAGAATATTCGTGAGGAGGCAGATCACTAAACGTGTGCTCTACTGTAGCATTAGCAGACATATTTACATGAGGAACTGGAAAACACAGGAAAAGTGCGTAACTAGTGCAGGAAATCATTATGCTGAGAAATAATATGAAACTCAGAAAAACGATACATTGAAGTGAACTTCGACTGACTCTCTCACTATGGGGGTCTATTTTATACATGTCAGAAACAATCTAACCGTTTCACCTAGGGGAGGACTTATACAATCAAACTGACTGACTTATTTTACTAGACCTTAATTTGAGCTTATACTCCTGTTGCGGAGTTTTCTCTAACAAGGGAGGGGTTGTAATAATGTCTTGTGCGGGACAGTCCTTTAAAACAATGTTCTGGCAATCTTTCGAATCCTGGAAATCCTTGGAAATGTTCTTGGAGACTGATTTCAATCCATTGAAAAGTTTTACATGAGAAAGGTGGACCCACCCCTTCCTGCCTTCCAACTTGACGGCAGTTCGGGTGGTCAAGAGGACCTGACGTGGCTCCTTCCAACGTGGTTCCAGCGGACTTGATCTGTCGAAATTCCGGACCATCACAAGGGAGCCTGGAACGATCTCGTGCGGTGCCACCTCGGTATTGTCTGGAAATGCGGCGGCAACCTGTGAACGACATGAGTTGAGGGCAGACATCAAGGAAGCTAGGTAATCTGTCAGCATATTACATGAAACATCGGTAATACTTCGGGGTCTAGGAGTACCCCACATGTTAGGGGGGCGGCCGAATACGACCTCATACGGGGACAGACCTGATCTGGAATGTGCGACCATGCGCATATAAAATAAAGCGACTGGCAGAGCTATTAACCAGTCCACACCTTTGTCCTTACAGACTTTTGCAATGCGGATTTTCAGAGTCTGATTATGTCTCTCTACGAGACCGGCTGCTTCAGGATGGCGTACACAATGGAACTTCCACTGGTACCCTAACAAAAGGGAAACGTGCTTCATTAACTCTGAGGAGAATGGCTGACCGTTATCAGAATATACGACTCTAGGGAGTCCGTATCTAGGGAAAAATTCACGAACCAACTGCTTGGCAGTGGTCGCGGCTGTGTAATCTGGGACTGGATACGCTTCTGTCCACCTGGACAAAGCGCATACTACTACAAGGACATACTTGAAACCTCGACATCGCTCCATCTGAATATAATCCATCTGGAGGACCTCAAAAGGGTGGTCAGGGGGCTGGAAACCACCTTGTTCCACCGGGACACTTTTACCTGGATTAAACTGACAACATATCATACAGGTACGGACTTTCTGCTTGGCTGCAGCTCGTAAATGCTTGTTGAACCAAATGTTCTGGATACTATCTAACATAGCTTTTTCTCCTAAATGTGCTGGACTATGTGCGGTATTGATAATGACTTGAACCATAGAGTCGGGGAGAAACCATGTGGCTCTACCCTTCGTTAACCATCCTTGACCTGTCTGGACCCCTCCTTGTTCAGACCATTTCTTGATTTCATCGGGAGTAGCATGTAACTGGATATCTATGACATCTTGTGTAGGGTCCTTAACTGTCATGCATATAATCGGATCTGAAGTATGTGTCATGTTAACTGGAATGTCTGGAGTCTGTGCTGTAAGCTTGGCTGTGCGGTCTGCTAGATCATTACCCTGGGAAATAATGTCAGTAACTTTCGTATGTGCTTTGCATTTCATGATAGCAATGGATGTCGGTAAATGTATGGCATCTAACAGGGCTTGAATAAGGAGACCATGCTGAATCTTGGTTCCATGAGAAGTCATGAAACCTCTCTCCTGCCAGAGTACTCCGAAGTCGTGTACAACTCCGAATGCGTAACGTGAATCTGTGTAAACATTAACTTTCAGGTTCTTGGCATGTATACAGGCTTGTGTCAGAGCGACTAGCTCTGCTGCTTGAGCGGACAGGGTGTCAATACGGTGTGTTTCAATAACTTCAGTGTCAGTAGTCACTGCATACGCGGCGACTAGTTCTCCTGTATTAGTTCTCATACATGAACCATCCACATAAAGTGTCAGGTCAGGATCTGGTAACGGAATGTCTGTCAGGTCTTGTCTTGGCTTCGTCGTAATGTTAACTACTTCCACACAGTCATGTGGGTCTGGATTTTCATTAACTGCTGGTAACAGTGTAGCAGGATTCAGAACGTTGCAGCGTCTAATTTCTATGTGTGGCTGGAACAGTGTCAATTCATAACCTGTTAAACGTGCAATTGTCAAGTGCTGTGTTTGTGTTCGGTTTAAAAGAACTTCTACTGAATGTGGGACTTGTACTGTCAGGGAATGTCCTAAAACTATAGAATCACTTTGTCTGATAGCTAGTGCTGTGGCTGCAACTGACTTGAGGCACGCAGGCAACGCCTGGGCTACTGGATCTAATGTGCTCGAAAAATAAGCACAGGGCTTGTATTGTCCTGCTTGATCTTGTGTGAGAACAGATAATGCTGTACCTTCGCGTTCAGTAACAAAAAGTGTAAAAGGCTTACTGTAGTTCGGTGTAGCTAGAACTGGAGCTTGACATAGGGCTTTCTTTAACTCGTTAAAACTAAGTGTATGTTCAGATGTCCAATGGAGGACAGTCGATACGGCTGCCTCCTGTGTCGTTAACTGTATCAGTGGCTTGGCTAGAAATGCATACTGGGGAATCCATTGTCTACAATAAGAAGTAAGGCCGATAAAGGCACGTACCTCCTTCTGGGTTCTGGGCTGGGGAAGACTCGCTATTAACTGGATACGGTCGGGTGTCAACTGCCTACCCCTCTTGGACAGCAAGTGTCCTAAGTATACCACTTGCTGGACACAGAATTGAAGCTTCGAAGGTGACACCTTGTGCCCCATCTCGGCGAGAAAATACAGAACTGTAAGGGATGCTCGCTCGCAAGCACGTTCAGAACGGGCTGTGATCAGTAGATCATCGACATACTGGAGCAGGGCAGTGTCAGTTGGCATGTGAATATTGTCTAGTTGTCTCTTGAGTGCTTGACTGTAAATACTAGGACTTTCTGTGAAACCTTGAGGAGCGCGTGTAAACATATAGCTCCTTCCATTTAAACAAAATCCGAAAAGAAACTGGCTGTCTGGATGAATTGGAACACTGAAAAATGCATTCTTGAGGTCTATGACAGTGAAGAACATGGCTTCGGAATCAATGGCTGTTAACAGGGAAGAAATATCTGGGACAACTGGGTACTGAGGAATAATACATTTATTAAGCTCTCGTAAATCAATCACTAATCGATATACTGGGGGTGCATTTGGATCAGTACGTTTCATGACTGGAATGATCGGAGAATTACATACATTGGAGTCAGTTTCTACAACTACTCCTTGAGCCATGAGCTCGTCAATAATTTTGGATAAGGCTGCTACAGCCTCGGGTGGCAATCTGTACTGTCTGATTCGGGGTAACACTACACCTGGCTTGAGAGTCACACGATGGGGTGTGATTTGCATATAACCTACATCAGTTGGACCTTGCGCCCATAAGTGCTGCGGAACATTAGACAATCTTGAATCAAAATCTCGTAATACATAGTGACCCTTAAAGTCACGTAGGAACAGACGTATTCCCTCTGGGGAACAGCAAATAACTGCACCTAACTCTTTCAGTGTCTTAATGCCTAATAGATTTTCTGGACATGACTTAGTAAGTAACAGATCAGTAGTACGGGACAATGGACCTACTTCTAGAGTGACTGGCTTAGATATCTCGTTAACTATTGGTTTTCCTGAAAATCCAAGGGAAACATTTCTTGAGCCTGAGAGCGGAGCCCCTGGAACTTCGGCGTGACTAATTGTGGTCCTACTTGCCCCTGTATCAATCAAAAACTTTCTGTCTTTCCCTAATACTTGACTGTGAACATAGGGACCTTCTTGATCTACAGGTATCTCGATGAGAGGCAAGCCTACCTCCCTCTCTAGGCTGTTTCATGAATATGACTGATACTCTGGATACTCGGACTGTGCATACTGGTACATCTGTGACGTAACATGCTGTGTTGCAGCTATAGGCTGCGGTACGGAAACTGTCTGTTGTGCATTCTGTGACTGAGGAATCTGTGAAACTTGTTCTTGTCTTGGCGGACGTGGTCTTTCTTTAGTCTTACCAGTAGCTATGTTATGTTTCAGAACTGCACACTCGTTTATAAAATGACCTGGCTGTTTACAATAATTGCAGTTCCCTCTAACGGGAGCTGCAGGATGACTAGCTTGATTGGCTTGATTTGGACCCCTCTTCTGACTGTCTTGAGGAACAGATTGTGCAACTAGCACTTTCATTTTCGTGTCTTTCATACGTTTTCTCTCGTGTTCTTGCTCTTCTCTGATTCTATTCTGGTGATACTGGAGCATCTGGAGCATCTGGGACGGGGTATTTGCTTGCCAGGTGCTTTCGACTTTCAAAACTCGATTTTTAATTTGTGGGCTTGAATTCTCGACTAATTTGGTAACGAAAAGATGAGGGCATGACTCACTACTTGTCTTGAGACCACTGTTAATACTAAAACATTTTTCAAACCTAGAATAAAAATCACTAATATCTTCATCTTGTTTCTGTTTACAGGCTGAGATTGCATCCCAGTCTTCTTTCCTCGTTGTCAATAATCTGGGTAAAACTTGAATCAGTAATTCTGGTAATTCTTTACATTTATCTCCAAGACCGGTACCTGGTACTCGTGCCTTGTCTTCAGCTTCTAGAGCTGCCCAATCGATCTTTTTCTCTCCCACCTCCCATTCTTTTTCCTTTAACTTTTCATACACCCCTGCGGGTAACAGGACCTTTAACATTTTAATGATATCTGGGTAAGTGTATTCTCCCATACGGAGCATGTCTTTTAATTCTCTATGGAACCCTGCTGGATCTTTGTCATGACAGGGAATTAATTTCTTCATTTCAAGAAGTTCCATCTTTGAAATCGGAGTGTATACAAACACTCGTTGCATTACGCCACCCGCCCCTTGGACTGGGTGGACTTCTCGTAACGGATTCTGTCTGTCTATGTAGAATGGCTTATTTTCTGGGGGTGAGACATGAACAAAATGCGGGTTCAAAAACGTTCTATATTTGTGGCGCTGTTCTAGAATGACACTAATTAAATCGGTACCTAGACCTCTCCATCTATACTGGAGTAACTCGTTCAGGATATCGTGTAACGGACCTGGATCAGAATGTTGACCCTCATACAGAGTGATGAGGTGCTGGATCATATACATTCCCACCAGTCGTTGCTCGGCTGGGGGCAGTTTTAGAAACATCTGTGCCACTATTTCGTCTGGAAAAGTGGTAGAATCAGTAATCCATCGGACTGCTGATCGGGCTAGTTCTTGTTCATGCATGGTACTTAATTCACTGTAACCGATTCGTGATTTCAGAATGTGATCGGTAGCTTGAAATACTTGTTCTAGAGAACCTTGTTCTGGTGCTGGATGATGAGAAATAGGCTTGTGTTCTATGCGTAAATGGCGGTCTGGAAATCTGGATTTTCCTACATACGCTATTCTGGCGGGATTCTCGTTCTCTTCCTCTTCAGGATCAGAGATACTTTCTTTCTCGCTTACTTGTGCTGCTTTACGCTGGTCGTGTAACCTTATTATTTCTTTACGAATTTTCTTGTACATACTCTCCATGGCACTGACGGTCTTGTGCTTACCCTCGGCTATATTATCACTCCACCTTGTCAGGATTCTCATTTCGGCGGGATCTTTAGACGGGTAATCTTGTTCTCTTATTAGACAATTGATCAGGAACTTTAATATCATGAGCTGAATCTCGGCTTTCCTTTGAGACATAATCTCGCCAATACTTTCTGGATCCTCCCCTGTACGGATGAAACGATATATTCTGTCTAGATCTTCTTTCATATTCGGTAAGGTGACTAGATACTCGGTCACTCTCCTTACACGTAAGGAATATAAAACCATAGTATATTCGCCTGGAACTGGATCATAGACACATTCGTTAAGGGCTTGCCTGATTTCTGTGACAGACTTATTACTTTTAGGAGTACGCTGTGATGCTTGAGCATGTAATTCGAGTGCCGATAAACGCTTGTGTGGCGGCGGGGTTTGAGGAGGACCTCCTCCTGCGGCCCCTAGACTGGAGTCGTCTACTGAGGCTCTACGTCCTGGCAGAGTGGGAAATGGAACTGTAGGCTGGACCGGGGGTACCGTAACAGGTACTCCGGTGTCTGGAGGAGCGGGAAGTGCCTGATTTGCAAGGACTGGCGGAACACGAACATGATTTGTATATTCGGGGACTGTGTCGTCCAGATAGGACGAAATAAAAATATCAGCTGCGGTCGGTTTGTGACGTAGCTTGGTCGGAACTAATGGTGGCGGGAAATTACTGGATGCCTCTGGGGTCGCTTTTGGCAAACCTTCGGCAAGGAGAGGATACATACCCTTAATGAGGGCATGCCTCTGTCTGTCTGACTGTTCGGCTTTGACTTGTTCACCTATCTCGATTAATTCTCTTTCTTGAGCTCGTTCTTGGGATTCTCTACTTAACTCTGACTTTCTGACTTCTTTTTCCGTTCTTCTATGCGCCTCTTTACGCCATAACTCGATGGCATCTTTCTGTGACTGTCTGGCTTTCTTTTTCCATAATGCTTCTTCTACTCGCATGATACATTCAGCATCCCATGTACCCGATACGGGCCATCTATACTTTTCTTCTAACTGTTTGGTATACTCTCCCCATAAATCTAGATACATTATGGCGCTTATGCCATGTTTCTGATACATAAAATGACCTGGACTGTCCCTAGGCGGGACAGGAACTGCTTCCTCTAACAGACCCTTTCTAGTTTTTAACTGTCGTAATCTTGAAAAGAGCGGCATTGTAAACTTAAATCGGAACACAATACAATACACGAAGAACAATAACAAGTGGGGAAAACAATTCAGGCATACCACGACATTGGAATTACATTAAACAATATCATAACATAACAGTTCGAACAGAATATTACCTGAAAATACTGAAAACAGAAACAGAACAGATTTTCTCGAGAACGGAACAGACTAGAGTTACTGGATGCACTGCTGTAACAGTACGGAACATACCGGTCCCAAAAAGGGACGCATCAGGACCCGTATCCACCTAGGTGAACACTTCGTTTGTGAGTCTGGGCACCACCAACCCACGGACCAGGAGTCAATTTAGATTGGTCCTGTCTAGATACTACCCCAGCAATGGTACTCACCGGGCAGCACGGAACGGAAGGCCTCGGACTGGACTGGACGACGGACGACGAACTTCGGACTTCAGTTACGGGTGGGCCTCCGGATACCTCGGACCTTGGACTCTCGGCTTGGGCTCTGGTCGGGACTCGCCGCGTTCCTCCACCGTCTCGTTCGGATGCTGGACCGCCTCCTCCGTCTCCTCCGTGGGCCTGAGGGATACTTGAGCAGAAATATCTGCCACTGCGCAGAAGAGTTCCGTCACGACTGCAGAGGGTCAGGGGGTCGGCGTGGCTTCACCGACGCGTGGGGAAAGGGCAAGTCCCTGTTCGGGCGCCATTATGTGGTAAATAAATAAATAATACCCTATTTTTGACTAGACTTATAGCATAACAGATAGCTCAATAAATAAGAGTCAAGATTCGAGGTAGTAGGAGTTTCTGCAGGTTTATTACAGCATAAGGACAGGATCAGGACAACCTGCATAGGAACAGAATGACAGGGCCCAGCAGGACAACTGGGGCCCAACAGGGGAAAAGAGGCCCAGCAGCTGCTGGGGCTAGGTCTGGGATGAGCGCGCTAACATTCAATAACAAAACACAGGCATATATACATAGCGCGAACACATAGCATTACATTGCAGTAGGCGTAGCAGTGGGTGGAGCAGAAAGGCATGACGCGTAGCAGTCGCGAAAGATAACAGTAAAAAGAGGTGTAACTGGGCGTATACATAGACATGTGGTGCAAACGTAACAGAATATGTCATGAATGGGCGGAAACATAGGAGGGGGCTACCTAAGGAGCCGGGACCTCTAACCTAATGGTGCGCGAAAACTAGCAATGACGTGTTACTAGGAGAAGCTGGGGGCTATGAACTCTGTGCTAGGAGCAGAGACTAAAGTCTGGAGGGTCGGAGCGACATGTACCTAAACCCTATCTGGTATCTAATGTTTAGGGAACATGTTGATATAAACTAGAAGTCATGAGGGGAAAAGCTAACTTGATTCTAAGACTGGACCATGCATTATTCTACATGTAGTGCGTGATGAAGAATACTAAATGACCATTAAATACAGTATTTCTCTAACGTGGAGACGAGAAGGCTAGACAATGACAGAAACTATTGATGCAGTTCAGTAGCTTAGGAATGCAGAGGAGGAGGACTGAACTGATAGCTGGAACTATAACATACTTTTGGCAGACTCAGAGGCAGAGCCAAGCTGCACCGGGCACTGCGAGGCAGGAAGTAAGTGAAGGGTCGAGGATACAGGTGGGGGCTGTATCGCTCCTCAGCGAGGCTTTCAGGAGACAGGAGCTGAATCTGATGTCCGGGCCCTTTTGAGGCCTGGAAACGGGGACTTTATAATGGAATAACGTGCACACTGAGAAACGTGGCAACATTACTTTACATAGGCCTGATATTCGTAGTATTCACGAGGACTGGAAACTGACATACCAGAGGTGGACACAACTGTAATTGCGTCATTAATCAGACATGGGGAATAACATATGCATATTGGTCATGCACACATAACATGTGATGGATGAGGCGTAGGGACACAGAACATGGCAAAATTTACTTTTCCACAGAGGGGAGGCAGCAGGTTGGACTCGTAGAAGGCTGCATAGTCCAGTGTGATGTATACACCCAGGTACTTGAAGGCGGTGGTGGCAACTGCCAGAGGGCATGTGTCAGGAAGCACAGGGGGGGAGCCCTTCAGTATATAGATTATCGACTTCGCCCAGTTAATAGTGTAGCACGATGTTCGACCGTGCGTATCACATACTGCAAGAAGATTCGGGACACTTCTCTCTAGATCCGTCACATATATCAGCATATCATCTGCATATAAAGAGACCCTATCCTCCCATTCGTCATTCCAGCGTATACCCTTGAGCAGCGGCGAAGTCCTGATGGTAATCGCCAGCGGCTCTAGTACTAGTGCGAACAAGATAGGCGACAGCGGGCATCCCTGCCTTGTCCCCCTTGCCAGGCGTATCTCACGTGATATGTGCCCGTTCGCCACCACTCGCGCCATAGGGTCAGTGTACAATAATTTCACCCAAGAAATATAATTGGGACCGAACCCCATACGAGTCAGTACCGCAAACAGGTAGTGCCATTCCACCATATCAAACGCCATTTTGGCATCAAGTGACAGTATTGCTGCCGGTGTTTTTAAAGATGGTGCTCTCGCCAGCACCCCATGGACCCTCCGGAGGTTCAGCGCTGTACTTCTATGTGGCATAAAGCCCGACTGATCCGGATGTATCAGCTGTTCCAGGTATGGCAGCAGTCTGTTCGCTAGCAGTTTCGCAAGGATTTTCGCTTCCACATTGAGGAGCGAGATGGGCCGGTAGGACGTACATTCGGTAGGTGGTTTGCCTGGCTTCGGTATAGCCACAATAAGGAAGTTGTTCTTAATGTCATTCCTGCCTTCATTATTGCCAGTGATCAGGAGCTCGAAACGCGTTTGGCTGTTGGATGACATGCAGCCTGCTGACCTAACAGCTGCCTGGTGTGCTGTAACCCCGTGCTATGTGTGGCATCTCTTGGGGCAACCTTGGTGTTATAGGCACACACACAGACAAACACACATGTGGATTATGGCACAAGGTGCAGGGTAATGACTATAGGGTTAAGGATACAGGGCTAATTGCACAGGGTGAAGGGTACAGGACTAAAGGTACAGAGTGATGGGTACAGGATTTAAGATAACAGGTACGGGACTATGGGTATAGTATTATATATATATATATATAGAACAAACACAAAGGATACTGGGACGTTATAGTTAGAAATTAGAATAAAAAAATAACTTGCATATTTACTGAAAAAAAAACAAAGGTTACAGGGACGTTATAGCTAGACAGATTTCACACGGACAATACCAGTGAAATTCAGCAGGTAGAACTACCTGAGCTAACTATAACTTATACCCCCACAATGCACTGCTTATGACCTCATATTACATCACTCATAACATGGTCAGTGACATCACTGATGACATCATTCACAAAACCATTCACACACCCACTCACAGATCCATACAGCCAGTCACATAACCATGCAAACACTCACACCCACTATAACTGCTGATTTTCTAAGGCTTTGTGTGCGTGAAATCTGAGCCCAACTATAACGTCCTTGTCATTTCTATGTTTTTTTATGTTATTTACGAACTATAACGTTCCAGTAACCTTTGTTTTTTTTGTAAATTTCAAAGGTTTTTAACCTTTGAAATGTAATCTTTGAGAGTGGGTGTGTGAGTGGCTGTATAGGTCGGTGAGTGGGTGTGTGAGTAGCTGCATGAGTGAGAGAGGGTCCTTTTCAAACTGACTCGTAAACTTAAGCTTCATAAGTATTTTAAGACCAAACCAAACTTTCTAATACAGAAGACACAACCAAGTAAGAGCATGGTAACTGATTCCTTAACGGGAGAAGATCTTACTGCCTTTCAGGTGATGGAATCACTTAGATTGGACAAACAGGAGGAGATTAATCAAACGGCGGATCAAGTACAAAGGTCAATACAACTGGGATTTAAACAAGAAAAGGAAACAAGTCCATTTAAGCCAACTTCCCAGTTTTTACCTCTACTACCTCCTGATGCAATAGATGTATTTTCTGAGGCAGTTACCAAAGATCTCCTAATATTAAGAAGACAGCCATCAGGTCCCAAAAAAACTCAGAATGTGAAGAAAGAACAACGTGAGGCTATTGAAAGTCTACGTACCGACATCAAGATTATTTGTAAACCTTCTGACAAAGGAGGAAATATAGTCCTCCAGACTAGGGAGAATTATAATGCTGAGGCACAAAGACGACTATCTGATAGTAGCAGTTATCAAAGAATTACAATGAATGTCTATTTGGAGAGTGTCCAGAGATATCATGATCCTATTAAGTTATGGCTTGACAAATCAATGCTTGATATGGATGAATTCCTTTTCCTTTGTTGTTTAAACCCTGTGGTACCTACATTCTACCACACCCCTGAGATACATAAGAACAGTGAAAAACCGCCAGGGAAACCTATCGTCTCCTTGCCAGGAAGACTTCCGGAACACTTGCCTATTTTTGTTGATTTTTTCCTTTTTCCTTTTGTTAAGGATTTGCCTGCATACATTAAAGATTCACGAGATTTTCTGAACCAAATTGAGAAACAACAATGGGATCCGGAGTATAAATTAATTGTCTTGGACATTGCAAGTTTGTATACCCAGATAAATCATGAGCATGGACTTGAAGCAGTAACACATTTCTTTGATAAAAAAACATTGAAGTTCACCGAACATAATCAAATGATCTTACAGTTCACAGAATTCTGTTTAACCAACAATATTTTTGTATTTGGCGACGATTACTACCGCCAACTCTCTGGCACAGCGATGGGCACTTGCTTCGCCCCAGCTATGCAAACTTGTTCGAAGGCTGGTGGGAGGAGCAAGTGTCCAGGGCACCAGGAGGTATTGATATCAGTAGGGTAATCTCCTGGTATCGCTATATTGACAACTTGTGTATTGTGTGCGACGGATCGGTGGAATCTGCCAAGGAATTTATTAGTAGTTTGAACAAGAATGTGTTCAACCTGGAGTTCAGTGGGGAGGTCAGCTCAAGCATGGTGAATTTCTTGGATATGAAAATAAGTGTAATTGATAACAAACCACATGTGTCACTGTAACGAAAACAACGGCCAGTAACTCAGTATTACATGAGGTTAGCAACCATCCGCCTAGGTTGGTCAGAAGTATGCCCTATGGGGAATTCTTAAGAATGAAACGGAACAGTACGAGGGATGTGGATTTTGAAATAGCTGCACAAGCCAGCTTAAATAGATTTGTCAATAGGGGCTACAATAGGGATTTCTTGGATGTAACCCTCCATAGGGTTAAAAACATAGCGAGGGAAACCCTCCTTTGTAATGAGAAAAAGAACAAGGATGAGACAGGAGACAACAAGTTCAGGATAACTACTTTTTCCAACAAGGCCAATGATTTGAGGAAAATCATGAAGAAGAATTGGCATATTTTAAAAACGGATAATGTGATAGGTTCAGATATAAAAAGTGTCGGTGGTGTGGCACTCCGTAGTTATAGATATGTGGTTTATGAGATGAGTAGTCCTAGAAGTAGGTATGACGTTTCTGGGCGCCGCAAGGGAATCCCTTCTGGCAAGTAAGGGATAAGAATCTGAACAATAGAAAATGTGGGGGTGTGGGGAGTTCCCACACCAAATCCAAGCGGTGCTCCTGGATGGGTGTTACCCTTCAATATCAATGCAGTTCAATATAAGTGCAATCAAATTCAAAGATTGGTATTCAAAGTGGAATTTGAGTCCGTTGTCATATATTTCAATCATATAGACTTCAATGTGATTCAACAGTGGTTCATCACCATGTCAATATCCACAAATTGATTTAACAAGGTCCCAAATCCCAATGCATTTCGGGACGATGTCCCTTCGTCAGGGGATGATCTATGGGAAACCAAACACTGTATCAGGGGGTGGTAAATATTCCAACCTCAATAACTAACAAGTGATACCAGATAATAAAATACCAGATAATAAAAGTACATGTACCTCAAAGAAAAACATGCTGTTAAAGACCCAAAGTCTGAAGTATATAGAACTTGCGTGATAGCAAAGTAAAATAAGTAAAGCAGAGCGTGATGAGAGAAATGCATCTGTGAATAAACATGCTAGAACTACGTTTAGAGGACCAGGGTCCGGGAATGTCACCAAAAGGAAATTGCGGGTTCCGGTGATTTACATAAGTGTGCACGCAAACTGGTAAGGCGTGTAAAGCAAAACATAATCCGAGAAGTCAGTCGAAAAAATTGGATCGAAACAGTAAATAAACATGCTGAAGGTGTGGGAATACGTGTAAAGGACCGAAGTCCGAACATGCCACCAAATAGGAATTACGGGTGCCGGAATTTTTCAAGACTGTGGTTTAAACTGCTCACTTCCCAAGTGTTGTGTAAACTCTTACCTGCGTGGTCAAAAAGACACGCTCGCACGGCGGATCATTGTAGTAACAAACGGGATTGAAGGAGCGTGGTGAGTTTAACCGATCGGGTATGTGAAGGTAGAAAGAGGACTCAACCCGGTGACGTCGTGAACAGGGATAACGATATTGTTAAACAAATACGTGCACTAGTGAGATTATACAGACCAGAGTGACATTATAATGTGCGCGTAAAAATATAAAACGGGGCCAATAACAAAATTAAAGTGGATGGTAAGAGTGATAATAAGTGGAGGTTTGAAGAGGTTAGAAAAGGGTCGGCCATTTTAAGACGGGGAAACTGAGGGTGACATTTAAATACCCAACTGAAACACAAATACGATAATATACATACAGCAAAAATAGACAATAAATCCAATGTACTGCCAAAAGTGGTAATCACAATGATTAACGCGCTCAGAACTTCAACAAACAAATGTCAACACGAGAAAAACGAGTCTGAAAAGAGACTCAAGGATGAGGAGAGACACAAGGGTGAGGAAAGAAATGGTTTAAAGAGTGGTGAAGAATATAGAATAATAAAAGGAACGTGTTTTGGGAGAAGATAAGATGATCATAGATGTTTCTCTGATGGGTTACATGAAAGAAAGCTAGAGAAAAAATTGGCAGACGAACAGATTATGGGGAATAGTAAAAGGGATTGAGGAAACACTAGGGCAATAGTGAAAGGAACAAGAGTGAGACAGGAACGAGTGTAAGAAAAGTATAATTACTCTAGAGAAATTAGAGAATCAGGTTGAGAGTGCAGCTGGACAAGGGAATGTCCCGTAGACTATGCTTAGAGGTAGCAACTGTATTCTATCCTATCATTAAGACCCTTCGGTTGACAGGAGTCCAGATGTTTAATCCAAAACAGTTCTTTCTGAAGTAGTCTTTTCCGGTTATCAACGCCTGGTCTCGTGGGAACCACCTCCAGTACAAGGAATCGCAGTTGACTGATGTTATACTTGGCTGAAATGAAATGGGTAGCCAGCGATGACTTAAGATTCTTGTTTCTGATCGTGCTCTTGTGTTCTGTTAAGCGAACTTTGTTTCCTTTCTGTTTTGCCTACGTAAGGTAGACCACAGGGGCATTTCACAAGATATACCAAGTTCATGGAGTCGCAGGTGGCATTGGTCTTTAGTTTGATGGGTTTTCCGGAGAAAGGATGGTTGATGGTACTCCCTTTAATGATGTTATTACAATGACCACAGTTGTGGCAAGGACTGGTTCCGTTGAAAACAACATTAGTCGGTTGCGGTTTGGTCTCCAGCATATTTTTGAGATTGTTGGCTCTTTGATAAGCAAATAATGGAATACAATTGAACAAACCTTGGAAGTCTGGTTCCGTTTGTACCATTTGCCAGTGGTTCAGGATGATTTTTTTGATGGTGGGGCTTCTAGAGGAATACTTCGACACGAATACCGGTCGCTCAGTTGATGTTTTGTTCAAATTGGGTACTAAGAGATCATCACGGTTCTTGGACTTGATGCGATCACTGGCGGCCTGTAAGGTTCATGCACCGAATGGAAATTGACAATATTCTGGTTAATGCCCAGTGGAACGATAAAATCGCAACGTACTGGAGGTACATCGATGACATTTTTTTGATCTGGTCTGGATCATCAGAACAATTATCAGACTTCACTTCCTACATCAATGATATAGATGATCATATTCAGTTTACCCACACCACAGACCCTAAGAGTTTACCTTTTTTGGATATACAGGTTACCATTGAAAACAATCTCATAAGTACCTCACTGTTTACCAAGTCGACCGACAGGAACAATGCTCTCTGGTACACTAGTTGTCACCCGATCCCACTGAAAAAACACCTTCCTTTCTCACAACTATTGAGGGCCAAAAGAATTTGTTCTGAACCAACGGAATACGCATCCACGGAAAGAAAGATCTTACAAAAATACAGAGACAGAAAATACCCGGAGACAACCTTACAGGCCGCCAGTGATCGCATCAAGTCCAAGAACCGTGATGATCTCTTAGTACCTAATTTGAACAAAACATCAACTGAGCGACCGGTATTCGTGTCGAAGTATTCCTCTAGAAGCCCCACCATCAAAAACATCATCCTGAACCACTGGCAAATGGTACAAACGGAACCAGACTTCCAAGGTTTGTTCAATTGTATTCCATTATTTGCTTATCAAAGAGCCAACAATCTCAAAAATATGCTGGAGACCAAACCGCAACCGACTAATGTTGTTTTCAACGGAACCAGACCTTGCCACAACTGTGGTCATTGTAATAACATCATTAAAGGGAGTACCATCAACCATCCTTTCTCCGGAAAACCCATCAAACTAGACCAATGCCACCTGCGACTCCATGAACTTGGTATATCTTGTGAAATGCCCCTGTGGCTACCTTACGTAGGCAAAACAGAAAGGAAACTGAAAGTTCGCTTAACAGAACACAAGAGCACGATCAGAAACAAGAATCTTAAGTCATCGCTGGCTACCCATTTCATTTCAGCCAAGCATAACATCAGTCAACTGCGATTCCTTGTACTGGAGGTGGTTCCCACGAGACCAGGCGTTGATAACCGGAAAAGACTACTTCAAAAAGAACTGTTTTGGATTAAACATCTGGACTCCTGTCAACCGAAGGGTCCTAATGATAGGATAGAATACAGTTGCTACCTCTAAGCATAGTCTACGGGACATTCCCTTGTCCAGCTGCACTCTCAACGTGATTCTCTAATTTCTCTAGAGTAATTATACTTTTCTTACACTCGTTCCTGTCTCACTCTTGTTCCTTTCACTATTGCCCTAGTGTTTCCTCAATCCCTTTTACTATTCCCCATAATCTGTTCGTCTGCCAATTTTCTCTCTAGCTTTCTTTCATGTAACCCATCAGAGAAACATCTATGATCATCTTATCTTCTCCCAAAACACGTTCCTTTTATTATTCTATATTCTTCACCACTCTTTACACCTTTTTCTTTCCTCACCCTTGTGTCTCTCCTCATCCTTGAGTCTCTTTTCAGACTCGTTTTTCTCGTGTTGACATTTGTTTGTTTAAGTTCTGAGCTCGTTAATCATTGTGATTACCACTTTTGGCAGTACATTGGATTTATTGTCTATTTTTGCTGTATGTATATTATCGTATTTGTGTTTCAGTTGGGTATTTAAATGTCACCCTCAGTTTCCCCGTCATAAAATGGCCGACCCTTTTCTAACCTCTTCAAACCTCCACTTATTATCACTCTTACCATCCACTTTAATTTTGTTATTGGCCCCGTTTTATATTTTTACGCGCACATTATAATGTCACTCTGGTCTGTATAATCTCACTAGTGCACGTATTTGTTTAACAATATCGTTATCCCCGTTCACGACGTCACCGGGTTGAGTCCTCTTTCTACCTTCACATACCCGATCGGTTAAACTCACCACGCTCCTTCAATCCAGTTTGTTACTACCATGATCCGCCGTGCGAGCGTGTCTTTTTGACCACGCAGGTAAGAGTTTACACAACACTTGGGAAGTGAGCAGTTTAAACCACAGTCTTGAAAAATTCCGGCACCCGTAATTCCTATTTGGTGGCATGTTCGGACTTCGGTCCTTTACACGTATTCCCACACCTTCAGCATGTTTATTTACTGTTTCGATCCAATTTTTTCGACTGACTTCTCGGATTATGTTTTGCTTTACACGCCTTACCAGTTTGCGTGCACACTTATGTAAATCACCGGAACCCGCAATTTCCTTTTGGTGACATTCCCGGACGCTGGTCCTCTAAACGTAGTTCTAGCATGTTTATTCACAGATGTATTTCTCTCATCACGCTCTGCTTTACTTATTTTACTTTGCTATCACGCAAGTTCTATATACTTCAGACTTTGGGTCTTTAACAGCATGTTTTTCTTTGAGGTACATGTACTTTTATTATCTGGTATTTTATTATCTGGTATCACTAGTTAGTTATTGAGGTTGGAATATTTACCACCCCCTGATACAGTGTTTGGTTTCCCAGATCACTAAGGGACAGTCTAGTACAAAGCATCTTTAGACTAGCCCTAACACAGGGGGTAGTCCTAAGGGAGCTTAGAGGTTTTTATCCTTGCGGTAAATGCAAGGCATGTGCAGGAAGCAAAAGAAAACTGACATATGAGGTGACGGGCCTTAAGAAGCCTAGAACCATAAAGAAATTTCTCACTTGCAACACAACTTATGTGGTGTATTGTTTAGAATGTCCTTGCGGACTGAGATACATCGGCAGCACTATCCATCCCATAAAGATACAGGTTTTAGAACAAATGAGGGCGATAGCCAAATAAGATGCTACTTACCCAGTCGCAAGACATTTTGCAGAGAAACATGGTAGTGACAGGGAGCTGTTACTATATTATGGTCTAGATATGATCCCGACTAGTATAAGGGGTGGGGACAGGATCAGGCAGTTACGCATGCTTGAATCAACATATATAATCGACCTAGAGACTAAGACCCCTAAAGGGATGAATATAGGGGAAGAACTAGCTATACACCTGGGCGATAAAATCTGTAATATCGGTAATTATGTGCAATATAAATGGAACGTAACAAATGAGTGGATCTATGTATAATTTTGAAAACCCTTGTATGATGTTTTAGCCTCTATAATTTTGAATCCAATGAATCTAATGGTTTATTTGTCCATGATGCATGAAATTAAGACACTATAGGGAAGGCCGAGCCGATACACGGCGTGATTGTAATTCACATGTGAGCCATAGTCGTGGTTCCAAGAGGGTACCAGGATGGTTTAACGTAAATGCTGATATACGGCGTAACAATTTGTGCATTCGTTTTATCCTGTTTAAATGACCGCTATGCCTGATTTTCGTTTCTTGATACGGAATAATTATTAAATTGTTAATGCAATTGTATTATACATTGCATCGTAGCGGTGATTAAGCATTTTATATATAGTTATTATGCATCTGATATCAGGATTCGGCTATATAAGACATGTTCCAATATGGCGCCTGCGAAAGAGGATTTATGGTCCTTCGTTGATTACTATTGCTATTTGCATCATGTGACTTAATGTTGGTCTTTTAAAATGTCGCTGTTTGGCGCATAACATGGAAACATTTGAAAAAGGCAGAAGCTGAAACGCGTCATGTTGACTGTTGGCTGTATGAATTAAAATATTGGAAAGAAGACAAAGACCCCTGCGAGTGCTTTCTCGAAACCTAATTGGGAGAGGGAGTGAGCGCGCATTTTGTACGCGGTTGCACCTCCGCGTTAAGAGCACCCGTCCATGAGTGCACTGGTCCTTGGTGCAGTGGAGCGATAAATATATATATGTGGCGGTGGTGCGGTCTAAATAAACAGCTTGAAGCACACTATCCTGGGTCTGCATCTGTTCTTGTAGGCAGTGAACATTGGAACGGAGTGCTGGATATATATATGTATATATATATTGAAAAAACACAAAGGATACTGGGACGTTATAGCTAGACTGAGATTTCACACGCACATAACCAGTGAAATTCAGCAGGTAGAACTACCTGAGCTAACTATAACTTATGCCCCCACAATGCGCTCCTTATGACCTCATATATTACATCACTCATGACATGGTCAGTGACATCACTGATGACATCATCCACAAAACCATTCACACCCCCACTCACAGATCCATACAACCAGTCACATAACCCTGCAAACACCAACACCCACTATAACTGCTGATTTTCCAAGGCTTTGTGCGCGTGAAATCTGAGCCTAACTATAACGTCCCTGTAATTTTTGGTTTTTAAGTGCATTTCTATGTTTTTTAATGTTATTTCCTAACTATACGTTACTGTAACCCTTGTTTTTTTGTGAATTTCGAAGGTTAACATTTTAAATGTAATCTTTGAGAGTGGGTGTGTGAGTGGCTGTATAGGTCAGTGAGTGGGTGTGTAAGTGTATGGGTGTATGAGTGGGCGTGGGAGTAGCTTTGGGTGTGTGAGTAGTTTTGGGTGTATGAGTAGTTTTGGGTGTGAGAGTAGTTTTGAGTGTGAGAGTAGTTTTGAGTGTGAGAGTAGTTTTGAGTGTGAGAGTAGTTTCGTGGATCGGTGTGTGACTGGCTGTATGGGTCTGTGAGTGGGTGAGTGAGAGGTTTTGTGGGTGTGTGAATAGGTGTGTGAGAGGGTGTATGGGTCTGAGTGGATGTGTGAGTGGGTATATGGGTGTGAGTGGCTGTATGAGCCTGTGAGGGGTTTGGTGGGCGTGAGTGGCTGTGTGGGTCAGTGAGTAGATGTGAGTGGCTGAAAGGGTATGTAAGATTGGCTGAATGGGTGTGTGAGTGGGTGTCTGAGTGGCTGTATCAATAGCTGTGTGAGTGACTAGGCTAGGATGGAACCTCACCTGTCCCTCTATTCAACAAGAGTCCACAGTTTTGCACAAAATGTCTATCAAACTGGAGTACTTTCTACTGGTTAATTAGTTAAGTTCTAACTCGTTGGGTAAATATCTAATGGGTACTCTACACTACAGCTGTGTAATTGACAGGAAGAAATGCCTCCAGTGACCTTCTGTGCGTTTAGCTTCAGCAATGTGATTGTTCCTTAAGCGTATTCTTCCAGAAATCTGTGATAACATGAATTCTCCTACACAGAAGTTGACAAGACTCCACCAAGCAAGGGTACTTCCTCTTAACTATATAAAGCAAGTTCTTCTTTGTTTGGTGGAGATGTCCTCATATTCTTCGTCATCAAGAACTCATCACCAAATTTGGCAGGAAATGCTCTATGGGGCCTTTTGGTAAGCTGTCCATCATCCTGGCAAAAGGTGGGAATACCTTTGCATACTACTAAGGTGGGCTGAGCCAAACAGGCGAGACTTCCAGATGATTTTGCACATTTGCATACTGGTAGTAATTTAAAGAGAGAATGATGGACTCTGATCTCACCAGGACAGGAGAAGAAAGAACGCACTTATCACACTCGCTACAGATGGCACTCCAACAGATCTACAATGCATTCATCTCCAGCAAGGATTTCAAATCGTTTTTCAATGTGGAATTCCAGAGAAAAGACAGTTGCTTTGCTTTTGCCAATCCAAAGAAGTTCAACTGAAGCACTTGCTATTAAGGGGCAGTGGGCCTACTGCCCCCGGGCTGATTTTGGCCCCAGGAACCCCGGGGCCCGGCCAAGAATTAACAGGGGAGGGGGGGGTCTCTCAGCTCCCCTCCTCGCACCCATATTGGCCCCAGGACGCCATACCACCGGGCACTTGATGCTGGGTCCCTGGACCAACCATGGGCCCCCAGTGTGCACTGCTGGGGCCTGAGTGGGAGCCCCAATGTCCCCAATGTTCCTGCCGGCTCCCCGCCTCCAACGGAAGCCGGCATAGGTCCCGCACTCAGGGAGCAGCAAAAAATGCTGGAGCGAACAGGAAAACAGATGAACTCAGCTCCCTGCCGGTGGGAGCAGGTTTCCTGCTCCCGTCTGCTGGGAGTGGACTTACTGTTTGCTCTCACTTGGTGGGAGCTGTCAAAGCTCCTGCAAAGCGATGGCAAACAAGTATGTCCCGAGGGTGGCACCTCAGGACATAGGATGCCGGACTTAGGGGATGGTGGTCCAAAGGGCCATTAATGTCCCCGGGTTGGGGCAAAACAGACCGGGAAAGGGGCAGCGCCTTACAATACAGACATTGGCCCCGGGAAGGTGGTGGTCCAGGCGCATGGACTGAGTCAGACAGGGGGCCCTCAACTGTTCGAAGTAGGAAGAATTGGAACAGGGACCAAGTGTCTTTAGGACAAGCATCGGGTTTAGAATCGGGCTGTTCCATCACGTCACTGCAGTAAGTAACATGCTAAAGCCAATGATTTATTGTGAATGGTCTCCTTTCAATACATACAATCGCCACACGTCCCTTGGCTAGTGTAAGAGTCATGGATGCCAAGTGCTGGCTCGTCATAGGCAGGGCAGATGTATCACTAAGCAGAGCCTCGGGGGGGGGAGAAGAGGGGTCAATTGGGGTCTTAAGCATATCACACAGAATATCAAATATGCCTTGCCAATAAAGCAGAACCTTTTGGCAGTACCAAGCCATATGCAGGAAAGGAGCAGTTGCCAAACATAGTTTACATAAACATGGATCACTCCCATTCCATTTAGGCAAGTGTTTGGGAGTGTAATAGTTCTGGTGAAAGTATTTCAACTGTATCAATTTATGCTTATGATTGAATGGTGTCTCCTTCACTAGTGCGCAACAACATGTTCAGGTCTTGTCAAGTATTTGATGTCCTAGAGAATCCTCCCACCTGTGCTTGGCCTCCAGGACCGTGTCAACAATACAGGACATGAATGTGGGGTATAAAAGGGAGATTGAGTGGCTTACGTCAGCTCTAATAATTTTTGTAGTAGGAAATGTCATTTCAGGCAGTGTACTGGGGGAAGGTGTAAAATGCTGCCCTGCAACCAGAGTGCAATCTATGGTAACACAGTGATGCTAGGGGTGAGCTGGTACAGCAGTATAGGAAAGTGTGCAGTGAAAGAAAGGTGCCCCCATTGAATAGGTTACTGAGCATTGTCAACCTGACCTTGCGTAATAAATCCTACATCACCTTTTTCCTGGTGAATGAGAGCAGGGGATTATCAGAAAGAGGCTTTAGGGGAGTATATGGCATATCAAGTGCCAGTAATTTTGCTAAGTCCTACCATGACCAAC
The DNA here is from genome assembly GCF_964261635.1 of Lissotriton helveticus. Classification (NCBI taxonomy): domain Eukaryota; kingdom Metazoa; phylum Chordata; class Amphibia; order Caudata; family Salamandridae; genus Lissotriton; species Lissotriton helveticus. The sequence goes on from NC_136057.1 coordinate 774,967,530, forward strand.
AGGTTGATGTGATTGCATCCATATCAATCCTTACCATGCATGGGTGAGCGCTGTCCTCAAAATTGACTGGGTGCAGGCAGTGGTACCATCAACTTTGACATGTACAGTGGCTGATTGGGATGGCATCCAGTATTTCAAATAGTGTGACTGTACAACTAGGTAATATATGTAAAAGTAAGGTACATCAAGATCACCTGCCCTTAATGGTCCCGTTAGCACATTCCAGAGAATTCTTGGTTCGCCTGCTCCATATCAGCCAGAGAAGGAGGAGTTTTCTCACTTTAAAGAAGTGTGTCGGAGTGGGTAATGTTAGAAAATAGATAAAGAAATTTCGGTAATACAATCATTTTGATTAGGGAAATCCGCTCAATCATGGAGAGGGGTAGGCGGATCCATCTATTAACACACTGTAATTGTTCAAGCGCTGTGCTGAAATTACCCTTTATAAGATTATCAAGGTCATGGGCGACCCATATTCCCAAGTATTTAACGCCATCAGGATGCCACTGCAATGGATAGTCCATTGTGGGCACAGAAGAAAAGTCTGTTAGCGGGAAAATTTTATGACTCCGTGAACTAGTCGTGTTATACAATGCACACCACCATTCATGCCTCAACTATGTTTTTCTCTTTGTAAACAGTTTTTGGTTTTTACGTACATGGATTAAGGGATGTATTGAGTATGGCAGATACATGAGTCATGGTGTGCATGGTTCGCTGCATACCATAACTGGTGAATATTCTGGCTTGAACTAAATGATCTGTAGCCCTAAGTATCCTCCAAAGTGCACAATGTCACGGATAATGGGGGGCATAGGTTCTTCCCGTGTTGCATTACGTATAGTTTCAGCATGTTTTTGTAGAGTAAGATGATCAGCGATCTACTTCCGAGGCACAGGCTGTGGTGGGCATGCAGTTCTCTCACAAAGCACACTAATGGCTCAATCGTCAAAGCAAAGATTAGTGGGTAAATAGGACATTTCTGACAGTGGTTACCCGTGCCAATACACAAGGAGCCAGATTATGATTTGTTCACTCCAACGCTTTAGTAATTGGGAAATGCACAATAGAGTGATCAGTGACAGGAAACAGTTACCCACACCCATTTGTCAACGACCGCCATAATGAAGGGCCATTCGAGCTTTTTCAGCATCCAAGAGCATTGCCACGGATAGCAGCAGAGGATCTACTCTGCGGACGATAGACATCAGCATGAAAGGTTAAAGGCTGTAGATATTTGGGGTGGGGGGGGGGTTAATCCAGCTTGCTTAGGTAAGACAGGCAAGGAATTGCATAAGTGGTTGGAGGCACTGCACCAATAGTTTTGCTGGGATTTTCTTATCAGTATATAGCAGAGATAGTGGTCTATATATAGGAGGAGGATGCACCGGGGCCTCTGTTTGGTTTGAACAGTACTGTAATAACAACAGTTTTTAACATCACTTTCACTGCACCACTTTGCACTCATAAAATCCAGCTCCGCTGTTATTCAGATGTCGGAGCACACCCGAGGTGCACTCGGCCCCTTGGGTGGGACCCGATGATGAAGCATGCCACCAACTAGGTTGGTTGGTGAGGGTTTTCATAAAAAAACGAATGGTTTCCCACACATAAACAACAACCTTTAAGAGTGTGAGCCAATTCTTCCAGATTAGAATATATTATACAAGGGGAAAGAACTAGCCCCCATGTTGACGCTTTCCTCTCTCTCCCTCGTTGATCTCTACATATACATTGATAAACAACAAAAGTTTACCCTCTGAAATGCAGTTACAACAACCGTTCTACCAGGCAGGTCTGTAATATAGTCTTCTACAATGAAATGAAATGAAATGAAAAATTATATTTATATAGCGCCAACACTACCCGGAGGCCTCGCAGCGCTTATATTGTTTGCTAAAATGGGCTACCCGGGAGGTTAACGAGTTTTAGTGTACAGATATGTTTTCAACGCTTTCCTGAAAGCCATCCTGTTTGGGTTCCCTCTAAGGGCGAGGGGAAGGGCGTTCCAGAGCCTAGCAGCCGTGTGGGAAAAGGAGCGGCCACACGGAAGGGTCGTCCAACACCTTAGGTCCCTGTCTGGAGGCTGTTGCTAGGTGGATGCAACTCTCCTGCCTCAAACTCAACGGAGAGAAGACGGAGGTTATGCTACTGGGCAACTCTCCATTGACTTCTTTGGCTTCTATTTGGCCCTCCTGCCTTGGCGCCCCTCCCCCACCAAAACCCCAGATAAAGAGCCTGGGCATTTGGCTCGATAAGTCACTTGACTTTTCGGCTCAAGCAACTAAAACAGCGGCTACATGCATGGGGCTTATGAAGATGCTTCGTAAAGTGCTCCCTTTGCTCCCTCTCCAGACGAGGAGAATCATGGTCCAGGCCCTGGTCCTCTCTCGCCTGGATTATGGGAACGCGTTGTACCTAGGAGCTCCGGTAGCGGTGACCCACAGGCTCCAGGTTACACAAAACTGTGCCTCTCGCCTACTGTACAACATCCCTCGTTGGCAGTCGGCCAAGCATGCCCTAAAGGATCTTCATCTGGCTTCCAGTCGCTGCTAGCTTTGTTGATTTTTGTTGTGGTCGCTAGATGCAGTGATCCGGAGCGGAGGGCTCTGGAGGGGACATAGGGCAAAACTAAGGGGAACAGGATGGCAGGGCCCGTTCGGTAGAAGGATTTGTGCACAATGCACATAGCCTTGAACTGAGTTCTAGCAGCGACTGGAAGCCAGTGAAGATCCTTTAGGGCATGCTTGGCTGACTGCCAACGAGGGATGTTGTACAGTAGGCGAGCGGCACAGTTTTGTGTAACCTGGAGCCTGTAGGTCACCGCTACCGGAGCTCCTAGGTACAACGCGTTCCCATAATCCAGGCGAGAGAGGACCAGGGCCTGGACCATGATTCTCCTCGCCTGGAGAGGGAGCAAAGGGAGCACTTTACGAAGCATCTTCATAAGCCCCATGCATGTAGCCGCTGTTTTAGTTGCTTGAGCCGAAAAGTCAAGTGACTTATCGAGCCAAATGCCCAGGCTCTTTATCTGGGGTTTTGGTGGGGGAGGGGCGCCAAGGCAGGAGGGCCAAATAGAAGCCAAAGAAGTCAATGGAGAGTTGCCCAGTAGCATAACCTCCGTCTTCTCTCCGTTGAGTTTGAGGCAGGAGAGTTGCATCCACCTAGCAACAGCCTCCAGACAGGGACCTAAGGTGTTGGACGACCCTTCCGTGTGGTCAAGAGAGACCACCAGTTGGGTATCGTCCGCGTAGGTGACAATACGCACACCAAAGGGTTGGAATATCCCTGCTAGAGGTTGCATATAAACGTTAAAAAGCGTGGGGCTCAGGGAGGAGCCCTGAGGCACCCCGCAGCTAAGTGGATGTTTGATGGAAGCTGCCTCATCCTCGAACACCTGGAAGAAACGCTCATCCAGGAAGGAGGACAGCCATTCCAGTGCCGCGCCCGACACACCCAACCCCATTAAACGATGTAATAAAATGGTGTGGTTGACAGTGTCGAACGCGGCGCTGAGATCGAGTAAAATGATGGCTGCCTTTCCTCCCCGGTCCAGCACGGCTCGGGTTTCCTCCGTCACCGCAATAAGAGCAGTTTCGGTCCCGTGCTGGGGGCGGAACCCTGTCTGAGAGGCACAGAGCAGACCCGCTGATTCCAGGTAGTCTACTAAGATGGTGTTAATGTGCCTCTCAAGCAATTTACTCATCCAGGGGAGCAAGGAGATTGGGCGGAAGTTGGCCAAGTTGTTCTGGTCCAGGGAGGGCTTTTTTAATAAAGCCCTGACCATCGCACACTTCCACGAGGCAGGGACAGAGTTAGTAGTAATGGAGGCATTAAGAGTATTTAGAATGGCCGGGCGGATAACGTCCCAGGCCTTGGTGAGAATCCGCGGCGGTGCTGGGTCGTTAGGAGATCCCGAGGTGACTTTAGGGATGATTTTATCGAGTGTAGTGGAGTCTAACAGAGGGAATTTGTCCAGCGTGCGAGAAGCAGTGGGAACAATCTCCGAGGAGATGGTAGGTCCCCCAACCTCATTACCTCCAGAGAATGAAGAATAAATAGTTTGAATCTTCTGAAAGAAGTAAGAAGCTAAATCATCACAGCGGGATTGGGCGCCCGCTGGAGACAAACGCTCGGGGGTGGGAGAGATTAAAGATTTGGCTGTTTTGAAGATTTCTTTGGGAGAATTAGCGGCTAAATTAATTTTCGAGTCGTAGAATAGAGCTTGGGCAGATTTCATTTCAAGTTTATAGAGCTTTATAGCGGCTCTGTAATCGGCTTTTTTTGCGAGTGAGTGATCACTTCTCCAAGCTCTCTCCAGTTTGCGACAAGATTGCTTCATGAGCCTAAGAGCAGGGGAGTACCAGGGGGCAACTTTAGATCTTTTTATTAGGTCGAGGGGTTTCTTAGGGAGGACTTGGTCGAGGGTACAGGTTATCCAGTTGTCAAAATTGGCGGTAGCCGTGGTGGGATTGGTCACCATCACAGGGGGATGTTCATTAAGGGCCTGTATCCACTCAGAAGATGGGAGCGAGGCCCACTTCCTTCCCCATCGTTTATTATGGCTCAGTGGGATGGGGCGGGTGGTTAGGGACCAGACAAAGGGTATTAAAAAGTGATCGGTCCAGGGTAGAGGAATAGGTACCTCAACCGTAAGGTTATCTAGATTGCTAAAAACATGGTCAAGAAGATGGCCCTTGATATGCGTCGGGTGGAACCCTTTCTGACGTAGGTCAATAGCCAGGAGGTTCGAACGAAGACTATTGGCTACTGAGTCAGATGGGTCGTCTAAATGTAAATTCAGATCGCCCAACATGGTGAAATTTGCCGAAGTAAGCATTGAGTTGGCGGCTAGGTCTGTGATATCGGTGACAAAATTACCGAGAGTCCCAGGTAGTCGATAAGCTAGAACTCCCGTGAAGGTGGTAGTAGGGGAGAATTCCAGAGTAAAATGTAGACTCTCGCAACCTGATGTTGTGGAAGGGGAGATACGACACCCATAATTCTCTCTATAGATGATAGCCAACCCTCCGCCTCTTCCAGTCTGGCGGTTCAGTCGTTTGATGGTATAACCTGGGGGGGAAGCCCAAACTGCCGCGGGGTCGGACTCAAGCTGAAGCCATGTCTCCGTTAAGAAGAGGGCTTCAGGTTTGTACTCCTCTATGAGCATCGCCAACTCGGTGTGGTGCTTCGGCAAGGACCGACAATTAAGAAGGAACATCCTCCATTTTAGCACAGAGGAGGATTTCCCTGGCACCGGGGGGCACATACCCCAGTTGCAAGTTTCGCACCGAGCCCCTTTATTTGTAGGTTCCATCGAATGCGAACATTGCAAATTGGAGGTAGGGCGCAGGGCGTACAAGAAGGGGGCACTGTAGGTAAGATGGGTTCCTACCATAGCGCCCGCACAGTCTAAGAGCTGGGAGCGTCTGGACGCGGACTGGCGCAGACTGGCTTCTCTTTGGCGCCTCTTCGGCGCGTCAATGGCGCTCCCAATGCGCGTCATCGCTGCGTGAAATAGCAGGGGTTAAGTAGATTGGGAGGGGGTGGGAGACTAGACCGTCACCCTAACAAGACGGCCGCCCGTCGTGGAACGACCAGGAAGTGCCAGCGCTATTCCTCCCTCCACAACAAACAGCAATGAAAGCTGCGGTGGACCGGGGAGTCAGCGCGCCAAATGGTAAAGTGCAAGTGCAAACAGTTTTTAAAATACACGTTTGAAAATGACAGGTTAAAATCCCCCAAGCAGTAATGCACACAACACGCTCACGCCACAATATTTTCAATCAATATGGGGAGCGCATGAGAGTGAGGCTCTTTAGTAGTCAGGGAGGGGTGGGAGACTAGACCGTCACCCTAACAAGATGGCCGCCCATCGTGGAACGACCAGGAAGTGCCAGCGCTATTCCTCCCTCCACAACAAACAGCAATGAAAGCTGCGGTGGACCGGGGAGGCAGCGCGCCAAATGGTAAAGTGCTAGTGCAAACAGTTTTTAAAATACACGTTTGAAAATGACAGGTTAAAATCCCCCAAGCAGTAGTGCACACAACACGCTCACGCCATAATATTTTCAATCAATATGGGGAGCGCGTGAGAGTGAGGCTCTTTAGGAGTCAGGGAGGGGTGGGAGACTAGACCGTCACCCTAACAAGATGGCCGCCCGTCGTGGAACGACCAGGAAGTGCCAGCGCTATTCCTCCCTCCACAACAAACAGCAATGAAAGCTGCGGTGGACCGGGGAGTCAGCGCGCCAAATGGTAAAGTGCAAGTGCAAACAGTGTTTAAAATACACGTTTGAAAATGACAGGTTAAAATCCTCCAAGCAGTAGTGCACACAACACGCTCACGCCACAATATTTTCAATCAATATGGGGAGCGCGTGAGAGTGAGGCTCTTTAGTAGTCAGGGATGGGTGGGAGACTAGACCGTCACCCTAACAAGATGGCCGCCCGTCGTGGAACGACCAGGAAGGGCCGGCGCTATTCCTCCCTCCACAACAAACAGCAATGAAAGCTGCGGTGGACCGGGGAGTCAGCGCGCCAAATGGTAAAGTGCAAGTGCAAACAGTTTTAAAATACACGTTTGAAAATGACAGGTTAAAATCCCCCAAGCAGTAATGCACACAACACGCTCACGCCACAATATTTTCAATCAATATGGGGAGCGCGTGAGAGTGAGGTTCCTTAGTAGTCAGGGAGGGGTGGGAGACTAGACCGTCACCCTAACAAGATGGCCACCCGTCGTGGAACGACCAGGAAGTGCCAGCGCTATTCCTCCCTCCACAACAAACAACAATGAAAGCTGCGGTGGACCGGGGAGTCAGCGCGCCAAATGGTAAAGTGCAAGTGCAAACAGTTTTTAAAATACACGTTTGAAAATGACAGGTTAAAATCCCCCAAGCAGTAGTGCACACAACACGCTCACGCCACAATATTTTCAATCAATATATACAATTAAATTAATACCTTTCCTAATGAGGGTCACCACCCGACAAAATTAAGTGGAGTATGAGGAAAAACAGTGATGCGAGCCCCAAACCAAAGCAAAAGTGGGAGTACCCATCGGGGAGCAATGAGTCTCCTGTAACATGACTATGTCTATCTTGTGCCGGTCAAGGTATATGAGCACCTGGTGAGCCTTATGGGGGTTATTCACATAACAGACGTTCCAAGTAACAAACTTCACCAGCATTTGTTGATAATATCAATTGGAATGTTTGTGGTAGTGCAGAAGAAAAACAACAATAGGAAAGAAACCCTTCCCAGCCAAACCCAATTATCAGCGACTACCCCTACCCTAGTAACTGACAAAACAGTTACAGACCACATGGTACACCTAGACACTAAGTATGCAATCCACGCATGGGGGGGGGAGCAGGGAGCACGGCATAGCCCACGGCATAGCGCCCATAACTGTTGTTAAAAGTGAATTGTTTTACCTTATGGCAAATGTGCGACAAAAGCCTACAAAGACAAATTGTGAAAAATGCATCTTTACATGTGCAAGCAGGTAGTAGGTTTGCACAATTTCAGCAAACATTTTGCTATTCATAGTATTCAATGTATCTACATCAGTGTGCCAAACAAGAAGAGAATGAATTGCAACAGTCAACTCGCGCTGAGATGAAGCGCGAGCCAATGAGAAGCAGGCGAGATTAATTAATCATTGTTACTGAGAGAAGACACATAAAGCAACCTGCCACTTTGGTGTAAGCCGAGTAAATTGGCTTAGGGGATATACCTTTCCTGGGTATCTTGTATTGCTCAATAAACTTAAGTGCTGCCCCTGGATTTGTAAAAAAAAAAATATATATATATATGAGAAAAAAAGTGTGTTTTTCCATTATATTGAAGGCATAGCATGGCTGGGAACAACAGTGAGTATTTAACTGCTTTGCATCTAAGGAGGCTCTTAACCTCGAATAAAGTGTGCCGGGCCTCCTGCACTGCTGGAGTGAAACTGGGATAGAAAGACACTTGTGAGCCTTTAAATTGTAAATCAGGCATCACTCTATTTAGTCTCAGTATTAGGTCCGTGTTCTTAAGGTTAAGGAGTCTTGCAGTAATAGGCCTAGCATTTTGGCCAGGGTTGGGTATGGGAGCTAAAATGAGATGTGCTCTCTCCACGATGGAGATATTTGAGAACTTATTGCAGCCAAACTGTTATATAGTAATTCCTTCACAAAGATTTTCATATTGCCATTTGTAGCCGATTCAGGAATACCCAATATCCCGACATTATTTTGGTGGTATCTACCTTCCAGAACTTCACTTCTAGCTTTTATACTTTTCTGTTCACGTATAATCGAGGATGGGGTACAATCCGCTTGTTGTGCATCCTCTGTATCAAAGACTCTCACCTCAACTTGTGTAAGCCTGGCATCATGTTGATTGATTCATTCCTGAATCCAGTCTATTTTGCTGTTAATGGATTTCAACAACAAAAAAACAGGTTCCTGTAGATGAAAGCACCCGACAGCCTAACTTTCCCATGAGAAAACTGTAGTCCTAGTTTAAAATGGCGTTCGAGGTCCGGATTAGCTAACCTATGGGCTACTTCCCTTCTGATGACAATTTTATTTTATTTTTTTACCAAAAAGCGATCCATGTGCCTGTCTGCTCCGCAAAAGGAGTTTGTCCAACAACTGTTACGGTAAAAGCAAGGGGTTTGGGTCTCAGGCCGAGGAAGCGTTGAGCAACTCCCATCCGCTAGTTTTTTTTATAACGCGATCCATGAACCTAACCAGTGCGCAATTTAGGATGGTGTTCTGGGGATCAAAGCAGGCCAACACTGCACCTCTACATGATCTGACCTCCTTGTCGATCCAACCCCTTCGTAGATAGTTTTACCCATCTTGGGGGCGAAGAAGCACAGGAGAGAGTGCTTGGGCTCAGAGAAGGCTCTGCTGAGCAGACAGCTCAGCAGTATTGTGGCGTGGGGCAGAGCCCAATGCAAATGGTTAGGGGACCCCAGCATACCAAGTGTGGCAGATATAGTCAGTCAGTAAGGTACATCAATGACAATGGTACATGGAGTGATGCAGCCAGTTAACGGGAGGTCAAGGCTGGAACAGGTCAATCTCGCATACTGAGCTGCACTACGAGCGACATTCTTAGACAGGCAGTCATACACATCACCCGTAAGAAATGTATCTTCGTGGCCTGTGTGACTAAGAAAGCTACGGGGCTGCTGCCCCAACTGGGCGTCTAGGGGAGGGGTTAGGTTACGTTTTTGAAAACCGGTTACCTTGATTTTTAAGTGATTCAGGACACTGTCACAACTTGCCCCTCACAGATGGTCTCATGTACTTCTGTCTGAGGGTGTACCCTCACCTCACAACACTGACACCAGACTGGATGAATTTACATGAAGCAATCTTCTGTTTAAAAAGTAGAATCACTGTTTTTAAAGTTATCTGATCACCTCCCACAAATTACCAGATACTGTCTCATATGTTAATTGCAGTTTATCATGGGGAAGCTTCAAGCCAACCCAAATCGTGTATTTTCACACAATCTGCATTCTGAGGACCTTTCACTGGAGCTCACCCTCTATGAGCGGAGTGCTGTCACGTCTCCCATCATTCAGGATCTCCTTGAAATCCTACAAGTTGACAATACTGCAGGAAAATGACAAAATGCACCTCACTTCATCCGGTCCTCTCGCTCCTTTGTCCACTACTCACTTCTAGTTAACACATTGGTCTCATCATGGAACGCATAACTTTTAAATGTGTAAAGTACTTTGTGTTGTCACACTTGCCACACTCTATTGCCTCACATTTGCCTCTATATGTGTATCCATCCTACCTGACAATGGTCTTGTGTGCTGTGTGGTTATACAAGCAATATTTCTGTCTGGAAGGCTATTCAAACTATTAAACTTCAGAAAAAAATCTTCAGTTTAAGCTGTACAACCTGAATTTTAAATGTGTAAAATTGTAGGGAAATCTTTTAGCCAGAACTTCATAATTGTGTTCAAGCGAGTCACTTGTTTGCCTTGGCAGTGACGCTAATGAAGATTTAAACTACATCTGAGCAGAGGAGCTGGGAAGTTTACTGGACTAGGTTCTAGGCTTTTGTGGAGCAATGCTGTTGAGGTAATGCCTAGGGTCATTTTGCCATACATAAAAAGTGTTTAGAAATGTTCCAGTTAATTGTCTCCAGGTTTACAGAAAGAAGGTCTGTCTTAGGTTGATTGTTTGTAGCGGCACACTATAATGTGCTTATTTATAAATGCCACAACTGCATGACTTTATAATGCCCCAGGTGCAGAACTAGCGCCATACACATCACTCACTCCTTAAATGCACTCTGCACACTGACCTCATAAATATGTAATTTCCCTAATCTATTTTGCACTGATATTGTGCTCTTGAACTCTTTACTCCCCTAAGTCACCAGTCGCAAAATGCACCTCTTTGCATTGCCCGACCAAATAGCTCTCCACTGACAATACATGCCCACTCTTCACTGTTCTTTTCTACTATGTAAGTGCAAATAAACCCAGAAATAAAAGGGGTCTCTGTTCTGTAAGCTCTCAGCACGGACGATAAAATAACAAGTCTTGACATTGGTCCTACACGATAGTATACTACAATACTACTGTAATAACAACAGTTTTTAACATCACTTTCACTGCACCACTTTGCACTCATAAAATCCAGCTCCGCTGTTATTCAGATGTCGGAGCACACCCGAGGTGCACTCGGTCCCTTGGGTGGGACCCGATAATGAAGCATGCCACCAACTAGGTTGGTTGGTGAGGGTTTTCATAAAAAAACTAATGGTTTCCCACACATAAACAATAACCTTTAAGAGTGTGAGCCAGTTCTTCTTGATTAGAATATATTATACAAGGGGAAATTAACTAGCCCCCACGTTGACTCTTTTCTCTCTCTCTCTCTCTCTCTCATTGATCTCTACATATACATTGATAAACAACAAAAGTTTACCCTCTGAAATGCAGTTACAACAACCGTTCTGCAAAGTGTGCTCAGATAGAGATATCATGGAGCCCTCTTAATAATAGGTCACATGCTATAACAATTTTATTCTTCTGGGTAGTTAAATATCGAATTATTAAAAAAAACACAAATTAGCTCACATTACAGCAGCACTTGAAAGTCTGAGTTTATTAAATACAACTTAAATCTAGCTATATTACTTTTCTTATACATGTATACCTTCCATGTACTTGTATCTATATAGTTATTACTTTACTCGTACTTTTAAAAAACCACACACACATTTGCATCTCTCCAATGCACTACCCTATGTTTCACCCTATACCTCTCTCAATACATCCTCTACCTACACTCTGGCTCGTCCCAAACCTCAATCTACTACTATGATCTCCAACATAACTCATTCTACTAATATGATATCCAAACTAATCCTTTATAAACTCTTCCCTACTCTATTCCTCTTTGCATCACCCCAAACCTCATTTTACTACTGAAGGTCTCCCAAACAACCCTTTCTAAATTTATCATTCATGTATCCATCTTTAGACTCACATGAGACCTCATTTTACAACAGGACTGCCCTAATCCATTTCTAGAGACTCTTCCCTCCTCCATCTCACCTTTACTCATCCCAGACCTCCTCCAACGACTTTGATCTTCCAATCCAAACTTTCTAGACTCTTAATTTATTTGTTTAGATTTACAAAGCCCTCTGTTACCAAACGGTATCCTGGTGTTAGCCTATGATCGGACAGGAAAATAAGAATCTTTCCCAAAAGTCTGATAGGCTGAAATGCCAAGTTTTCAACTCCCGCCTTAAACTGAGGCGGGAGGTGGGGTATCAGCTGGATAAAAGGAGTTTATTCCAGGTTGTTATGGTTCTCAGATAAAAACTTCTGCCACCCCAATTCATTCTTTTGAATTTTGGTACCACCAAAGTTCTAGAGTTAGAAGATGTAAGTGATCTACTAGGTGAGCACATCTACATTTCTGGTCTAGGTCTTGTGGTCCTTGCTTGTGCAAGGCTTTGTACACAAAGCTTTGAATTGGATCCCCTCCTTCACCGGCAGCCAATGTAGCTGTTTGATTGCTTTCCTGAGACATATTTAGGGGTATGAGTGAGAACTCTAGCAGCTGTGTTCTGCAATACCTGGAGTTTCCTAAGGTGCTGGGTCTGCAGATTAAGGTATAGGCCACTACAATAATCTCAAAGTTGATATGACCCGTTTTTGAGAGTTTGTTGGGATGAGGCAAGATCTTTGTAATTTTTCTTAAGATGAAAAAAGTGGAAGATGTCAGAGCGTTGATCTTCTTGGCAAAGGTGAGCCTGTTGTCTATAATTATCCCAAGATTTTTTGCCTTTTCAACTGGCTCCGGCAAATCACCTAAATTTGCTGGCCACCACCCAGGGGACCAGAAAGAGAGATCGTTGCCAAAGAGGACCACCTCAGTTTTATTAGAATTCAGCTTTAGACTGTTAGAGCTCATCCATAAACTTACGCCTGACATGCAATCACTGAATTGCTGATTGATGGTGTGTGGATGTTTCATGACTGCTACGACAATTTGCGTATCGTTAGCGTAGGAGATTAAGGCAAAGCCGAAATTTTTTATACCTGGGACCAAAGCAGCTATGTAAACATTAAAAAGGGTAGGGCTAACTGGGGAGCCCCATGGCACTCCACAAAGGAGCTGAAAAGGGTTGGACTTGAACGGGTCCATGGCTACAAATTGCGTCCCATCTTCCAGAAAAGATTTGAGTAGATGGAGTGCTGAGCCCTTCACTCCTATCGCTGCGAACCTATCCACCAAAATGGTATGGTGGATTGTATCAAAGGCCGCTGACAAACCTAACAGAATAAGGACAGCCCTCCCACTGTTATCTAGAGCTACCCTGATTTCCTCGTCTGATTTGATCAGGGCCGACTCAGTGCTGTGACCGGTTCTAAAGCAGTGTTGTGTTTCATCTAAGCAGCTGTATAAATTGATGTAGTCCATCAGCTGTTTATTAATGGCCATCTCTAGAAGTTTGGCAGGAAAAGGTAAGCGCGATATAGAGCGGTAGTTGTAACGTCCTCTGAGTCTAAATTGTTTTTTTGTAGGATAGACAGAATTGATGCAGTTTTCCACAGCTAATGGAAAACTCCTGTCCTAAAGATAGTGTCGAACATTTTTGCCAGATTATCCCCTTATCTTGCGCCAATTTTACCACCGCCATTGGGCAGGGATCCATCGATGACCCTGATTTTGATTTTGAAATTAGATCCACCACTTACACCTTATCCAGTTCAGTAAATTTAGCACAATCCAATTCAACTAACAGACTCATGTCCCAACTCAAATAAATGCATATTTCCCTATACTAATTCACCATTAATCCTTTCTGTGGTCCGGAGTACCGTGATACTTGCCGAAAAGCACTTTAACGTCTTGTCAGGGGTACTAAGCGCTTGATAAATACACACACATATATATATATATATATATATATATATATATATATATATATATATATATCAACTCCGTTTTTCTGCCGGTGTGCTGGTTAACGAGCTGTAATGGAATAAAAACAACTTCCATATCGATTTGGATTAATGGTCTTATCTGCTCAAAGCTGGGAGTGGGCGAGACATTCTGCCTTCGGCAGAAAAACGGAGTTGATTAATAGCGGCAGGGCCCTGCTGCACTCGTAACGCACCGCAACGAGAGCACTCGGTAGCCCCTTCTCTGGGCCATCTCACTTGGATTTATATATATATATATATATATATATATATATATATATATATATATATATATATATATATATATATATATATATTGCTTTATCCTTTGTTCTTTGAGCTCCCCTCCACGTGGAAGAACAAGTTCGGACTCCAATTTGCTGGTGCATATTAGTTTATTTAATCATTATTACGCCATGACGCGTTTCGGCCTCAACAGGGCTTGATCACATGACATGATGATATAGATATATTTCAATTTCAATTTCAAAATAGCTTTATTCGGTATTTTGACAAAAAACCATAAAAGCATGACATACAAATACAAACGAAAGCAGAATAAATAACTTTTCTCATTTTCAAATTTCTTACAAAAATACATATCATCAAGATGAAACAGATAAAATTCATTAAGTTGCATATATAAAAATTTTGTAAAATTCATTTGAAGGACTCTTGGAGTTCATACAGTCTACTGTGTACATATTATCTGGTGTTGTAAGGAACATTATAATACGAATTTTCAATTTTATGTATATCCACAAAGTCCTATACATTTCCCATGGACCCCCTGCACTTTACAGTAAAAGTCAGAAATTTTATCGCTGTCACTATGGTAACTTCATCTTGCATCATATATAATCTAAACAATGCAGTTTTACAGGTTCTTACACCCCATGACTTTAGCAATGGTAACAAGTATCTTTTTCTCCCCCACTGATAATACTTGCAAAAGAATAAACAGTGTAAATTTGACTGTCTGGATTGGTCATCACACGGGCATTTTTCCATAATTGCAGACCAATCATTCGTGACAGGAAAAGATACAAGCCTATAGAATGACTCCGTCCTCATTCGAGTCAGGAGCATTCTGTGATAACACGAATAGATTGGCGCTAAGTAAGCGTGAATACCTGGACCATGTAAGATGTTACGATGGGCTACTATGGTAGATTTGTGCCCGTCTAAGTACCATCTTCGTTCCTCCAGTAAGTCTAGACATGCCAGTTTTAAAGATTTTTTTGATATTTGAGAGCATGATATGGGGTTTAGATAAAGATCTGGTTTACCAATAGAAAACAAGAACTTTTTCACATAAGCTAGCCATGGCTGTTTAGTAGACGCAGAATAGTTTAAACAGTCATTAATTACTTCCCTATTGAACCCTGTATCCTCACATGTCCAAATCTTGAACCACAACATTACTGGTGCTATCTTTATCAGGTCTATAATATGGACTCTGTCCAATTCATTATGGCACACAGTAATAGACGTGGAGGGAGGAACTGAAAGTAGATATCTAAAGAAAGCATTTTCCACTGTTTGGATTTGTGTACTATCTGCTATGCCCCATATGCCCGCCCCGTATACGGCGGTAGACACGCATTTAGCAGCATATATCTTCAATAATATGTTCACAGGTTTCCTGCCCAGTCTCTTGGCGAATTGTTTAAGAGCACCTATTGTACGGGCAAAGGCTAGGTTCCTAGAGGTTAATGCTGATGACTATGTACCCTTGTTGTTAAATATAATTCCTAGATAGGAAAAGGTTTTGGTCATCGCTATCTTAGTGCTGTTTACGAAGGTTTTACAGTCTGGTATGTTTTTCCTCAAGGAACATGACATTGTAAATGTTTTTCCCTCATTTATTTTTAAGCCTCTCATGGTCATGAAGGATGAAAAACCTGTTATAGCTTTCTGGAGGCCTAGCTGTGTGCGGGCCATAATCACAGCGTCGTCAGCATACAATAATAAAGATACTGGGGTGCCATTTATTTTAGGGTAATCAACTTTAAGATCATTTAAAAAGTCTGCTATCTCGTTGATGTATAAATTAAAAAGGAATGGCGCAAGGATGCAGCCCTGTCGAACACCCTTCGCTATGGGGAATTTTTTAGTTCGCTCACCATTTTTACCATATCTGACCGCAGCGCCCGCATCTCTATATAATTCCTGTATGAAGTGTAGAATGTTTATATCTATTCCCAACTTAACCAGGGTTTTCCACAGGAAGGCATGGTCAAGGCAATCAAAAGCCGAGGATAAGTCGACGAAGGTTAGGAAGAGGTTCCCTTTCTTCTTACTAATATACTTGTTTATTATTAAGTTCAGATTTAAACCCTGCTCTACAGTGCCTACTCCAGTTTTAAAGCCATACTGTAATTTTGATAGAATCCCTTTGTTTTTAGACCAGGTTTGCAGTTTGGTTAGCAGTATTCTACCTGCCACTTTCATCAGTGTATCTAGCAGGGAAATAGGGCGGTAGCATTTTGGGTCCTGTCTGTTCCCCTTTTTAAATATTGGAATAATTATGGCTTCGTGCCATGAGTCAGGAAATCCCATTTTGCTATACGCATTTATTACATTTGCTAATAATGGAGCCCACAGCTCTACATTGCCTTTGAATAAATCAATAGGGACTCCATCTGGGCCGGGAGCTTTTAGATTTGCGCTCTGTAAGATTGCTAATTCGACCTCTGGAGGGGTAAAAGCTATATTTAGAGGGAAGCTATCTTACGTCGCCGACTGTGGTTCCTTCCTATTATAGATGTTATGTTCTGGAGTCATGTTTATTACATCTTTTTTATATAAGGAGGTAAAATAATCAACCCAGGCGTCTTCCATTATGGCTATCTCCATCGAATCGGCCTTATTATCCGAGGAGAAAAAGGGGGCGTTAATCTCTTTCCAGAAAGAGGTGTTATCCCTTGTGGAACTTGCCTTTACTAGGGCTTCCCAGGCCTGATTTTTGAGTTCATCCTGTCGGTCGCATAGCGTCTGTTTGTAGGTTCGTCTGGCTTGCTTAATAGCGCTATTGTCCTTGGGAAGTGTCTTTAATGCCTGTAAAAGGTCTTTGTGGGCTTTAGAGCAGGCGGAATTAAACCAGCCATGTTCTCTCTTTACTATCCCTCTCTTTAGTTTTTTTGTTAATTTGTCATTTATAGTGGCAGTTATACTACCATACGCCGCTATAATTAACTGAGGGGTGGTATTAAATTCTAGGCAGGTCATAAATTGCTTCAATTCTTTCTGCACGAGATCCTTCAGAAAAATTGTAGCATCGATTTTTTCCCACTTTATGGCATATCCATTCTTTCTTGCCAGTGACACTGAGTGACCATGCAGGATACTCGGTATGCCTGACTCGGGACTCTCATCTATAGATATATATATTCATATTAATTGAAAAAAAACATAGGTTAAAGTAACATTATAGTTAGTGGAATATGTCAGTGACAACATTAACGTTTTGAGAGTGAAATTAAACCCCACAAATTCACCAGTTATAGGTAGCAAAGCCCTTGCTATGCACTTCTTATGACCTTACACTACATGCCTTATGACATGTCCTATGACATCACTGATAACATCCTTTCGTCATGTACAGTGTTGGGTTGGCAGCATGCCCTGACTTGAGTCCAACTCCCCAATGGCAGCTACCCAGAGGCAGCCGGTCTCCTGCCACACACTACCTGCAGGCAGCAAACCCCACGCTGTGCACAGCCTTTGTTTGGCCGTGTGCAGTCGGGGGTTGGCCAAAGGATTTAGCCTGCTGCCAGACCCTGTGACCAAACCCCCAGCAAGTTGCCAACCCCACGCCACTCACAGCCTTTGGCATGCACAGTGTAGGGTTGGCCTTCTAGCCCCTGTGGACCTCATCCCCAGGGCCAAAACATATATATTAAGGGAAGGAGGATATCCAGTGACCTTTATTTGGCTCCAGGGACACCTTTCCCGGGGCCACTCCAATAAAAAGGAGGCAGGATTGTGTGGTCCCTCTACCCAAACTTTATTGGGCCCCAGGGACCACATCCCCCGGGGGCAAGCACAACAAAAAAAGAGAGGGGCCGCATGGTCCCTATTCCCCAAACCTTCTTGGGCCACAGGGATCCCCATACCCTGGGGCCAAATACAATAAAAAGGGGAAGGGGCCGCACAGCCCCCACCAAGCCTTATTTGGCCCCAGGGACCCAATCCCGGGGCCAAACCAATGAAAAAAATGTAGAGAGGGCTGCGCAGCTCCCCTCTCCAAGCCTCCCCAGCCCCAGGAATCCAAATCCCCAGGGCGGGAGGTGGGAGCCTTGGTGCTTACCCGGGGCACCCATAAAGCATAGGGAGCTGCGAACTGTGCCACAGGGCTTCCACCGGCTCTCCCTATAGTGTGGGAGCTGCCAGTACTCCCGCCCGGAGAGAGCAGCTTTTTTTGCACGCTGCCTCCGTGTGGGAGCAATATGTGTTCTGTAAACAGAATACAAGTTTGTTCCCAGCCAGCAGTAGCATTTTTATATCTCCTGCCAGACGGGAGCAAGCACATGTTTGAAACTACTCTGCTACAGGGGTAGGTTCACTAAGACAGAGTACTTGAGCAAGCCCGAGGGGATGGGGTCCCCGGGGCAAATCAAGGCATAGGAAGGGGGGGGCCATGCGGCCCCTCTGCTTTTTAAATTACAATACGGCCACAGGTAATGGGTTTCCTGAAGCCTTTAGAGGGGAGCCACCCAGCTTCTTTCCCCTTTTCATTCAGTGATCTGCCCCAGAGGATGAGCCCCTTCACATTTTTTATAATTTCACACCCAGGGGATGGGCTCGCAGGGCATTTCAAGCCCCTTCCCCTTAATGAATGTGAGTCCCTTCCCCTCAATAAATATACCTGGCCCCAGGGAAGGGAGACCCAGGGCCCAAAATGGGCTCAGGAAGGGGATCCCTACTCATGCCCCCCTTCCCATACATTTAAAAGAAAATGCCGGCCATTGTTTTGTGGCGCGTTTCAATGGGACAGCGGTCAGGAAAACAGGTGGAAACTATGCTCCCTGCGAGCGGATGCAGTGTTCCTGCTCCCGCCCACTGGGAGTAAAATTCCGGTTTGCTCTTGCTTGGCAGGAGCTGTCAAAGCTCCTGCCAAGCCGTGCCGTTTGACAAATCTTCACGAACCTTTACCCCAAAATGTTTTTTCCCCCACCTGAGCTTACAACTGGAACATTGCGAGGGGGATCGGTCAACCATGGGGCCGGGAACAAGAGGGGAGGGTCCCTAAAGGCCTCCCCCCCCCCAATTGATACTTCCAAAGCAACTTTAGACAAAGATACAGCCCAAACCACCGAACAGAGAGCTAGATCTTGGTCCAGAAAGAGTGCTTTTTATGATATGATATAACTTTGTTTAATAGTTTTTAAGCAATTAATGCGCAAAATCTTTGTATAAATCATGCTGTGAATTTACAGAGGATCCGCAAATCCTCAGCAAAATTGAAGAAAACTAAAGTGTGCACTTCTCTTACAATCCCTAACCCCTGGGGTGGGCGGAGCGCAATATTCCTTCTGGAGAGCGGGGCATGTGGATTCCCTCCCTACCCTCTGTGAGTCCCCAGAGTACCATCCCCGGGGCAAAATTTGCATTTTACGCGGTAGGGAGGAAGGGAGGCCGTGTGGCGCCCCCTTCACAGCAAGGCCTTATAGGCCCAGAGAACCCATTTTCCATGGTTGGATTTGAATTTTTAATGGGGAATCATGCAGGCCCCCCTCCCCAAGCCTAAGCGGCCCTGAGGACCCCATTCCCCATGGCTGGCTCAAAGATTGTGTCTGGGAGAGCCCAACCCGGGACACAGTAGTTCCCCTGCCCGCATCAGTGCAGGCAGGGAATCATATGTCCGCTACCACCAGGTGGAAACATTTTAAAATTAAGACAGGCCACAGTAGCCTCAGGGAGGGGGGCCATGTAGTACCTGTCCCAAATGGAATTTGGCCCCAGAAGTAGGGCTTCCTGGGGCCTATAAAAGCTTGAGGAGAGGCACTATGAAGATCCCCTTCGTCATGAAGTTTGGCCCCAGGGAATGGGGTCCCCGTGGCCTATTAAGGGTCGGGCGGAGGACTGCATGCGCCCCCTCCCCTAATAAATAGAATACAGCCCCGGCGATGGGGTTTCCGGGACTTATTAAGGTCCGGGGAGTGGGGGTACGCATCCTCCTCCTTTAATATTAATATATTTGGCCCAAGGGAATGGAGTCTCTGAGGCCTATAAAGGGTCAAGAAGGAGCCTGCACGGCCTCCTCCTGTTTTGTAAGATTTTCTGACCCAGAGGATGGGCTCCCCGGGCCCTTCTAATACTTAGAGGAAAGGGCTGCATGCCTCTCTCCCTTTTATATGTCCGTGACCTGGGGGATGGGGTCCCCAGGACCCAAGGAGGCAATGCGGACAACCCTGTGCCTTCAGACATGATCGGTGGTGGGTTGGCTTTAGGTATAGTAATCAAATATTACTTTATGTAAAAAATATCCCCTGAAATTCACTGAAACAACCAAAGGTTAAAGTAACATTATAGTTAAGTGAGAATTTCAGTGACAATGAATGTTTTAAACTACAAAAAACACTGAAATTCACCAGTTATAGTTATCTCAAGTAACTTTAACCGGTGTCCTAAGTTAACTATAACTTGTGCACTCCTAATTACCCCACATATTACATCACTCAGGACATTTTCTTTGACATCATTGATAACATCACTGCAACATAAGGGGTACGAGTTACAGTTACTTGACATAACTAACTGGTGAATTTCAGAATCCTCACCCAACTATAATATTACTTTAACCTTTGTTTTTCTTCAGTGAAATTCTAGGGTATTTTTTAACAAAGTAGGACACAGTCAAGCTGCAATGTATTAGAATCTTTTTCACGGTTATTGTTCTGTTCATGGTGAATTTCTCTAACTCGGATATAACTGGCAACTTGTTTTTTTTTTTAAACAATTTTTATTGCAGGAATATGTAATTTAGTCATTAACTTAATGTACAGTACTTAGATCAGCGCAACATAGTATAATGAATGCCATTCAAGAGTGTTAAACACAGCCATTCAGCCCACAACCCGGAGGTCGGGCGGCGCTAGTTTCCAGTGTCGCACATTCCTCAGGTCGGACCTGATACCATTGTTAGTACTTCAGGAGCTCTTCGTCCCGCTTTTCAGCTGTAAATGTGGAGCCCCTACATGCTAGCCCGCATTGCTGTTCCTGGCCAACTGTGGGGTCTACAAACTTGGTCCCTCCCCCGCCCTTCCCTCCCAGTGTCTAAGTCGGTGTACAGTAGGAACATATGTAGTAATGGTGTTGGATCACGGAGTAAATACTTCTGAAGGCATGTGTGAGTCCTAGGGGATCGTAGCCGGTACGTGTGTCCCTGTCTGTGGTGTCTCAACTCATGCCTCTTCCTCTTCATCCTCCTCTATTGCGCTGTCCAATGCGCAGAGCCTATTGGGAAAATAGGAGCTACACTACATGGCGCCCAACGCGTTTGGAAAGGGCGATAAAACTAACGTAAGACATTTAGAGTAACTCAGTCGTGCTTTCTCACTCAGACCCCTTCTCCCAAATACTCCAAAGACGTCTGGAGTGGGTGAAAGGTTATTATATCCTCCAAAACCTCGCAGGAGGGAACTCCTATGTATGGTTCTTGGTCTAGTCAACGTTGAAGGATAAAACAGTTCCAAAATATTGTGCACCTAATCTCTGTTTCCATAAAGAAACCTGATCTGCAAATAAAAATAATACCATCCTGTCAGTAAAATGGGAGACAGTGATGGAGAAAGAGAGGCAATTAGATTAGCTACTGAAATAGCAGATGCTGATGCTACCATGCAAACAGCAGACCCGGATATAATACTCATCCAGGTCGCCAAAAGGAGATCTATAACCTTAAAACTTATAGAAAATGGACTGACACCTAGAGGTGGCACAGTCATATTCGTAATTGAGGCACACGAATATCGGCAGACAGAGGTATACTATACATGGATACATTTTCCAGCAGCAAATGCTGTAACAAAGTACTTCCACTATTACAAAGTAGAGGAACCTCCTGAAACGTACACTCCTTTCGAGGAGGTGGAAGTACCACTCAAATTCCAAGAGCATTTGCTCTTATTTGATGGCGCCCTAAAACATAATAATCACATTACAAGGCTCGGTCCTTTAGGAAGACCAGGAGCAACGTGGCCGGTCTTAGCCGGATACACACCACATCCAGACATCGACGAGATGACTGCACCAGAGCTATTAATACAGCTAAAACAACTACTAAAAATTCACAGACAATTAGTTCAGTATGTAATGCGGACTTCAACAATTCAGCCAGCGATTAAAATTCCACAGCTGACCCCTCACCAGGGGAACACAAATAAAATCACACCACAGAACATCCAATCCTGCCTAGGTAAAGTTCCAGCTAAACGGGAACAGATACCATTCTGGTTGGCACAGAAAATCACCCAAATAGAGGCGGTGTTTCCTGACACCACCCCATTAGAAAAGCACAGGATTCTGACTATATGTCTCCCAATGGGAATCGCACCACACATTGAGGACTGTGAGACTTGGGGTACGGTCTTTGCTTCAATCTACACAAAAACGCACGGTGTTCCATCCATTTCGGTAATACCAGATGTGCTAAAACAAATTCAAGATGAATACGGTCCAGAACCTGCTTTAACTCTTGGTATGAAATTACTGAAAGACTTCAAGCAGGTCTCGGCTATATTACTAGCCAACATAAAGGGTGAAGCAGCAAACGTGGCGATCCGCCAGAGGTTAAAAGAGACAGATATAGCAGACCAACCAGCTGAAATTGCCAGAATCATAGAAAAATCCTATGAAGAACTAGGCAGAGATAGTCTAGGTGGAATACCAGTAAAACCGCAACTGACTACAAGTCATGTAGTGTAGCTCCTATTTTCCCAATAGGCTCTGCGCATTGGAATAGTACCTACAGCAGTAAAGGCCTAGGCCAGACGTTAACTAGGTCTACTACTGTCGAAACTAGACTTAATTTTTGGGTTTGCCAGCTAAGCTCAGAGTTCGCTAGAAACTTTCTCGAATGTTCAAGGAAGGATGAACTCCCCTGATTAGACAAGAAGGGATTTAGTTTCTGACAACCATAGAACATGACAACTTTGCTCTCCCCTAATCAAGAGTCAATCTCGAGAGTCGTGTGAGCACAAGGCAATTATTTTACTCAGTCAGTACGTGCATTCTTAGTCTCATCAGAATGTAGAGAAAAGGAAGAGACGGGCGTGTTCAATAAAAGATGTTATTTATTGATCAGTCTCTTTTCTCGTACAAGAGAAATGGATCGATATTATTGCAATACTTATAGTTAAGTAAAGTGCATACATTAGAAGCAATAGTATAAAATAATACTGTAAAAACATTGATATGGTTTCTGAGCCATATGATGTTTAAAATGATTAAAATATATTTACATACACATATACATTTGACTAAACGTACTCAACTGGTGTTTCTAACTACGCCTACCCCGTGTACCTGACCTAAGTCTAATGCGTGGGCGGGAATAGAAAGTTACAGTTTAGTTTAAGTTTGTTTTTGCCAAGTGAATAACTAAAGAATTCTCTAGGAGGGGTTATTCAGTTCTGTACCTGGAATTTAGGATGAATGAGGAATGGTATCTCTTTCTCTGCTCTCGATATTCCAGGCTGCCTGCGAGGGCTGCCCAGAAGCGCCGGTGCTGGGTCTCTCGGCTTGAGATAGCAGCGCGTCTCTCAGCGCGTCAGGAAGGCGGGGCTGCTGCCTGCGGGGTCTGCTTCTGCTCTCGGCTTCGGCAAGTATGGCTGCTCCGTCTTGTCACCACGCGTGTGTTTGCATAGGGCAAGGTCGGCAATATTTATACCTTAAAGGTGCCGAGATTGACGTAAGGATGGACATAGGTACGTCAATAAAGATGTCATACGACTTGCTCGTTAGCACATTCTTTACTAAAGTTCTCTGTGAAATCAAAACAATGGCCGCACGGATTATCCAGGTTGTCATAGGTTTGATTTGTTATGAGAACGTCGTATGCCTTATCAGGGGCTGGAGGAATATCGCTTGTCTAATTAGATCTCAAGCGTTATGACCTAATCAGATAACACGTTCCTGTGCCGTAGTGTGACTGCGTCAGATAACGGTATCTGCATCATGGGGGATTTCTTGCCTCATGGGCTGACTGTTAGTTAACTAGCTAGTAAGTTTAACCAGAATAGGGTCAGGAATAGGGGGATCGAATCAGAACCTATAGAAATACACGACACCCACTCCACGCTAACTATGGTCATATCTACTAATCTATGCATAGTATAACATAGTACAACATACTATAGAGTATAGTGTATACCTTACCACCCCAAAATACATAAATGCATTTCGAAATGTTCAAATATACTGAAAAATTGCAGTCATATATATTGTATGCACTTAAGCTATGAATTAAATGCAAAAGTGAACACGCATTGTTATGCATTATTGATTGTTGGTATATGAGAAATACACATGAAATGGCTCTTAATATGGCTATACAGAAAAAAGGTCGAAACCATTTCATCACATAAAATCTATTGCGAACATACCAGCGGGCAGCTAAAGTCTATAAAGTCTATAAAGTATCTAAAATAGAAATCTTAGTTCTCTAGGAATAGTCTCTTACTTTAAGCAGAAAATCAGTGTCCCGGGAAAAAATATATAGAAAAATATTTTAGGGGCTTGCTGAAAAAAGTTGCTGTCCGTGAACTGGATTGTAATTGTTCATGTGACTTTATTTTTAAAGTTGAAGGCCGAATTCAGGGAACGCCGTGTGCGAGTTTACTCAAAAGTCTCTATTTCTGTTCCGGAGAGAACATCATATCATTCAGGCTTTCGAAAAAACTGTCAACAGCTTCATGGGAAAGTTCCTCTAAGTCGGAAATAGGGGTAACCATGCATTCATGCGCATGATTGTCTCCATTGACATTCTGATTTGCATTGCTGACAGAAGGTCGTACCTGTTCGATGCTGCTTTCATCTTGAACTTCACTACTCTTCAATCGCAGTGGTGAAGATTCCAGGAATGCCATCATCAGAATTGGCAGCCTTTGAGGGCAGCACAGTGCGTGAACCTTGGTAGGAACCAACAGTGTATCTGCATCCACCGGCGCATCCGATTGTAGCGTCAGACAGGTGTCTAACACGCATTCTTCTCCGCATAGCAGACACCTTAGTACAGGTAAAACACACCTTTGCCACATTGGTCGAAATGATAGAAACCAAGTCATGTTTAGGTCTCTAAGCCGGGATAGTCCCAGGATTTTTGATATCCGGTCCCGGTATCCAATGGCTAGGATCGTATCTTCCATTGTCGCGAGAGTTTGATCTGTGACATGGGTTGCCATAACGAAAAATAAGGACTAGGAATAGGATTCCTGCAATTAGTCCTAGGATCAGGGGAAGTCCGCCAAAAATCGAATGGACGAAGTCTGGAAAAATACCCAGTATGGCTTTGAATGGTGTTAATGCCATCGAAAATACTGTCTTAAATACCTTTGAGACCCCTGTGGTATCAGAAATATTTAAGATTTCGCTCAGGATTTCCGCGAAATGTATGGGGGAATTAGTTGATAATAATGTATGTATCTCTGCAGTCGTCCTTGCGACTTGTAGATCATACGTTTCTTTAGATGACGTGAGCCTTGTAGGCGTCTGAAGAAGCACTGTTTTCATTCTGCTTAAAGTGTCTATTCGAATAGAAGTAATTTTCAAACTGGGCCATGCCCTCGCCTCCCTGTCTGGATAGGAGCTGGGGAACAAAGAACGTCCACAGCACTTGACCTTCGCCGTCGTAGTGACGAGATAAGGAGTCCCGGGCATAAGACTACAGCATCTGCGGTCTACAATAAGAATGTAACTCCCATTATAGAGTCTTTGAAAGAATGGATCTATTTCAGTTGCAGGTGCGCCTTGCTGGTGACATGAAAGGTTGTATGAATTCCCTTCAAAGGCTCCGTGCAAACTAATACCGTTACACAGAAGCGTGCCGCTTAGTGACATAGCACAATTGATGCCACTAAGAAACACTTTCTGTCCTTTGTTACTGATACATGCATGTGAATAGGGCAGGTTCCATGTTGTTTTAAGGTACCCCTTTCCCAATTTCTCGTACATGCCAGCCTGTATATATTTTTGGCAGTATTGAAACCTGAAGGTTGAGATAGGAATATTTATGATTCCGTGGATTATCCATTCACTGACAGGTCGTTCTGACATTGTCAACGGTAATCTTTCTAGTTTTTCAATGCTCAAGATTGTATAATCAGCACCCTTCTGCGCCATACCGATTTGTCTATCAGTAAGGTTAAAGATTTGAAATAGTGACGTTGTGTTGATTAAACGCCAAGGCACATAGCCTGAACGCAGATTTTGTAACGTCCAGCCAAGCTGTACAATAGAACGCAATTGTGACTGACCATGTTGTAATAACAGTAAGTCTTGCGATAATATATCGATTGCTGAAGACACAATGCTGTCCAATGAAAAAATTCTGGAGGACAGAGTCATTAACCCATTGTCCACTACAGAAAGTGATTTTTCCAAATTAATACGGTCAATTTCCCGTATTCTTTCTGCTGTCTCAATTTGAGTAACCTTCCAGGCCTCATTGTATGCTGCATATACAGAGGCTGCTATGAAACGCTTTTGACGCTGTTTGCGTGGTCCCATTATGAAATCACGCAAGTCAGCACCATCAGTAAGTAAAGTTAGGTGTTGCTTAATTTCAGGCAGTGTGGAAGTTTGTAGCCATTGAAGGCATAATTTGCCCACACTGTAGGTTGTTATTATCCCTGGGTGATGTCTTTGGGGATATCTAGGGTCTGGCCTGTTCATTTTGAAACCCTGTGTTTTATTCAGGAATCTATCTTGACAGTTATTTGTATCTGTGGGCCAGATCAACCATTGTTTCCAATCAGGATGTGTTCTGTTTTGGTTAAGTATATGGTTTATGTCTATTTCTTCATCTGTTTCAGAGTTATTGCTAAACATTGTTGGCTTTGGAATAGACAGGTTATTTAAATCTTTGATTTTGGCTAAGCCAAGACAGGTGGTTTGTTGAACGGTGTCATTTAAAAATATCATTTGTTCTGGGATCATGCAGGCTCTAAACAAAGCTTCTATACCCTGTACTTGCCATTCTTTTGTACCCCAAACACTTTTCAAATCAACATGTTTGTCCCAATAATCAAATCCAAAAGTATTCATTTTTTCAAAGAAAGAATCTGAATATATCAATTTTGTGTTGGTTATCATGGTTTTCATCCCTGTCTTGTTTGACAATTTGTAATAAAATGTTTCAGCATTAGTTATGTTAAAACCTGAAAAATATGAATATTTGCCATACACGGTTCTAGAGCTCCCTTTTGGAGGTGTAGCACAATGTTCCCATTGATTAAAATTTAAAACATTTCTAGGTTGTGCAGATTTATGCAAGAAATGGTTACCATAATGGTTATAGCAGTACATGCTGTCATAATTTGTAGAACCCTGCAAATAATCATGTTTTGTAAATTTAGCAGACATTACTAAGTCAGACATCATATTGTTTATACTTTCAAAGTCCCAATCATCAGCAAATGAGTTTGGTTTTGCAAAGTCACTCAAGGAGATCTTGATTTGGTGTGGATATTTCAGGATCTCGACCGGACCATAAATTTCATAGTTAGTGTTGTCCCAGGCTACCCCACCAGATATTGGAATTGCTGTGAAGTTGGCTGAAGAAAGTTCTGAAGAAAGTTCTCTTTTCTCGACGTGTGAAGATGTGTGTGGTTTGAGGACCAAGTTGATGTTCTGACTTGCTGTGTCCATTTTAGCATATTTTCCCTCAATGAAGCGTCCCAAGGTAAATACCATGATGAGCCAAAGTATGAGGATAAATGCACCAAAACCCACCCAAAATTCAATCCATGGAGAAACTAGATATGTTTCTTTCAGTTGTTTCAAAAGTTCCTTCGCTTTGTCTTTAAAGGATTTTGATGATGGCTGTGTCTTTTGTTCGCTGAAGCCTTCAGAGGAATCATCGAAGTTGATGAAGTAACCGGATGCAGTTCTGTCAATTGTTCCAATTGGTTCAGGATTTTTGTTTCTTGCATTTTCACTTGGTACTTCTGTATAGATTGGTGTGTCTCTGCTAAATGTCTTTATTTGGGTTTTCAGAGGTCTAAGTTCTATTGCATTGTTGCATAGTCCTTGTTGTTCTTCTGTAGGCGTTTCGAATGTGATGAGCCTCTTTGATAGGACCTCTGTACTGGTAGCAAACCTTGGTGTTCTGCTACTTATTGGGAGTCCACTTGGCCTACTGTTGGTTATCGGCCACATGTTGTGGTTTTACCAGGTCGATGGATACAACTCGGTTCTCCTTTTTTCCAGCAAGTGGCGGTAGTACAACTGATCTTGTCCCGTTGACAGACAATACAGGAACTGCTTTTCTGTAAGAAGGCCCAAATTCCTTCTTTACCGCGATCTTCTCCCTGACTAGATCCCCGACTTTTGGAATCCAGACAGGTCTTGCTGGGACAGGTGGTGATTCTTCAGTGGTCGTTGGCTGTTCTTTCAACTGTATGTTGCTCAGGTCTTTTCTTGTTTAAGTCCTGCAAAATAGCCAAACGGTTTTTGACATCAAAGCTTTTTTCTGTTACCACTGAAGTCTGACTATCAAGGTCAGAGATCAACATCCTAGTTCCGAATAATAATTCGTACGGACTGAATCCCTTCAGAGAATTTCTTGGCAAGTTATTTAGACTACGTTGGACACTTATTAGATGTTTGACCCACCCAGCTCCCGAACCTAATATCCTTTCTATTATAGATTGCTTTCTGTCTTGGTTTTTTCTTTACACCATCCCATACCCTCAGGAAGGAAGTGAGAAGATTCCCGCTGGGCTGTGCTCATTTGGCCATTCTTTCCCCCCCCCAGGCTGGATTGCCTGAGAAAAAGAAAAAAAAATGGTCGAACGTAGCATGCTCTTAGCGTATATGCCATTTAGACTCGCAAATCTTGTATAACAGTCCGGACGTCAGCCGAGTGCTGTGGATCTACATTATAAGTGGGAACTAGCCTGTATATGTTAATCGCAAGCCATTCTTTTTAGTGGTGATGTTATCTGCCTTGATACGACGAGGTATTAAACTGCTTCTCTCCCCACTGCGATCTCTGTTGCAGTTTGGGCAGTTTTTTACAAACATGGTGTAGTGCAGGCTCATGCCTGGCCACCAGTACCGTGATTGTAATTCTTCCAGAGAATCTTTTAATTTAAGGTGTCTGAGACCCTCGCCCATGTGTGCGTCTGCGATTAACAAGTTTCTCCTGTCCATGTTTGGAATCACTCTATCCCCCACTCCAGGGATTCGAGCAAAAGGAATGGAGTTTGCATCTATGATGTATGTGTAATTGAGTGGATAGTTGATCGGTAACGCCGAGCAGTCGCCTTTTGATGACGTTTTTACTGCCAGCACTGTTTCGCCGTCAATGTATTTTAATGTACGCTTTTTTCGATCTACGGGAGCCGGTTTACTGGCTGCCGCTGCGGCTGTTTCAGCCAATGAATTCCCTACAACGTGAACGCCATCACGCTGGTGACTCAGTGAGTGTGTCACGTGAGTCTTTGGTAGTTCTTTTTTCAAAAGAGCTACCTGTTCCCAGAGCAGTCTCTGCTTTATTGGTGCATCCGTGTCATCTTTGTAATCGTTCTGAATCCAGGTCTGCAAATCCTTGTTATATGCTTTGACGCAGAAATATGAATCTGACACTATAAGTGTCGGGAATTCGCGATCCGCATTATCTAGCGCCATTTTCAAAGCTAATATTTCAGTTTGTAGTTCTGAATTAGTTTCTACTGAGTGTGATTTTGTTAATAGAGGTCTTAGTTTACCTCCGTGCCACACTTCTTTTGTAATCTCACATGTGGGATTGTATGCATGTTCTCCCCAAACGGAGGGTTGAGCATGTCCGTCTGTATAGATTACACAGGCGTAATGTCGTAGAGGCAGAATGTCGATTGGCAGAGGATACGTTTTTTCATATTTTAGATTTTTTAATTCTTCTAGTTCTGGATCAAAGAAGTAATATACTTTGTCCGTTGTGATTGAATTTACCCATTGTAACCATTCTGGATCCAATGTTGTTGTTGGTAAAGTACACGGTGTTGTTAATGCCTCAAAGGCTGATTCTGCTGTTCTGACTGTGATATGTCTACCGTCAGCTATGTCTTTTTCTCTAGCTATTGCGGTTTGAACTGCTTGAACAATTTTTCCTTTGTTGTTGAATCTCTGTTCAGCTTTTGTGTACAAATGTGATTTGAATGCAATTGGTACCTTATCTCCCTCATTAGAGGTTAGGTATGTGAATCCGTATCTCCCTGGGATGACTCGGATCACAAGGTTGCGTGTATTATCACGGGTTTCTAATTTTGTTTTAATTAGCATGTCTGTTTGTAAGGATCGCAAAATTTCTGTGTGTGCTTGAGTCCAACTGGATCTTTTAAAGTCTGGTTTAATTAGATCGTAAAGGGGTTTGACCCTTTCTGCGTAATTTGCAATGTAAGTTCTTCCGAAATTTAGGAAGCCTAGAATTGACTGTAGGTTTTTTAGTGTTTTAGGAGCTTGGATTACGGCACATTTCTCTAGGAAATTGTCTGCCAGGCTTTTGCCTTCACTTGATAACTCATATCCTAAGAATAGGACCGTCAGATGGGCAATTCTGGACTTTTTGAAGTTGAATTTGTAACCCTCTGCAGCGAAACCAAGTATTATGGTGTTCACTCTTTTCAAGTGAGTCTCCAAGTCATCATCTGTTAAGTAAATGTCATCGACATAAGATAATTCTTCATCATCATATAGTTGTAGTAATTCTGTTACTCTCGCTGAGAATACCCCCGGGCTGTTCTTGTACCCCTGGGCTAACCGACAGAATTGTTTTTGAGTGCCATTTACTGAAAATGCAGTTAAATATCTGCTCTCTGGTGCTATGTTTTGACAAAATGTTATTCATTTGACTATGTTATTCATTAGTGCAGCACTGTGTGAGTTTTGCACTGCAAAAGTTTTGCAACATGTGTTAAGGTGTCGGTAATCCAAAACTAGACGGTACGAATTGTCTGGTTTGGAGACCGGAAACAAAGGATTGTTCATTTGTGAGGTGCAAGTTTCAATCACCCCCTGGTATTCTAGCTGATCTAGTATTTCATTTACTTGTTTTTTAGCTTCTTGCTTAATTGGGTACTGCCTTTGTGCAGTAGGTTGTGATTTTAACTGGACTTTGTGAGGAGGAGAATCCTCATCCCATCCTACGTGATTTTTATATAAAGCAGGTGCTAAGGCCACTGCCCACTTTCTAGCAAGTGTGTATTTTTTATGAATCGGTATTTGATTCGAGAAGGCAGGCATAATTACTTCTTCGCCATGAGGGCACTCCCTGACAAACTCCGGTGGCCAGTCTTTTTCAGCTAGAAGGATGTCATAGCCCTTGGATAGGTTATCCCAAAATAGTCCCCTTATTTTCCTAGTCTTATCTCCCTCTATACGTAATGTTATCTCGTATATTTTGTGGGGCTTGCTAACTCTGGTATCTGCAGTTTCCACTTGAAGGTATTCATTCGTGTCCACTGTCTCCAGATGATTCATAAGGACTTTGCGAGCTATGCTCACCTCTGCTGCGCTGTCTAGCATTGTCTGAGCCCATTCTCCGTTTTTCAGTTGTGTCCTCAGTATTCTCGGCATTGTTAACTACCTTGATACTGGCTACCTTCTTTTTTGGAAATTGTGATTTCTTTTTCAGTTGAGCAGGTTCCTTGTCTTTGGACTTGGCGTGCTCTTCTGATCGTCCTCTTCTTTCCGATTTCTGCGAGGAATTCTGAAAAGATTGAGACGGACGTGTATCAATGTCTTGATATCTATCAGGTTTTTTAATATTATCCCTATTTCTAAGGTTATATCTATTCCCAGAGGGTTCACTCTGAGGTGACCTTTGTCTCGGGTTTGGAGATTTCTCTCTTCGCCTAGGAGACCTTCCTCTGGACTGGAATTTCTTTTCTTTAGGATTGGATTGTTTATTTCCATCCCAGTTCTTTTTTGGTGAATTATTATTAAAAAATATTTTTTCTGGACTTGTAGTCAGTTGCGGTTTTACTGGTATTCCACCTAGACTATCTCTGCCTAGTTCTTCATAGGATTTTTCTATGATTCTGGCAATTTCAGCTGGTTGGTCTGCTATATCTGTCTCTTTTAACCTCTGGCGGATCGCCACGTTTGCTGCTTCACCCTTTATGTTGGCTAGTAATATAGCCGAGACCTGCTTGAAGTCTTTCAGTAATTTCATACCAAGAGTTAAAGCAGGTTCTGGACCGTATTCATCTTGAATTTGTTTTAGCACATCTGGTATTACCGAAATGGATGGAACACCGTGCGTTTTTGTGTAGATTGAAGCAAAGACCGTACCCCAAGTGTCACAGTCCTCAATGTGTGGTGCGATTCCCATTGGGAGACATATAGTCAGAATCCTGTGCTTTTCTAATGGGGTGGTGTCAGGAAACACCGCCTCTATTTGGGTGATTTTCTGTGCCAACCAGAATGGTATCTGTTCCCGTTTAGCTGGAACTTTACCTAGGCAGGATTGGATGTTCTGTGGTGTGATTTTATTTGTGTTCCCCTGGTGAGGGGTCAGCTGTGGAATTTTAATCGCTGGCTGAATTGTTGAAGTCCGCATTACATACTGAACTAATTGTCTGTGAATTTTTAGTAGTTGTTTTAGCTGTATTAATAGCTCTGGTGCAGTCATCTCGTCGATGTCTGGATGTGGTGTGTATCCGGCTAAGACCGGCCACGTTGCTCCTGGTCTTCCTAAAGGACCGAGCCTTGTAATGTGATTATTATGTTTTAGGGCGCCATCAAATAAGAGCAAATGCTCTTGGAATTTGAGTGGTACTTCCACCTCCTCGAAAGGAGTGTACGTTTCAGGAGGTTCCTCTACTTTGTAATAGTGGAAGTACTTTGTTACAGCATTTGCTGCTGGAAAATGTATCCATGTATAGTATACCTCTGTCTGCCGATATTCGTGTGCCTCAATTACGAATATGACTGTGCCACCTCTAGGTGTCAGTCCATTTTCTATAAGTTTTAAGGTTATAGATCTCCTTTTGGCGACCTGGATGAGTATTATATCCGGGTCTGCTGTTTGCATGGTAGCATCAGCATCTGCTATTTCAGTAGCTAATCTAATTGCCTCTCTTTCTCCATCACTGTCTCCCATTTTACTGACAGGATGGTATTATTTTTATTTGCAGATCAGGTTTCTTTATGGAAACAGAGATTAGGTGCACAATATTTTGGAACTGTTTTATCCTTCAACGTTGACTAGACCAAGAACCATACATAGGAGTTCCCTCCTGCGAGGTTTTGGAGGATATAATAACCTTTCACCCACTCCAGACGTCTTTGGAGTATTTGGGAGAAGGGGTCTGAGTGAGAAAGCACGACTGAGTTACTCTAAATGTCTTACGTTAGTTTTATCGCCCTTTCCAAACGCGTTGGGCGCCATGTAGTGTAGCTCCTATTTTCCCAATAGGCTCTGCGCATTGGAATAGTACCTACAGCAGTAAAGGCCTAGGCCAGACGTTAACTAGGTCTACTACTGTCGAAACTAGACTTAATTTTTGGGTTTGCCAGCTAAGCTCAGAGTTCGCTAGAAACTTTCTCGAATGTTCAAGGAAGGATGAACTCCCCTGATTAGACAAGAAGGGATTTAGTTTCTGACAACCATAGAACATGACAACTTTGCTCTCCCCTAATCAAGAGTCAATCTCGAGAGTCGTGTGAGCACAAGGCAATTATTTTACTCAGTCAGTACGTGCATTCTTAGTCTCATCAGAATGTAGAGAAAAGGAAGAGACGGGCGTGTTCAATAAAAGATGTTATTTATTGATCAGTCTCTTTTCTCGTACAAGAGAAATGGATCGATATTATTGCAATACTTATAGTTAAGTAAAGTGCATACATTAGAAGCAATAGTATAAAATAATACTGTAAAAACATTGATATGGTTTCTGAGCCATATGATGTTTAAAATGATTAAAATATATTTACATACACATATACATTTGACTAAACGTACTCAACTGGTGTTTCTAACTACGCCTACCCCGTGTACCTGACCTAAGTCTAATGCGTGGGCGGGAATAGAAAGTTACAGTTTAGTTTAAGTTTGTTTTTGCCAAGTGAATAACTAAAGAATTCTCTAGGAGGGGTTATTCAGTTCTGTACCTGGAATTTAGGATGAATGAGGAATGGTATCTCTTTCTCTGCTCTCGATATTCCAGGCTGCCTGCGAGGGCTGCCCAGAAGCGCCGGTGCTGGGTCTCTCGGCTTGAGATAGCAGCGCGTCTCTCAGCGCGTCAGGAAGGCGGGGCTGCTGCCTGCGGGGTCTGCTTCTGCTCTCGGCTTCGGCAAGTATGGCTGCTCCGTCTTGTCACCACGCGTGTGTTTGCATAGGGCAAGGTCGGCAATATTTATACCTTAAAGGTGCCGAGATTGACGTAAGGATGGACATAGGTACGTCAATAAAGATGTCATACGACTTGCTCGTTAGCACATTCTTTACTAAAGTTCTCTGTGAAATCAAAACAATGGCCGCACGGATTATCCAGGTTGTCATAGGTTTGATTTGTTATGAGAACGTCGTATGCCTTATCAGGGGCTGGAGGAATATCGCTTGTCTAATTAGATCTCAAGCGTTATGACCTAATCAGATAACACGTTCCTGTGCCGTAGTGTGACTGCGTCAGATAACGGTATCTGCATCATGGGGGATTTCTTGCCTCATGGGCTGACTGTTAGTTAACTAGCTAGTAAGTTTAACCAGAATAGGGTCAGGAATAGGGGGATCGAATCAGAACCTATAGAAATACACGACAAACTCGGCCCGCTGTTGAGAGCGGCAGAGTGGCCCAGAAGGACATACAGCCCTTCAATGAGCGGATGCAGCGACCGATGTTCCCGTCGAGGAGAGCAGTCGGGTCGTGATAGATGTGCACCCCGAGGTAGCACAGGCAGTGGGGTTCCCAGCGTAGATTCCGACGAAGGGGAGGACATTCCTCCTCCCTCCGTAGCGGGAAGAGACAGGTCTTGGACCAATTCACCCGCAGGCACGATATATTGCCGAAACGCTCCAGTAGGCTCTCGGACCCCTCCACCGCCGCCGTCCAAAAAGAGGAGGAGGTCGTCCGCGTAGAGAGAGATGTAATGCAGCTCTCCCCTGAGATGCAGCCCGGTGTAATATTCCCCCCGTCTCGCCCGAGCCGCTAGAGGCTCTACTGCAAGCGCAAACAGCAGGGGGGACAGTGCGCATCCCTGTCTGGTTCCTCTAGTCACGTCGTATTGGTCCGATACCAACGACCCGAGTCGTACTCTCGCTCTTGCTGAGGAGTAGAGCACCCTCGTCCACTGTATGTACCCGTCTCCAAGGCCAAACGTATGCATCACTTTGTATAAATAGGGCCATTCTAGACTGTCAAAGGCCTTTTCGATGTCAACCGCCAACACTAGGGGGGATCGCGCCTCGGAGGGTGGAGTGTCCACCAACCTAAGCAACCTGCGGATATTGTGTGTAGTGTTTCTCGTGGGAATAAAACCCGATTGGTCCTTATGGACCAAGTGCTGCATATGGGCTATCAGCCTAGTGGCCAGGACTGTGCTCAGTATTTTGTAATCGGTGGTCAGCATGGACAGCGGCCTGTAAGAGGCGGGATCCTCACTATCTCTACGTGGCTTTAATAATGGTATCATTATGGCCTCACTCATCGATCGGGGGAGTGTGCCCGCATCCTTGGCCTCATTATAGACCGTTTGGAGTCTCGGGGCCAGCAGGTCTAGGTATTTCCCGTAAAATTCTATAGGTAACCCGTCGATCCCTGGCGTTTTATTACGCGCCATTCGCTTCACCGCTCCCCTAATTTCAGCCAGGGCAATGGGGCTTCCTAGCGCATCCGCCTGTTCCTGCTCTAGCCGCGGTAGCTGCAGGTCAGTCAGAAAAACATCCAGAGCTTCAGTGTGGTCAATCAGCTCCGCACTATACAGCTTCTCGTAGTACGATCTGAAGCAGTGTAGTATTGCAGATTGCGCGGTTTGGATGTGATTCTCACCGTCCCTTAAAGCCAAAATCGGCTGGTTATTCCGGTTGGGGTCCGCCAGCCAGGCTAGTAGTGTTCCCGTTTTGTCGCCTTCCGCTAGAGTCTTCGTGAGATACGCCTTGTAATCAAAGCTACGTAGGCGCTCCATCTCTACCGCCACCGCCTCCCGTCCTCTTCCCACCTTCTCTTGTAGTTCAGGACGATTCGGTCGATCCTGTTCTATCTCACGGAGAGTGCGCTCAGCCTCGTCCAGGTCGTCGAGTAGTGATTTGCGCGCCCCAGCGTATTTCCCTATACAGTGTCCCCGCACCACCACTTTAAATGCGTCCCACTCTACGGCCCTGGACGAGGCAGTACCCTCGTTATCCACAAAATACTGGGTAACTCGCTCCTCCAGCTCAGTTCGGAAGGGCGGATCATCCAGTGTGTCAGGTCGCAGTTGCCACGCCGGAATCTTGGGGGGTTCGGTCATCCAGTCTAGTGTCAGGAGAAGCGGATTATGGTCAGATAATGTACGTGCCAGGTATTCCGTCCGGGTTACTGCAGTAGCAACCGAGGGGGAGCATAGGAAGGCGTCTAGGCGTACATGTAAGTCGTGTATACTAGAGTAGAATGAGTAGTTCCTCCCAGTGGGGTGTTGCGCGCGCCAACAGTCAGTCAGGTTCCATGTGTTCTGCCATTCCGTTCTACATTTCGCTAGTCGATGCACAGGGGAGGCGTGAAGCGGGGGGTGCGATCTGTCTAATGCAACGTTTTCCACCGAGTTGTAGTCGCCTCCCAGTAGTACCGGGCCCGCAAGATAGCTGGCGAGCCCCCTGGAGAGACCCGCAAAGTATTGTGCCTGCTCCGCGTTAGGTGCATAAATACTACAGAGCACTATGCGTCGGCCCCTGAGGAGTCCCTCAACTGCTACATATCTCCCGTTGGGGTCGATTGTGTGCTTAGTCACCTGGAGGGGTATCCCCGCTCTAACCCAAATGAGCACCCCCCTAGCGTACGCTGAGTATGCAGTGTAGTACAAGTGACCCCTCCATCGACGCTGGAGCGCAATACCCTCCTTCCTAGTCAGGTGAGTTTCTTGTAAGAATGCTATGTGTACTCCTCTACGTTTCAGGTATGAGTGGACCTTGTGTCTCTTTGCCATAGTATTCAACCCCCGCACATTCCAGGACACACATTTCAACGATCCAACATTAGCCCTCATCTCTTTGGAGCGCAAATGAGTTAATTGCACGTAACAATTTAGACACCGACATGACCCCTCCCCCCTCTCTTCCCAACCTTCCCCAACTCCCCCCCCACCCCTGCACATCTAGAGTCGCCCCAACCTCTCTAGTCCCTCCCTCCCCCAGAACAGGACCTAACTTCAAAAGAGTTGCTCCCATCCAAACAATTGAGCAACGTGCTCTCTATATTCCTAGTACGTAGACGATGCTACGTCGGCCTTATGGGCCTCGGGGTGCGCACGCTAGCCGCCGAACTCTCTAGGTGTTGTCTCTTATTCCTCCGCCCTAACAGACATGACAGTTCCCATACCATCTCATTCTCACAGCCGACTGCTCCAAAGTCCCTAGGAGTGGCAGAAAGCCCCTTGAGCTCCATTCAGTACCTTGTCGAGGGCTCAGCCTTCGATGATCTCACCCGACGTCTGAGGCGTGACCCTCGGGCCCCTGGCTCCGCCCAGTTCCGATAGTTCAGTGTCCGAGCCCGTTACCTGGCCTTCCGAGCCCGATTCCTTCTCAGAGTGAGTCAGCGCCGTGCCCAACACTTCCTTCACTGCCTGTAGTGCTGCTCTCCGTTCGCCTGCTGTTTGAGAGTCCGTCTATAACTGGCAACTTGTAACCACAACTTCTGCTGCTTTAATGAAATCGATTTATTTTATTTTATTTATTTGTTTGAATTTATATGGCGCACAGCTACCCAACAAAGGGTTTCCCGGCGCGACAGATCCCAGTGTCAATGCGGTTACAGGAATTAGATGTTGAATAGCCATGTTTTTAGGGCTTTCCTGAATTTGATGTAACTTGGTTCAGACCGCAATGTGTGTGGCATTGAATTCCAAAGTGTGGGTCCTAGAAAAGAAAAGGACTTGCCACCCATGCGTGACAGCTTGATCTTTGGGATTTCAAAATAATTTGCCGTAGAGGACCGAAGAGATCTGGAGGGACGGTAGGGGCGCATCAGGCTTTGTAGGTATTTTGGGGCGGTATTGGTGGAAATCTTGTGCATGAAACATAGGGATTTGAATTTGACCCGATTTTCAATTTTTAACCAGTGTAGTTTCCTAATGTATTTGGTAGTAGGAGTGGTGATGGGGATTTTCCAGAGTAGTCTGGCTGCTGCGTTCTGTACTGACTGTAACCTGCGGACAGTAGCTTTATTTGCTCCCAGGTACAGAGCATTGCCATAGTCTAATCTGGATGTGATTAGGGCATTAACAACTGTTTTCTTGGTGTTTTCAGGTAACATCCAGCAGATCTTTTTGAGCCATTTCAATATGGCGAAGCAGGTAGATGAAGTTTTTACTGCTTGCTGGTGTAGACTGAGTGAGTCGTCAATAATGACTCCCAGGTTGCGGGCATGTGCGACAGGGGTTGGGGGGTACCCATTTCAGATGGCCAGTGTTGGGGTCCCCAAAGATCTTTGTTTTTACCCAGAACGATTAACTCGGTTTTCTCGCCGTTAAGTTTTAGGACGTTTTTCTGCATCCAACCAGCGATTTTACTAAGTCCGAGTTGTAGGGAGGATGAGTTGTCAAAGTCTGCTGCTGATAGGGAAAAAAGCAGCTGAGAGTCATCAGCGTAAGAAAACATTAGAAGCCCAGTGTCTTCCACAATCTTGGACAGGGGACTCATATAAACATTAAAAAGCAACGGGCTAAGAATGGAGCCCTGAGGTACTCCGTGTTTAAATGTCCTTGTATCAGAACAGGCAGTTTGCGAAAATACCTGAAACGTTCGATTTTCTAATAGTGATCTGATCCAATTAAGGGCTGCCCCGCGGATGCCTAGGGAGTGGAGAGTCTGGGCGAGGACCGCGTGCGACACGGTGTCGAATGCCGCACTGAGGTCGAGTAGCACAAGTGCTACTGTTTCGCCCTTATCCACCATGCGACGGATGTTTTCGGTCACCCCTAGCAATGTAGACTCAGTGGAAAAACCTGCACGAAATCCCGACTGGTGAGATGGTAACAGATCATGAATAGTGATGAAATCTGTGAGGCAACGATGAACATGCTTCTCTAATAACTTAGCAAAGGTAGGTAGCAATGATATTGGGCGGAAATTAGCTGGCAGGTTGGGGTCTGCGCCAGCTTTCTTTAAGAGTGGATGAATCATCGCATGCTTCCATTCACTGGGTACAGTTTGTTCAAGTAACGACGTATTAAGGAGATCAGTAATTGTGGTTAGGACGTTACTGCTGAGTTGTTTTAAGATTGAACATGGCAGTGGGTCTCTAGGAGAGCCCGATTTGATGGTTTTTAGCAGCCCTTGAACCATGTCAGGATTCAGCAGGGGCCAACTATCTAGTGTGGCAAAAGATGTATCAGCCAAGGAAGGACAATCAGTAATACCTAAGGTATTACCTGACGTATGCGATGAACAAATGGGGTTCGCTTCAAGAGTGAAGTCGTGTTTATTGGCAGCGTCGTCGATGTCTTGGTGGATTTAATCAACTTTATGAATAAAAAAGTTGGCTAACAGGTCACACTGCGTTTTGTTTAGCTCAGGTGGAGGTTGGGATGTATTGGATCCCGCCAGCTCTTTAACTAGCTTGAAAAGTGTTTTAGAGTGGTCTAAAGCATTTGTGATTTTTGTGCAGATGAACTCTGCTTTGACTTTGTTACACTGTTTTTGGTAAGCTGTTAGCTGAATTTTTATATTTTTCCTTATCTGCAGGTAAGTAGAACCTCCTCCATTGACGTTCGAGATTCTTACATTTAGTTTTTTCCTTTTGTAAAATATCATCGAACCATGGTGCAGGAGAGCGATGGGTGTTTTGTTTTAACTTAGTTTTAGGCAGAATGGAATCAATGGCTGAAAGAAGCCAGTTTTGTACTGTAGATGAGAGCTGTTGAACAGTAGTCTTAGTGCAAGGGCGCTGTTTTTCCAATAGGGCATTGAGACTGTCAATATCAAGTTGTTTCCATTTCCTTATGAGCTGAATGGGTAAAGGTGGGTTGTCGTTGTTTAATAGGTCGACCTGAAGACTAAATTTAATCAGGAAGTGATCGGACCAAGGCAAGGGCTGGGCACACTGCGTCTCAATGTTGTTGAGGTTGGAAAAGATGGGATCCAACAGATGCCCTGCACGGTGTGTAGGACCGGAGTTCTTTAAAGTTAAATTAATAGCTGCTAAGTCATTTATTAGAACTTTGGCCAAGGAGCAATTATCATCCTCTAAGTGCAGGTTTATATCACCTAGAATAGTAAAGTTGGCAGTTCTCATGGCCAGTGGACCGATGAGTTCAGACATATTTGTGAGCCATTTGGATGCTGCCGCCTCGGGAGGACGATATACAAGGATTCCGGATAGAGTGAAATTAGGGGCTAATGTAAGTTTAAAAAGCGCCGCTTCAGAACCACCGCATAAGAGCGGCTTAAAATCGCAGTGAAATGATTTTTTAAAAATTACAGCAATTCCTCCACCAGGTTCATTCAAATAGTGTAATATTGTAAATGTAACTTCTTTGTTCAAACCTCTCCGGATGACATTAGCAAACAGGGTGTTGAATTATTACTCACAAAATTGAGTAGTGCCGAGGGGTATAGATAAAGACATTTATTTTTTCTTGTGCCCTGATTTGCTGGAGAAATTATACATTTGCTCATAACATGATGATTCTCCAAAAGTTCTTATTTACTGTGTTAGAATTGTGTATTAAAAAAACCTTGATTTTGAGAATGGGGCCAGAGGACTTTTCTGTTCTACTAGGGATACTGCCCGTTTCTTCCTGATCTTTTTGATTCTGCTGCACATTGAATATTTTATGATTTCTACATATTGTGTACAACTCTGCATTTAACAGCCTTCATGGCATTGACTCTCTACTGCTTATTTTGATTTTTCATCATAAAACATTTTTATAGAATTTAGTAATTGAGTGAGCTCAAATTATACTTCAATTGGGATTATTGGATTGACTCTCGACATTAAGGTTTAACACAGTCTCTGATCCAGGTTAATTTGGGAGATCTAACCACGGTAGAATTTGGGGTACGTTGTTTTGCTCCCACTGCTGCAACATGAAGAGAACGTTGTTGCTGTGATTTTATCACTTGGGGACTCAGTCCTCATGTCATACAAAATTAATTTTCAAAAAAAGTAATAAAGGGGGCAGGGTGGAGGTACCCGGGGCCTTGTGTTGGGAGTCCCATAGGGACACCACCTGGGGTCAATTTAAAAGGATTTTGCTTTTGTTTGTGGCACCGCAGTACAGCAGTGCTCAGCGTAGGCCCTCCTGTAATTGTTTGTGTGAAGTGGCCAACCAACTCTATACACTAACTATAAGTCACGTCCCTGCCTTGCACAGTGATGTCTTAGATGCTGTAATCTCAGATGACGTCAATCATGTTCTCAAAGATGTCACACAACATGTCATAAATGATGTAATATGTGAGATCATAAGCGATGAATGAAGACGAAGCTCAACCCCCTGTGGGTGGCCATCACTTTACAAAAGACCCTTGGGCAGGCGCAGATTTGGGTTGCACACAACCCACTAGCGTGACCAACAGGCATAGGTGCAAATTCAGGACAGTGAGTGTAAAAATTCAGGACAAAGGATCAAAATTCAGGACAAAAGTTCAGGACAGAAGGTAAAAATTCAGGACAAAAGGTAAGTTTAACAGACACATCCGAGGAGGTTGTGCAATAGTACATAAGTAAGTAAATAGACAACCAACATAAGTAGACGTCAAAATAAGTTTATATTAGGTTGAGACAATAGGCACTTCACTTTCTGTCGCGGCTTTCAGCTACTTTGGCACCCTTTAGCCCCCTCCCCACAGCTGCATCGCTGTCCTGAATTTGGACTATGCCAGATGGACACCCTAACCTATATTACCAGCGTGTTGTACTGCTGCCTCGCACACACTTCTCTAGTGCTGGTCTATGACATCTACAAATCAAAGTCAGAAAGGGCAAAAAAACACTTTTATCTGACCCTGTTACACCCCCACTTAAGCAGATATAGCGGGTGCTATACTAGCCTTTTGGCACATTGTCATTCTTTATGTGATAATCATCCACAGTCAGAATGACAATGGGCCTGTCCACAGATCGAGCAAGGTCGGGGAGGGGCTGCTGCAGCCTCTAGAGTTCAAAGAGAAGTGCGAGCTGGGTCCAATTGTCACAGGGAAACAGCACAGTTTGCTGCCATTCCCAAAATTACGGGCAAAAGGCATCCGTCACAGAAGTCTTCACGGACAATGGACAAGATGCCCAAATAACGGGCAGTCCGAGAAATTTACGAACAGTTGGTCACCCTACAACCCACCGTAGGCAGCCAACCCTCCACTGTGCACGTCCTTCGACCATTCGCATTGGGGGTTATACACAGGGCAAATCACCCGTACGCTGCCAACTCACCACAGACATGTCAGCCCACTCCTTTTTGTTTTAGATGGTTGCTACAGGGCTCTCTAGGACCCCCCCCCCCTCCCCCCAAGGACAAGGGGGGCAGGATAGCCCTACCCTGTCCTATCTTTTTTTTTATAAAATAAGGCTAAGAGGACTAAGTCCCCATGTCTTAAAATGGCAGCCGCAACATTTCTCCTCATGTTGAAGCCAATCACAGCACGACTCACAGGAGCCTGCCGGAGCAAGGCAGATAATGGGGGAAAAGTCCCTCTGTCAACCAAGTCACTGTTATTTGAAGTTGCATGCCTGCAGAACTCTCTCACGTAAGTCCCATGAACACAACCATCCAGATATACATACATTTTGAACTCTAAGTTTTCAAAGTCTACTGAACAATTTACACCAAATCCCAAAAACCCTGCTTTCTGGGGAATGATCTAGTTTTCCCCCAAACTTGGTGTTATTTTGTTGAGCCATTTAGGCTGTAATGCTGTTCAAAAATCTGTGCGGAAATGGAGGAGCCAAGATGGCGATCGGAACGGTCGCATAACCGCC
This sequence comes from Lissotriton helveticus, assembly GCF_964261635.1. Taxonomy (NCBI): domain Eukaryota; kingdom Metazoa; phylum Chordata; class Amphibia; order Caudata; family Salamandridae; genus Lissotriton; species Lissotriton helveticus. The sequence continues at coordinate 775,010,322 of NC_136057.1, forward strand.
TCGCTCCGTGATCTCTTCCTCCCCGCCACCTATCCTGCATTTCATCCTGTTCGGGGTGTTCCGAATTCGGTCACTGAGGAAGAGCCGTCACTTACCCTCCTTTTCCGGGGCTCTGGCGTGCTGTGATTCCGGCGTTCTGCCCTGGTCACCTAGCTGGCCTTCCCGGCCCCGACGCCGGGGCCTCGAGTGCTGTGCCTGCCCGGAGATGTTCGGGGTGCCGGCGGTCCGGAACCGGTGGAGAGACCCGATGGTGGGAGCCTGAGAGCCGCAGGCCGGGACCCCCGGGGCGGACCCGCCCCCGCTGGTGGGCCACCCCGCATGTCGTTTGCCTACCGGCCCGAAGAAGAGAAGCCGCGCTGTCCGGCACCCCTAAAGTGAGAAGCCCACTCCTGTTGTTAGTCCCGTCCGGGGTCCGGTGCTGGGCTCCCCCCGAGTGCTGTGGGGAGCACGCCCGTTCTTCTGGTGACTCTCCTTTCTCCGCCGCCCGCCGCGGATTGGCGGTGTGCCCTGGGACCGCCGGTGCTCCTGGTGAACTTGGAGGCGCCTGCGGCGGCGGCGGAGGGCGCTGTGCTTAAGATGGCGGATGGCCCCTCGGAGTGTCTTTCTCCAGGAGACGGAGAAGTAGCCGCATTTGCTTTCTCCAGCCCTCGTTTGGTTCGGGCGGCCCCTACTCGGAGTGCTGTCTGGTTTGCCCTGTCTGCTTTGCGGATCGACCTGTCCTTGAAATGTCGAGTCTTGGAGTTGCGGATCGCTGCCATGGTTGCTCCGCCATTTTGTGACGAGCTGTCGTCTCCCCGAATTGTACTGGCTGAAACTTCGCCGGCGGCTGTGCTGGGATCTCCGGCTGGGTGTTCGATTCTGTGGGATCGAGCGGACCCGGTACCGATGCTGCAGTGTTTCCTACATCCTGATTTCTTTGCTTCGTGCTGGACAGCCCAGATATTGTGCTTGGCCACGTGGATTTTTGAGGAACTTTTGCATTCTGACTGTTGCCGAGTTCTCCTGGTTGCTTCTAGTTGGCCGGGACGGTGTTTTGCGGAGATCCCGCCGGCCTTTCCTGACTGGTATGGACCCACTGTGTTCTGCTGTTTTTTGGCGGTGGCGGGGTCTGGAAGCTCGACTCTTCATAAAAGTGGACAGGGGTGATCGTGCTCGGGTGCCTGTGAGACCCTTTTTGGATGGCATCTCCGGGCCTCGTTATTCTGGATGGTTCCTGTTTACATCCCTGTGTAGGCTTTTCTTGACTCTCCTTTTTGACCTCGATTAGTGATTTATTGTTGCGGAGGGGGTAGTGTTTTATGTCTCGATCGCTGGCTCCTCTCCTCTCTCTTCCTTCCTTTCCCTCTCCTCTTTTTCTTTCTCCCCTCTCTTTCTTTATTATTCCCTCTCTTCTTTTTCTATATTTCGGGTGACTCTGGGCGACAGGCACGCTGTTTAGTGGGGTAGGCCGTAGCCATTACAGTGATGTAGGGTGGGGGGGGGTGTTTGTTATTTTAGTTTGTTTTATTCTATGGTCCCTTTTTGCCTTTTTCCAGGGGGTGGGCTATGTCCCTTTGTGTTTACTCCTTTGTTTCGTAAGCGTCTGCACTTTCTCCTTTTTCGGGGCGGGTGGGCTGTACCTGTGGCACCCACTTTATTTGTTTGCTGGTATTCTTCCTCTATTTTGCACCTGATGTGGGCGTGGGAGGTCTTTGGGCTTTGCCCTACTGTGGTCGTCTGCTTGCGTGGGGGGCTGTTTCCCTCCCGCCCCCCCCCCTTCTTTTTCCGTATATGTTGCATGACGCCCTGGTAGATATGGTTCCTGCCTCCTTTATATAATGTAAAATGAAACCTTCTTATCCTGGCGCTGGCTGTATAACGACTTTATTGACATTCATCCTGTATTCACTCTATCGTACATATTGCTTTGTTTTTTTTTTGTTTTTTTTTTACTCTCCTGACTTTGCGGCCGGCCCCTGTGGTTGTAGGCCGGCGCCTGTACTTATACGTGTCTTTCAATAAAGGTTTAAAAAAAAAAAAAATAAAAAAAGAATGCAGGTAATGCAGTACAAAGATGGTTTTGACAAATGTAAAGGTTTATAATTTGGGGAGGGATTGTGGGCTTTTTGGAAAACAATGAAGGAAACAGAAAAGTGATGGGTGGATTGTTTGAATTAACCTCAGCCACTTATAATCAGTCTGGGCAGCAATCCTGGGGAGAGGAGTTGGCCTAACGGCTAGGGACGGTCGACCTTGAATCTGGGGAACTGGGTTTGAGTCTCTGCAATGGCGCTGAACATCCTGTGATTCTGGGCAAATCACTTAATCTCCCCGTGCCTAACAAAAATGAATGTGTGTCCTCATGTAACGTAACTGGTGCTATGTAAAAATCCAGTCGACAATGTTCTTTGCCCCCATGCAACTTTAAGTAGAAACCAGCCATATGTCTTAGTCCTGCACCCATAGAAACAGTCTGTTGTAGGGATTCTGCACATATACAGAACTATGCACAGGAAAACAGGACCTAAGTGAATAGGTGGTGTACCAACCTACCACATCCGTACCCAAAATCCCTAACCGACTAGCTATAGTGTCTCATTCAATCTCCATCTACAGTGAAGCTACCAATGATTAGACAACCCAGAACACATCACTATCTTGGGAATCGCAGGAGCCAGACACTCTTTCGCTTATCCACTCATACTTGTCCAACAATGCGAGTAATCAGAGACGCAGTATAGTTTCAAATGTTTATTTCAACTAACGTGCTCTATGGTGCAGTACACAAGCCAATACTAGCAGCAGAATGCATAAACACAATATAGTCAGCATTGTTACATTTCCATAGAATACCAACAGGGATGTCATGTTATAGAAAACAATGGAATAGGATGAAACGATCTAACCACCCTCCCCGTGACAAGAGATAGTTTATTATAAAACAGAAGACTTCTGGGCTTTATCAGCAGACCCCATACCTCAAGGCCTAGATGCAATGTTCACATCGCAGCACAAACACGGGTCTTCTCTCTGGAAAGGTGTCTCAGAGTGTGTAAAAACAGGTTGCCACTGCAATATTAAAGGACACAATTTCCAGAAGTGCAGCTGTGTGTAGAATGTTATGTCTAGGTGCGAGGGACAGATCAGAACAGAATAACAAGGGGCATTGTTGTTTAACCTTGAACACCGTGTGCAGACTAAACCACAGCGCACAGCAAAGAACCTGCAAGGCAAACAGTTCTTATGTGAAAAAGGGCACAATCAAAGTCTTGTGAAATATATGCTTGCAACGTCGTGCGCAAAAGCAGCCTCATGGCAGCAAAGCTCATGCTAACTTAGCAGTTGTCGACAATGTACCTATAAGACTTACTACAAGTCCAAACTGAACTGTCAGCCTAGTTTCCCTCCGAATGGCAATGCAAGCAACCCCAAATCGATGGGTGAGTCATTCTACAGAAGTAAATGAACATCCTCAACTCAAAGGTTTAGGGGTTTTCACCAATCTCTTGAATATAGTCCCTTTATACATAGAGAGAGACCGTCCTTATGTTTTAAATGTGTAGGGAATAGGTTTCTTCAGACGAAACATATTTCCTATGCAATAAAGTTGCATGTTCTAATGGACATTTGTCTATCTATGAAGGTATACCTTTTAACCTGATGGGACTGAAGACTCTGTGCATTTTTCACACTGGAGCAAAATCTGTGCTGCACAAGTCCAGGTATTATGAGTTTTCTCCCGAAATAGGGAAAAACTGTTATGGGCCTAGAATTATTAGGTCAGGAGTTTTCAGACCTGATCACTCTGGGCCCATACACAATTGGAACTGTGACTTCACCTGGAGTTATCACTCTGGGCGAAATACCCCAACTTGTAATTAGGGCCTTAGTGAATCCCTAAAAGTCACAAACCTGCTCTATCCATTGGAGCATTCTCACTGGAACAGACTTCTAAATGTGTAGCCTAGCCATAGTAATGGGATTCTTGCATTGTCACGGCCAAATATTATCTCTTTTTTAAAATACACATTTAACTAGCGCCCATTCTGCTTTAGTATGGCCTTGCAGTGTTATATGACAAAATATGAATCTGCCAAATGTATATCAGTTTAGTTCAAAACTGACAGGGAGCTTTTTAGAAGTTAAACATCAGGTGCAGCCCGTGCAGGTAATAGCGGTAGGGAGGCGTGGCTGGGTTGAGGGATTTAACAGACAGTCACGAGGGAAAATTTAATAAATAATACATTTTCCCTCATCGTTTTCTGTCGAAATCCCCCCTCACCCAGCGCCACCGCTCTTACCTGCACGGGCTGCTTCAGTCAAACATACAATCCTTTAGGAGTCATATTGGGACATTATATCTAAGGCCCTTGATAGGTGACTATATTTTCAATTTCGGATAGGAAGCCTTCCATTAAAATCCTTTACATGTAATTGGTCTCCAAAAGCTGATAACATATGTCCCATCTGTACAGATCAAACAGAAATACTTTTTCATGTTTTGTTTGCCCGCCTAGCCTACACAGATGCGCATAAAAATGGCTGAAGCCATTTGTAAGAATCTGTGCACTAGAAGTAGCAGTGTTGCTGCAAAAATACTACGCTCAGATCATTCTTCTCACTACGCATGTTCCGTTTACTGCGCTCAGATCCGTTTTCTCACTACGCATGTTCAGTTTACTGCGCTCAGATGTGTCTTCTCACAACGCAAGTTCAGTTGCCAAGATTTTGGGCTGGATGTGGATCATCCGAATAAAGATGAATTTATAGCCTTTTAATGTCAAACCAATGAAGTTTAAATGTAATGGATTTTTTAATCTGGTTTTAATATGGCCTTGATAAAGACCTATTTTAGTGCAAACAATATATGCAAATGAATGACTTGGGTTTCATGTATAATGCTCTGTGTGATATTTCGTGTTCTTTGTTTCTTTTTTAAATATTTATATTGCTTTTAAGTCATGTTTTGTTGAAATAAAAGCTTTTTGAACTAATGTAAAAAATAAAAATAAAAAAAATAATAATAATAATCTGTGCGGAAATTGCATGGGAACCTGCATTTTAGAACCTCCTTTTTCTCTGTCCAAGCTTGATGGATGACCCCAAAACTTTCAAGGAAGGAGCTGAAGTGGATGAACTTTTTTGGGCCAGTTTCCTGAAGATTCGTCAAATGGCACCAAAAGATATTTGCAAACCAAAAAATGCTTTTCTCATGGTAACTAGGCTCTTGTGTAGTATTATAAATGTACATGCCCTTGATACTGCTTCCATCTAGCATTCAATCTGTTTGCAACTTATCTTCAACGATGTTTGAGCAACAAGACCTCTCGTGACCCTACCATTGGTCCACACAATGCACCTGAACACTGGCTCCACTTCAGATTGTTTTCCGCTTGGCAGGCATGTAGCCTAAGTGGAGAGCAGTGGTGAAGATAGAGTGTGCTGTGCATTGTATAGGGAATAAGGCAAGCATGTGATTGACTGGCTTTCGGGGAGGAGGAGGGAGGCATGTGAATCTACAACACTACAAACAGATGGTTACAGGTGAAGTACCATTTTCCGTTCATAGCATCTGTAAGTGTAGATACACATGTTCTGCATAAATTGTAAAGCGGTTTCTGCCCAAAGTGGTGGCTAGTGATCAGATGATGCAGAAGGTTAGAGTACTGTACTTACGACAGCTTGATCAACAAAAGCATGCTGTTGTCCTAGAACAATGATACCCCACATGTTGCTCACGTGACACTAAAACGATGCTCCCCAGATGATCTAGACCTCTATCTTTGCTGTCACTATTGCACTGGATGAACATTTCTCTTCTGAAGGTAGAGGAAGAAGGCTAAACTGATTTGTTTTCATCAGTTCTGCTATTTACTTGACACTTGCTCTCAAGATTGAGGCGTTATGGCCTGATCCTCTTTAAAATCTCCTCACCTGCAAACAACCATCCTAAAAACAATGGTCCCTTATGGGAAAACCGCGGGAATGATATCTTAATGATGTCATAGAGAAACCTGACTATAGTGACAGACTACAAACCCGTAGTCCCCTCCAGGGAGTCACGCAAAGACGACATCACAAAACGGGAGCCAGTCCCATAGGACAAAGCTACTTTGAAATTGGTGGCGGTACTAAGGAGCAGGAAGTGCCCCACACTGAACAGGCAAGATGCATCAAATGCAAAATATAACTTCCCAACAGTGAATACAGTATTTAACCAGCCCTACAGAAACTGCAAGCCATGGAACCCGCATGAGCACGCAGAAACTCAGCACCCGGAACCCCACGTTACACGAAATGTGGACCCACAACCACACACTTTTTCAAGCCACAAATACTGGTATGTTGGTGCTCGGACGTGACTCTTGACATGTTATATGCATGAGTATTATTTCCTTGTTATATATTATTCAGTGTTCCACATTGTAAACAGGGTATTGCCCTGAAAAAGTCTTCTACCTAATTTCATGTCCCACTTTTAAGGAGGTCAAAACACATCAGCACAAAGTCTGTGTGGGAGTGTGATAGCATTTTGATATTCCGTGCAGCACAGAAAAAATTGTAAATATTCTACACTAATGCACAACCCTCTTTTGGTGCTTCATAGATTGTGATCCTAAGATCATTCATTTTTTTGTCAAATCTTTTTTATTGGCATTTAGATGTTTCAACAATACATGGGATACGTCAGCAGTGATCCTAAGATCATTCATGAAATGAATTATAATTTTCAATGTATATGTTTGACACTTACAATTGTTTTATTTTCATGTGATTATTATTAGCTCATTGCTTGGGGTATGTCTTTGAATGTTTTATATAATGTTTTGTGCTTTGCAAAAGTTTTCATCATGGAGTAATACGGTAATTTATATATCCATACACATTAACTAAAGACTTTGTGTATTTGCCTAAAATAGTAACGTGCATCTATGATTAGTGGGGGTTCTTTCTGGTATGTACTTTAAGCAATGATCCCTCCCCATGGGCCCAAATAGCATCAAACCCCGTTTTTGCATAAAACGGGGTCCTCATTAATGGCAGGTTCATTCTCAGAAAGGGAGCTGCAAACGTCACGCTGTAGTCCCCAGTGGAGTCAATAGCACAAGGTGTAATGCCGCTTTGATGAGTAGAGCGGCTGGGGAGGGTAAAACTGAGTCAAAATACCTATATTTAGGCTTTCCAACTCCTGTCATTAGACCAGCCACTGTGCCTGCCCTTCTCATTTGCTCTACTGAACAGTGGTACCCATGGTCTGAATGTGGCACCATCAGCACCACAAAGAGGCTGATCACAGTAAAGTCCCCGAACATAGGACCTGATAGCCAGAGTCAAGTAAACAGCACGTGCTGTGATAAGCAGAGCATTTTGAAGGTCAGGAAGTGTGCACACTGGGAGCTTTATTGAAAACAACAAACGTGCCAGAAGGACATCATGACAACTTTAAACACGTTTGCTATGCAGTTACTAGATTTTAAATGAGCTAACTGGACATGATGAAATAGTCTGACAATAGATACTGTTGGCACTGAGAAAGCTAGTACAATACATTGGAGAATAAAGGAAAACGCAAAGTGATCGAAAATTGCAGTGTGTGTTCGCTGGATATTACAGAAAACTGTGAAAAGCTAGCTGGAGAAAACCCGAAATTTACATGCCTTAATTCCTATATAATGAACATTTTCAAATGTCAGCTGAGACGATGGGACATTCCATGCGCTTTCTGCTTTTCTTCTGTTTATTTTTCGTTCCGGGTGCTGTGATAATGACTTCTGCCATGGACAGTTCTGCAGCCACCAGTGCATTTATAAAATGGCACGCTCCGATTATCCCAAGGCAAGTCCTGCTACTGTGGGACTGGCTGATTATCAGGGACTGACGTAGACACTAGGAAATAATGCTACTGTTCAATATAGTGACACTGGCAACTCGTATTTTGGCAGGTGAAATACTTCTTTCTAAAATTAGCTACTTAGGCGGCAAATGCTGGCTGCTACAAGAAAATGCATCCGGTCATTAACAATGTGGTATCTACCACAGCCGAGGAAAAGCAATATTTCAGTAGCCACTGCAAGACCGATCCCTGCTTTGTGGTGTCTTCGGTGGATCTAAAAATACATAGAAATGATGTCCCCTCCATCTTGCTTTCTTTCCGTTAGCCTCTATGACATTATGCTGTTAGTTCTCCATGCCAGACTACAGTGGGCATCTGCATAACCGCAGTAGGGTCATAGCTTTGATTTTCAAGAGAAACAATACTTAAAAAAACAAAAAATGGCATACAACTTAAAAACATTGGATTACTCACAGCTTTTGCAAAGACACCCATGAGTTCTGGGAACTGATGCGTCAGGAGGGCAAGCATGGCTGTGAAGGAGCATAAACCGGCGGTGAAAAGAATGAAGAAAGGAAGTTCCTTCTTGGGGTAAACGGAAACTTCATGAAACGCTGCAAAGGAGAACAGAAATATAAAATAATGCACTTGCAGAAATCTCTAATAAAAACAGCCATTGCATTTCTAAGATATTAGGGTTGGAGGAGTCCTAGATTTTTAAACCCGCCAATAATTAAGACTCAGACCTAGCGAACATGCAAACGTAATTGTTCCAAATATGTGCCACATTATACAAATGATTGCATTATTGAGTTACACGTGGAAGGGGGTGCGGTACAAGGAGGTATATGCAGACGGTACGGTTAGCCAAGTCTAGATTTACCAGCTAGCTGGTAGCAGGGGGTGATTTATTCAGATATCGTGATTTATCAGCTACAGCTAGCTACACGGGGTAGGCGGGGAACTTTAGAAGGAGGCCTATTCAGACAGCACGGTTAACAAAGCCTAGATTTATCAGCTACAGCTAGCTGCGAGGGGAGGGGGCTTTAAAAGGAGGTATATTTAGACAGCACAGTGAACCAATCCCAGATTAACTAGATACGACTAGCTACATGGGGAGGGAGTACTTTACAAGGAGGTATATTAATATGCACGGTTAACCAAGCCTAGATTAACCAGATATGGCTAGCTACATGGGGTGGGAGTGCTTGAAAGACGGTATATTCAGACGGCACGGTTAACCAAGCATTGGTTTACCAGATACAGTTGCAAAGGGTGAAGTAAGATTGCCTTAAACACGCTCTTCGAGATTACTGCAGAATGCGAGAAGAGGGGAATCCTTATACCAAGACGGAAGTATGTGCTTGCTCAGGGCTTCAGTGAAAAGTAGTCCTTTCGTCAACCTTTTCATAAAACAACGGGGAAAGGGACATTCATGGTTCAGACCATCATTTTTCAGCCTAACGTTCAGAACAATTTTCTGGTAATTTACGCTGCAAAAAAATACATGAAAGAGTACATTTGTTACAGGAGAAACTTGCGCCAATTATCACTTTTGTAATATACAATCGTAGGAGTGGACGTAGTCGTAAATGTTTTCTTCAACGAAAATAATTGGGTGCTTTAAAAAAAATTGCAAGTTGTGTAAAATTCATGAAGGAGGATCCATTAGGGTTATGTTTTTAGTGCACAATCTTGTTTTGTTATGTGTATTTGTCTATGTATTGTCATATGGGTTCCATATTCTGCATGAAATGTTATGAGGTTATCGTGTCGCGCTAGAATAAACGATCAACAATGAAACAAGATTGTGTATTGAAAAGTTCCCTCACTGATCCTTCATTATTGGAGCCAGAGTGGCCTTGACAATGCAACATCAGTTGCGAAACACTTGCGGGCAAAGGACTTTCCATAAGACATGGACCAATGTGATCGACAAGGACTTTCCATAAGACATGGACCAATGTAACAGACAAGTGCAACGAGAGCAGTGATTTGCAACATAAATAAATAAGAAGAGTAATTAACGGAAGAATTGTTAAAAACATTTGGTTGCAGTTGGACTTTTTAATAATTGAAAACCTTTGCCTATGATTGAATCTGGGGATATTTTTGAAGCTTCCTAATTGCGGATACAAAAAGATTTGAACATTGTAAGGCACCCCGATTTCGCACCGCAGGGGCGGTGGTGCACCAGCATGGACCTCAAATTAAGGACTCCCCGATACTGGTTTTGGACAGAGGGGAAGCCTTGGTATGTACTGTAATAGGACCGCGGCAAAGCTCGGTCATTCAGTGAGGGAGCAAGAAAGAGGCATGCAAAACAGTGAGAACAACAACAACCAAAAATACTTACACGGGAGTAACTCTCTGTCAGCTGTTTCTGTGCAGATAGGGTAAGGGTAGAAAAGGTGTCCTTTTTCCAAAGGGTAGGGGATCATTCTAAAAGCTATAAAGGGAAAACCAACAAACACAATTTAAAAACAATGTGAGACCAAACCCATTCTGAGCTGCCGGTTTTGACACACTATTAATTCTACAAATAATACAAGCACTGCAAGCAGTCACAAGCTGAAGGTGAATAAGCATTCACTGCATCTGCCAAGGTAAGGTCATTACAGCAGAGTGTGCAAATAAACTACGCAATCGTGCCCAGAGGGCAGCTAAAGTTCAGGCTGGTCATCGTGGTGATGCATCAAGGCGCTTGTGAAGGACAACAACCGCATCCATCGTGAATGTCCACTAGAAGCAACTCTGTAGATGGACGCTGATGAATTAGCTCTTGAATGAGGACGTAGGCAGTGTCCTCAATATCAGATGCACACCTACAGGCAGTGCTTAATTTGTAAAATGATAAGTGCCGGGGCTCTCCTCAGGAGGCCACTGCAGCTTGCACCATCCATTGCCGTGCCAGTGACAGTACCAACATAATTACTAACCGTCACACTTCACTCTCACAAGTGTGACAATCCGCACTATTCCAAGCCCTCAAAGCTATAAGAAACGCTTGGATGGCAGGTATTAATTATTAATGTATATTGAATTAATAATCAGCTGTTGTGCTCATCCCTAATGAAGGCAGACGGCACCATTATGTGGCAAAACGCCCTTAGTTAATCTCACAGCGCCTAGATGCCCCCAGGTGAGTTGAGCGCTATTTTAAATATATTTAACGTAACATAACTGAAATAAGAGCGCAGTGCTCAATATTAAGTTCCGGTGCAGAGCACCAGACACCACCAGCTCAAATTAGGCACTGCCTACATGGCTGTGCTAATAAAGAGGCTAAAACAGTTGTCCTGGACACTGGAAAATGTCGCCTGAAACACCACTGCTGGACAGATTTTAGGCACGGACTACGGTCCCTCAAAGTGTTGTAGTGGGGGCAATACTCGGATACAAAAAGAAACTTGAAAGGTGGTAAAAACTTTTGTTCAAACTGATCAGGTATTTAAATATAGTATTTAGGTAATCAAAACATAGAACAAAAATAGTTGCAAGTGAAACAAAAAGACAAATTAGTAACTTGGAAGCACCCTGCAAGTAATGGAAATATTTGTTTCTAAAACGCCTCATCAGAGCAGGGTTTGCTGAATGCTCGACTACTGATGTATCGTCTTCCACTTAGTTTGTCAATGAAACTGTTTAGTATTAGACTTGTGACAACCAGGCCTTTCTTTCCTTCAGCTACAGCACCGATGTAATAAAAGAGCAGCCCTTCTCCCTGCAAGGCAACACCGAAGAATCGCAGGCAGTATTATACTACTGTATAAACACAGTAAGGAAATTTAAAGCACTAAATCTTTCAGATTTCGAACGCTAGCAAACTGCCTACAAACTATTCTAAACGCTGGACATTTACAGAAAGCGCACATATTGTATGTAGCCTCCATCAATTTAGCCTCCATTTATCGGTATCCTGCTGTCATCAGTATGTTATTCTCACCATTACACATAACTCAAGCCGACTGACCATAAATAGAGCCACGAAACGCGTCCAGGCAATGCAAGTGCAAATGCTGCAAGAAGCGATGGAAAGAAAAGTGGGCGCAGGTCAGAAACAACTCGAAGCAACAGCAGAATTACTGTGAAACTCCAGCAAAGGAAACCACCTACTATTTATTGCTCAAAGTCTCATTCAAAAAGTCTTTGGGGAACATCCTCCTACCCAGCATCATGTCTGCACGGTCTACATCTATACCGTTCTATACAGTGTTGAATGTCTTTACCTGGAGATGGACTTTTATTTTCTCCTATATTCTTCGAAGAAATGCATTTTTTTCCGTTATGCTCCCTTATCAATTCTACAATTTTTCCAAAGGTCTTGCAACACAGCCCTACTTACAGTACTAGCGTGGTCAGAAATGTAGATATCTTGTAGGATACAAGAGCAATGTCTTCAGCACCACCTACTGTTCAAGCGGTACCTCCTCAGAACCCATGGCAGCAGGATGTTTGCAGGTGATGCTTTGGCCAAACTCGAACTATCATGTAATACCTTTACAGCCCCTCCAAACAACCAAGCATTTGTATACACTTCCTCAACATTAGGACAGACTCGCCCTAAAACAGAACTTCTGTGTCCTTGGAGGCCTGAACATCTAGTTTGATCAAACTTCACACAAACAAGGTCAACTGCACAGCACAGCACAGACTGGATGCAATCTTTTCCTCACCTGGCCCCATCGAAGTAACAGGAAATACTTGTCATATTGAGAAATCACCAACCCATTTCTTTCAATGTCAACCTGCCTACAAGAAACAGTTTTACAACAATGACCAGTAAGTCTACCTGAAGACAATGGAACAAGTTCAACCTCCGAACACTTGAGGTTCACCTAGCCATAGGTTTACTTTCATGCATAACTGAAGTGAAGCTACTATCATCAGCTCTCTGAAGACATCAATAGACCGATACCCCTAAGATATTCTTACACCTTTATTGGCCAAAGAACCCAGAACAACCATGCCAATGAAAAAAAATCACACACAACATTACAATACAAACTTCACACCAGGACCTATGCATTTTTATGAATAAAGCAAATATTATTCATATTCAGAGTAGACTACCAAAGCACCATTTTGCTCCAAGAAACTATACAGGAATCTCTACAAAATCTGCAACCTCTCAATGGCAAGCGGCGGTGACCACAGCGCAGATAACCTTATCTCGAAAGCAAATATCATATAACACTATCTCAGAAGCAATGCAGCTAACAACCTTGACTTCACAGGTATGGAGCTAACTTCAGTAGCACCAAAAATTTGCTAACTACCACCACAGGTTAGATGAACCCAAAATATTCCACACTTTTGCAGAGCCCTCCGCTTTCAAGGAGTTTGTACTTACTGCTAACCTTTCTCAGGCTGAGCGGAACTCGCTAGACTGCAACCTAATGATTGAAGTAGGTTCTGAGGTCACTGTCCCAAATATCAACAGGGAAAGCCACAGGCCTCAACTGCCTTCTTGGGAAATTCTATAAATGCTTCTCAGGATCTCCTAAAGACAATGTTTTACACTTCATAAGAGAATGAAGAACTGCCACTGTGCTTTTGAAACTAGATCTGGTGAACTATTGTACTTCCCACAGGTCTATCTTGTTAATCAATACAGAGGCAAGAGTACTGGCAAAGGCATTGGTAAATTTTCTGTTATCAGTGACAGAGGGACTTATCCATCAAGATCAAAGTGGCGTTATATGCCCCAACAGTCCACAAGTCATACAATTAGGATCCAGAAGAATGCCCTAGCATTGACATACTTGCTCCGAGATCCCTTGGCCATTCTTCTGATCAGATTTGTCTTTGATAATCTCAACTGGGATTATGTTTTTAATTCTTTCTCAATGGAGCCATGAGCTTTTGATGGACCCCAGGACTAGAGATTAAGGTATCATTACATATAATTTTCGCATTTATCTTAATCACCCCAAAAGGTGAGGCCTGCAAGTTTAGTAAATTTGTTATGAATTTGGTAAATAAGCTGAGCATAAAATCATGGGGACATATATTCACTGAAAAAGGAAACTATGATTACCACAAGGCACACCCATCAAAAACAGAAAGATTAGAATGGTGCTCTACCCCTCTTAGCAACAGCTGCCACAAAATCAAATGTTCCAAATATACAATCACCTGAGAGGAGGCACTACACTTGCCTAGCAATTTTGACAATATTTACAAGACAAAAAAACACTTGCTCATGTTAAAAAAGATGATGCCACCAGAATCAATGTAGAATAAAAGACATGCAGTTGATGCTCAGAGGACGATTCATTGCAAAATCCACAACACAGGAAAATGAAAATGGACAGAAATGCGTCCATCAATTAGGAAAGTTGAAACATACGCTGATGTGGTGACGCTTATGGCTAATAAATAGTAGACTCCCATTGGTATGTTTCTTATGCCTGTCTCTCAGATAAAATGTAACAAAAACTTCAGAGACATTATGAAGATTTATGAACTCTACTTATGAGTAAAAACATAATTAAATAGCATTGGCAAATCAATTTGGTCTGCTATTGGCAAACAGGCTTACTTTTTATTACACACATATGCCAAAAAACAGAACATGCTGCTGTCTAAACATGGTGACCGTTTGCCTGCAATAAATATTTATAATTAAAAAAAATAATAACCATTGCATATCATTTTTACATAATACGGATGCTTCCTACCTAGCAAGTGAATGTACTATGATCGGGTGTAGGAGCCTTATTAGTTTTAATGCACATTAAAGGAATATAGGATTCTAGTTTGCACAAAGAAAAGGTTCTGTTGGCTTTGAATTACTGTAACTTGAAGACCTAGTTTAAACATAGATGGATCACTAATAGAAAATGGGTACAGAATAGAAAGAAAAGAAAATTGCAAATTAAAGTATCAGCCCAACAGCCCTGGCACTGAAGTGCACTTCTTTCTAGGCAGATGTGCACATAGGATCAGGCAAAATACTGATAGTGCAAGAGAGCCAATGGTTGAACAGGGCTGACCCATTGCCTCATACTGTAAGCTGCAGTGAATGGAAGCAAAATGTGTGACTATTTAACAGACTAATGCTTGAGGATGGCTCACCCAAATCCTATCTATGTATATATACACAAGTATTTTTTTATTTATTTATGACTTTTTTTATTGCACAAAGCTAGCGAAACACTTAAATCTGTCTCTAATCCAGACCTAAAAAGTAACATTTGAGAACATGATATTTAAGAGAAATTCATAAACTCAGCAATAAATCTATGGAGATACTGATAAGTTTGAATACAAACTCTCAACCTACATAGAACGGGGGACCTCTTTCTGGATGGACATGTTATCACACACGTTGACTACTACCGGGGTCTCTAGCACATGGACCATTTCATTCTCAGGAGTCTACATAACACACCGAGTGACCAGTTACCCTCATACCCAGTAGCACAAAAGGACCCACCCCAGTTGATGCTGGTGATTACCACCACCGAAGGGTCACGATTGGTCTGAAGGCTTTACCAGACTTGTTTAGCCCTAAAACCATTGGTTGGTGCGCGGGCCCAGGCGGCATGGGAGCGTAACTTAGGGCATCCTATAGCAGACAAGATGTAGATGCATTGCTGCACACATATGAAACTCCTTTCCTCCAACCATAGGCATAAAACTGCTACATTTCAAGTTTCTACACCGAGCATACACCACGTCACAAGATTTAGCAAAAACTGATCCTGCATGAGCTCACAAATGCCTGAAATGTTGGACTAACAACGCAGACTTTATACACCTCACATGGACCTGTCCTGTTATTCAAGCCTACTGGCTTCAGATCCTTGATCAGATGTCCACAATGAATGGGGTCACTGTTGACCCTGACCCCCCAACTAGCCCTCTCTGGATATATTAAACCCCTTCAGCCCAGTTCTCTGTGCTTTACTACCATTGCTCTGCTGCTGGCAAAACGTCGGATAGCTCTGTTTCAGGGTAGTAGCCAATGCCCCACTAAGGACGAGTGGGTGAAGGGCATGATATACTGTGAAACAACCACAGAAACATACGCTGCGCTCCAACCTCCCACATCCAGACCCAAGGACATTTGGCAATCACTGAATGATTATTTGTTAACAATGGACACAGACGCCCCAGATGGCAATGCCAGATGAGGTTCACCCCTACAGTTCATATCAGGACCCCTAAAGGCCTGAATTTGACCAGCTGTGACCAGTCTTGTTATGTTATTTCCATTTGTAGAGCGCACTGTTACCTGTGGGTGTCCTGGCGCAGTAGAGTCCTTTATTGAGGCCTGAGAAAGATACCCAGCAGTTAGGAGGAGAAAAGCCAGGTCTTTAAAGCCTTTCTGAAGGAGAGTAGGTTTGTCGTGGCTCTAATCTGCAGCGGTAGGCTATTCCAGGCCTTTGCTGCGCATGTTACAAACCCTCTACCTCCCCAACTTGCTTGCGCACTTTTGGTACTACAATGAGTTTAGTTTCTGCTGATCAGTTCTTTTTCAGGAAATCTAGGCCATTTCCCTGACGAGCTTTGTGGACCAGGCACAACCCTTTGAACAGTATTCTCTTCCTAATGGGCAGCCAGTGGAGTTTTTTTTATCTGAGCCGTGATCGGGGCAAATCTTGAGATCTTGTAAGCAGTCTGGCCGCCGCATTTTGAAGAAGTTGGAGTTTTTGAAGGAGACCCTCCTGCATGGCCAGGTATAGGCCATTACAGTAGTCTAACCTAGACAACGATAGTGAGGTGACTACTGTGCGTACACAATCTTTGGGTAGGAAAGGTATTATTTTCCTGCACATTCTGAGAGTGTATGCGGTGGACGAGACAACTGCGTTCACCTGTTCTTTAAAGTTCAGTTTATTGTCAATCCAAACCCCAAGGTTTTTTGCTTTGTTCTTAGGGGAGGGGAGGGGCCCCAGCGAGTCCGGCCAGCAGGCAGGAGTCCAGAAACTGGGATCGTTCCCAAATAATATCACTTCCGTTTTACTGGAATTCAGTTTAAGACAGTTCTGTGCCATCCAACGGTCTACTACTGACATACAGTCCTTAAGGCGAGATGCTGTTTCTGTCAACGCTCCAGGCAACAAGGACACCACAATTTGGGTGCCGTTGGCATAGGAGGTTAACGAGAAGCCATAGGATTCTATGAGTGGGGCCAGTGATTATACATAAACATTAAAGAGCATCGGGCTCAACGAGGAGCCCTGAGGCACTCCACACGGCAGGGAAAAAGGCTTGGAAGAAAATTCCCCCATAGTGACAGTTTGCGTTCTGCTTGAGAGAAATGATTCCAGCAATTTCCAGGCTTCACCCTGAATTCCGCTCTCATTCATACGGTCCATCAAGAGGGAATGATGGACCGTATCGAAAGCCATGGAAAGATCTAACATAATCATCACTGCTTTGCCTCCTCGATCAAGTATGGTCCTGATCTCCTATGTAGATATGATAAGGGCTGATTCTGTGCTATGTCCCGCTCTAAAACCAAATTGCAATGGATCCAGCACCTGTAAATCAAGCAAGAACGCGCTCAATTGTACATTCATGATTTTCTCTGCCACTTTTGCTGGCAGGGGGAGCCTTGATATAGGTCTGAAATTATCTGGATCTTTGGGATCCAGAGAGGGTTTTTTTAAGTAGAGGCAGTATAGAGGCTCTCTTCCAGATTTTGGGGAAGTATCCCTGCGAGAACATGGAATTTATAATGGAGGTCAGGGCCAAAGCTACAGGGTCCGGTGCTTGTTTCAGCATAGAGATGGGGCAGGGGTCATTAGGTGAACCAGATTTTGCTGTCTTGATTAGGTTTAGAATTTCTGTTGTGGTTACTTGGGCAAATTTATCAAAGCATTCCCTATCTTTAGTTTCTGGTTGACTTCCTACCTTCGGGGTGCAAGAGAAGTTGTCTGCGCCCCCTGGCCTCCCCACACTCTCCCCCCTTGGAGGTACCCATGTGCCATCCCATGTATTCAATAAGTAACTACTCTGTTTTTACCCACTGCACATGTCTTCTATATGCTTAGTGTAGTCTCAATTGAACAATGCATGACTAATGTCTAGTTGATTTTTTTTGTTTGTCCTTTTGTAAAAAGAAAAATAAAGTAAAAAAAAAAAACAATGCATGTGACCTTGTGTAATGTAACCTGGTGCTCATGTAAAGGACTTCAAAGCCTACAAGTTGAGTTCCCCCTATTAAAATCCGCAGAAAAATGCACAAAGAGGTAAAAACAAAACCTTCACATAAGGAAAGACAAATAAATACTAATTTCCAGGCTGATTTGTACAAAGTGAATCCAGTAAATATAGATAAATCGCAGCTTCGCTGCTTAACTGTGTAACCTTAGGCAAATATTTTATTTTACCAAAAGTCATTTTTCTTCATTATTGCAAATGAAAGCACTTTCAAATATGCGAGTTCAGAATGCCAGTTGCACAAAAACCTATTCTGCTTAATTAACTAGATTATAATGTTGCTCTAAAATAATATGGGTAACATACAGGGTTTACATTTGGGTGGGCAAAGAATTACACTGCACTGGCAGAGTTCGCAGAGTTTTGCTCACTTCGCGCTCTTGTGGAGTTCCTCAAACTCAGTGAAGCAATGCGGAGCGGAGGTTTCTCTCTCACAGGGCTCACAAACTAAGTTGGTGAGTGCTCGCGAGACAAAAATTTCACTGGAACTCGTCTTGGCGAGATTTCTCAATGCGGGTGGTCGCGGCAGGTTGCGACCGCTCGCGGTGAGAAATCTTCAGCTTGCGTTGAGGAAGATGCCGCTCGAGTAGAATGTCTACTCGAGCGGCAGAAAGCAGCAGCGCCCTCTGGCGTGATGCAGAGTGCTGTTCGCGCTAATTTTACAGCACGGGACAAACTCCTGGGGCTTAAAATCAGTGTAAGTAGCGCGACTAAACATTCTCTGCTTTTAACAAAACTCCGCAAAGCGTGGCAGAGCTTTTCTGTCTCTTTGCGGAGTTCTGCGGAGTAAAACTCTGCAAACTCTGTCCAGTTTACATGCCAATTGTCTTGTCTCTTCGTTTCTAAACATAAACCATTAATGCACCATTAACCATTAATGCACTATCATTTTTAATAAGTACTTATTAGTGCAGTGCTATAATGTGCCGTATTATCAAAGCTTCATCTTAAAGAAGGAAAATGCTACTTACCAGTATTCATCTGTTCTTGGCATGTAGAGCTGCAGAGTTACACACTGTGCATAGATCGCTACCTAGTGTTGGGCCCGGATGTTTGCAGTTTGCTTTTGTCCTGAAAAGTTCTTTGGAAGTCACGAGATAGGTGACTTCTCCTTTGGACCATATTGCGCATGGGCATCGGCTCCATCCTCAGACTGTTTTTCGCCATTAGGGAAATGATGGAGCTTTGCAAGAAAAGGAAGGAGGTCCATGTAAGCTGTATCTAATTAAGATAATACTGGAACAGACAAGAGTAGCCGGGGTGGAGGATGGCGTGTGTAACTCTGCAGCTCTACATGCCAAGAACAGATGCATACTGGTAAGTAGCATTTTCCGTTCGAGGACATATTAGCTGCAGATTAAACACTATGCATAGATTGTATAGCAGTACCCACTCTTAGCGGTGACCACCCCTATCTGTTGCAGTAGTTTGAAATAACGTTATGAGAACAGCCTAGCCCACATTAGCTTGTTGCTTGGTTTGCACATCTACACAATAGTGTTTTATGAATGTGTGCGGCGTAGACCATGTAGCTGCTCTGCAGATGTCATCTAGGGGAATGTTCCCTAAAAATGCCATTGAGGCCCCTATTTTCCTTGTAGAATGGGCTTTAGGAGGAACAGATAACGTACGTTTAGCTTTGTGGTAGCAAATCTGTATGCATTTGACAATCCATCTAGCTATACCAGATTTTGATATGGGATTGCCCTTGTGCGGTGGTGAGAAAGACACATTAAGTTGTTTGGTCTTACGAAAGGGTTGTGTTCTCTCAATGTAGTATAGTAATGCTCTCTAGGGTATGAAGAGCTCTTTCTGCTACTGTTTGTCGCTGCGAGAAGAAAACGGGCAGTTCCACAGATTGATTGAGGTGGAAGGGAGAAATGACCTTGGGCAGGAATTTTGGATTAGTACGGAGAACGACCATATTATGATGTATTTGCAAGAAAGGTTCTTGAATTGTTAGTGCTTGTAGTTCACTAACTCTCCGTAGAGAAGTAATAGCTACTAGGAAGTCAACTTTCCATGTTAAAAATTGTAGTTCACATTTATGTAAAGGTTCGAAGGGAGGTCCCATTAGCCGTGTGAGAACAATGTTTGAATTCCACACTGGTGAAGGTGGTACTATGGGAGGAATTATTCTCTTAAGGCCTTCCATAAAGGCTTTAATAGCAGTCACTCTGAACAGAGATAGATGCTGTCTGTTTTGAAGATATGCTGCTATGGCCGCAAGATGTAGTCTAATAGACGTGTAGGCTAAGTTACATCTTTGGAGGTGTAGTAAGTATCCGATGATGTGTGGAATAGACACATCTAGGGGATTAATATTGTTGTTGTGACAATATATTACAAAGCGTTTCCACTTAGGTGCATAGTATGCTCTAGTGGTTGGACGTCTAGCTTCTTTTATGACATTCATGCAGTCTGGAGGAGGGTTAAGATATCCAAATTCTAGATTTCAGGAGCCAGATCGCAAGGTTGAGCTGATCTCTCCACGGTTCTGTGTTAAAAGGCGTGGAGACAGGTATAGTTTCTGGTGCGGTACTACAGACAGTTGTAGCAGTGTGGTGTACCACGGCTGTCTGGCCCACGTTGGAGCAACTAGGATGAGGGTCAGAGAATGCTGCTGTAGTTTGCGTACTACTAGTGGCATGAGTTGTAGAGGTGGAAAAGCGTACGCAAATTTGTTTGACCAGTTGATCCATATCGCATTGCCTTTGGACAGTGGGTGTGGATATCTGGCGAAGTAGGGGAAGACGTGGATATGCTGTCTTCGTAAATGTGCTGCCACTACTGCTAGGCATTTGGTAAAGACTCTTGGTGCTGCTGTGACTCCGAATAGGAGTACTTTGAATTGATAGTGCTGCCCGTCTCTTACAAACCTGAGATACTTCCTGTGAGCTTTGTGAATGGGAATGTGGAAGTATGCATCCTTGA
Organism: Lissotriton helveticus; assembly: GCF_964261635.1. Taxonomy (NCBI): domain Eukaryota; kingdom Metazoa; phylum Chordata; class Amphibia; order Caudata; family Salamandridae; genus Lissotriton; species Lissotriton helveticus. The sequence goes on from NC_136057.1 coordinate 775,031,245, forward strand.
GATCTAGAGTAGCAAGGAAGTCGTTTTGTAATAGGAGAGGAAGGAATTGTTGGAGTGTGACCATGTGAAAATAGTCTGACTGTATGTATATGTTTAGCGGTCTGAGGTCTAGAATAGGCCTTAGAGAGCCGTCCTTCTTTGGGATAAGAAAGTATAGGGAGTAAACCCCCTTGTTTTGTTGGTGCAGAGGAACTGGTTCTATTGCACTTTTTGCTAGCAAAGATATTACTTCTTGCTTTAACAGTGATAAATGTTCTTGTGACATTGGACACTGTTTGGGTGGTATGTTTGGGGGGTAGATGTTAGTTCTAGACAGTAACCTGACTGAATAATTTGTCACACCCACCTGTCTGATGTGATGTCGGTCCAGGCAGGAAGGAATTGTTGCAGTCTTCCCCCACAGGAGTGGAATGTTGGGGGGGAGGGGAGGAAAGTCATTGGGTAGGGGTGTAGGCAGAGCGGTAGTTGTTGGTTTTGCCTCTGCCTTTGTTGTTGTTACCCCTGTAACCCCCTCTTTGGTAGCCTCTAGTGAATGTAGATTGGCTAGGGGTCTTGTAGGAAGTGGAGGGGCTTTCGGAGGAGTAGCCTCTTGCGTTGCCTCTTTATGATGAGCAACGAAAAGAAAGTCTGGGAGCTTGCAGCTGCAAGGCTCCCATAGATTTAGCTGTGTCGGTGTCTTTTTTCATTTTCTCTAAAGATACATCGACATTAGGGCCAAATAAGTGTTTCTCATCAAATGGCTGATTGAGGATGGAATTTTGTACCTTAGGTTTAAAACCTGAAATATGTAGCCAGGCATGGCTACGCAAAAGGACACTAGTATTGATTGCCCTTGGGGCAGTATCTGCAGCATCTAGGGCACAACGGATGGAAGTATTAGTGATATTTTTACCTTCTTGTATGAGTTAATTGGCACTATTTTTATATTGGTCTGGTAGATGCTGCATTATGGACTTCAGTTCATCATAATGTGCCCTGTCATATCTTGCCAATAGCGCTTGGGTATTGGCAATGCGTGATATGTTAGCTGCCTGAGATGCTGTTTGTTTGCTGGAGGCGTCAAGGAGTTTAGATTCCTTGTCTGGTGGTGAGGCCTCACCTGATGTTTGTGAATTAGCACGTTTACGTGCGTTAGAAACTACTAAGGAATCTAGGGGTGCTGGGCCTCTAATGTAAGCTGGATCTGTAGGGGCAGCTTTGTATTTTTTCTCAATGCGGGGGTTGAGGACTCGAGCCCTAACAGGATCTTTAAAGACCTCTGTTGCATGCTTAATGACCCCCTTAAGCATTGGCAGAATGGCAGCAGACCTTTGTGTATTGTCAAACATGTCCAATAAGAAGTCTTCCTCCACAGTGTCTGTGTGAAAAACAACCCCATGGTATTGGGCAGCCCTCTGGACTAATAGGTTAAAACCTATAGTGTCCTCTGGGGGGAAGGTCTGAAAGGATATACATCGTATTGAGGGAAGTAAGGCACATCAGGGGTGTTACAATCATCCCATGGATTAGGTGACTGAGGGGGACTATCGCTACCTACTGGTTCATAAGCACCCCCACCTGTGTCATCAGAGTCTGTGTCTACATCATCATCTGGGTTAGGGGATGGTGTAGGAGAATGATGTGGAGGAGGAGGTGGAAGATTATGGGGAAGTGGAGAAGGCACCCTTAATGGAGAGGTTGCAATGTCTCTCTTCTTTGGAGGAGGAGGAGGAGATGCAGGCGCCTCTAGTGGTCTCTTCTTGGAGCTAAGAGACAGTGGTCCTGTCTTAGGATTCTTTAAGCGAGTCTTTTGAGTAGGATCTAGTGTAAAAAGCCCTTCTGTGGATGGCAGGTCCTTTGGTGTCGAAGTTTTCGGTTCCGGAGGTTTTTTTGATATCAGTTTGGTAGCTGGTCTAGGGTCCTTTGGCTTAGAACTGTGACCTTTTGCAATGTCTTTAACCAGAACGTGATTTTATGGTTCCGTGGGTTTTTTCGGTTCCGAAACATGGGAGTCGGGACCTTTAGGTAGTTTTTAACTCGGCTCAGAATGCGATTTTGACGCCAATGAGCCGGTGCCAGTCTTCGGCGCAGAGTGCTTGGGTGTCGAAGCAGCGGTTGGCATGGATACGGAAGATGGCTTCTTTTCCGGTGTCGGTGTAGGATCGACACCGGGAATAGACTGACTCGAGCCCGAGCCGCCTGAAGGCTTAGTAGGCTTCTTTGCCGAGCCCGAGGGTGGGGCGTGGGAAGCAGTCTCTCGGTGTGCACCCGGGCCCGAAGGTGAGGGTGTGACCGAAGCCTTTTTGGAGGGTGTGGAGGAAGGGTCGGGGTCAACGTTCTTACTTATGACCCGCTGAGCTGGAGTGATGTCCTCGACGTCTGAGTTTCCGGCATCAGAGGAGCTGGCGCTTATTTCGTCCCGCTGCTGTTCTGGCACGTCGACGCCCTCTTGGAAGATGTCGTCCGGGATCGATGCTGAACAGCAAGCCATTGTTCTTCGAGCTCGTCGGTCCCCAATTGTCTTCTTGGAGGGGAAGGCGGCACAAGCGGAGCAGTCTTTGGCCTTGTGCTCCGGTGAGAGGCAAAGGTTGCACACCTCATGTAGATCGGTGTGGGGAAACTTCGATCTACATCAAGGACACCTCTTGAATGGCCTCCTTTCCATGAGCCAGAGAGTAAGGCCTCGGTAGGCCCGAAGGCCTTCGTCGACGACTGGAATCGAAGACTTCGAAGTGGTGAAGATCCGCGACGATGGGGACTGCGATCGAAACAATACTGTCGAACTGGGTGAGGATTGCGTGCCGAAGGAGAATCGGTTTTAAACTGGAGTGCAGGAAACACATGCGAGCCCGATGGCGGAAAAAAACAATCTGAGGATGGAGCCGATGCCCATGTGCAATATGGTCAAAAGGAGGAGTCACATATCTCGTGACTTCCAAAGAACTTTTCAGGACAAAAACAAACTGCAAACATCCGGGCCCAACATTATGTGGCGATCTATGCACAGTGTGTAATCTGCAGCTCATATGCCTCGAATATACACTTTTTTGAACTCTGAAGCGACTTTATCATTTTACGTGATGTTTGTTGATTTACATAGGAAACATTTTCATGAATAGGCTGGTGCAGGGGCAGTAACATCTGAGCCAGACCCTTGGCTTGGCTTCCCCTGTAAATCTATTGTCTCGCCTACCTCAAGGTATTTTCATACCCTGTATGATAGCAAAAAACGGCTGCAGGATTCATACAGAGCAAAGTATGGGACGAGCAAAGTAATGTTTGATAATTTTGTAATGGGCTCCCCCTAGTGACAGATATTCAAACTGCAGGTGAAACCCGACATCCTACTTAAACGATGTGGTATTGGGCATTATTTTTAATGCATCAGTTACTTACCGGTGATTTCACCCTAATTAATTACTTAATGAGGCACAGCAGCCTCATTAATTAATTAATTGGGAGGGGGTGCATAACAAGGAGGTAATGATAAATTACTGAATGATTTAGACCGCCCTGCAAACTTTGAGTTAGAACATTCATTCAAAAGAGCTGATACACAGTTAATGTTCTAATTGAGCCAACCGTCCGCTTCCAATAATTACAGCCGGTATGCACACTTTCAGATATAAGTGACTTCCTTCAAGCATTTATTTTCATTGAATATTTCAGAAAAGAAGTACTTACTGCCTTCCCACGTACAATGTAAGAGATTTAAGGCACCCTCCACCCTTTTCCAGTGCTGAAGATGAAAAAATGCATATGCTATTGCTTCGCTGTCCCCTCTCTTCAAGATATGTTCTGGGGGTAATATTAAACTTTTCATTTCTAGTAGATACTGCAACAGAAACAGAACAAAGCAGTCATTTTTCGAAACGTGCCCCACATAGGAAAGTAACTAGGTCAATTTAAAAAAACAAGACACACTTTATTGCCTCTACTTCTTTTGCAAATACTGCTGATCTATATGAAGCACATTGACATTTACACTGAAAATTACCAAACCACTTTTTGGAAGCTGTGATTATTCACTTCAGCCCAGTCCTCTCCTCTTATGCAAACGGTGTCCTATCTTATCATTGCAACTAGTTAATTGGGTGTCTTTACTTTGAAGGCAGTACATAGGGAGTCTTTACTTTACATTGCAGGTAAGGTAAATATTATAGCCTTATAGCCCGCCGTAGCGGGCTATACCGGCTATTAAAGGCCCGCTGAATCGTTAAAGGCCCGAGCTGAAGGCGAGGGACTTTAACGAAACAGCAGGACTTTAATAGCCGTATAGCCCTGCTACGAAGGGCTATAAGGCTATTAGAACATTTTGCCACTAGAGGGCAGAATGTTCTAACAAATTAAACAAAGGGTTCTCGAAGCTCGAGGGGATATAAATCCCCTCGAACTTCGAGAAGCCTTTGTAGAACATTGGAATGTTGCTCTGCGGGCCTTTACCGGCCCGTAGAAGCAGGGAGCACTCAATTGTCTGCAATGGAGCTCCCAACATTCCAATGTTCTAATGTGAAATATCTCATTTTAAATGTCCCTAACTGTATCTATATAAATGTATCTATCTAAACACACATACACATACAATATACACAAAGGCATATATGTACACAAAGGCATGTATGTACATAAAGGCCTGTATGTACACACAGACACACACACACACTGAATAGCTTAAGTATAGTTAAGATATAGACTAAATACAGTTAAACAACATACAGAAAATTAGGAAATAAGCACAATTAAACTAACAAGCATTTACAATGCAATGGTCTCGGCATCATTAAAGGTAGAGCTATTGGCATTGTTCATGACATTTCTTTAAATCATAAATAAATGGCATTGTCATTTACATTGCCAATAGCTTAATCGTTAAATAAATGGCATTGTCATTTACAATGGGCAACTGCAAGACTTTGTTTGTAATGTAAGCCATGCTTTCGTAGTACTGTTGAATTTCATTATCCTCGCCTAGTGCTATTTTTCAGCCGTATATAGCGTGAGTTTTGTGGAGGTGCACCCTGCACGCTCACGCACTGCTCACCCTAGACACTCACACACTGCTCACCCTGCGTAATGGGAAAAGACCTAGCTCTGCCCTTTGGGCTGTGTTGTAATCGTACAGTAGGTTGTGAGTAGCTGCGCTTGATTGGTTGGGGCATCCCCTCTTTGCTGCTCCCCTCACGAGGGCCGGCTGCATCCATGAAGCTCCCACGTGTTCAGCTGTTCTTTGTTTTAGCTCCTGTGTGTCAGTGCACCATGTAAGCGCACAAGCATACCCTGCTCTCTCTGGAACAGGCACTGCGCACTCACTACTCTGCGCACTCACTACTCTGCGCACTCACTACTCTGCGCACTCACTAGGTGTTGGGGTCGGTGTGGACTCTCTCTGGAACAGGCACTCGGCACTCACTACTCTGCGCACTCACTACTCTGCGCACTCACTACACTCTGCGCACTCACTACACTCTGCGCACTCACTACACTCTGCGCACTCACTACACTCTGCGCACTCACTACACTCTGCGCACTCACTACACTCTGCGCACTCACTACACGCTGCGCACTCACTACACTCTGCGCACTCACACTCACACTCTGCACTCACACTCACACTCTGCACTCACACTCACACTCTGCACTCACACTCACACTCTGCACTCACACTCACACTCTGCACTCACAGTCAATTTGTTTTTTTTTTAAAACATTGTGCCCCCGAAGTGCAACGCGATTTTAAACAGCCTGGAGAGTATCAGTCATGAGTCGCACTTCATGCCATTCGGACTCCCAACTCTGACGGACTTCATCAGGCTGCTATAAGTACGTTTTGTTTCGTCCCTTGGTGTTGCGCACTTTGTTTTTTAGCCGTTTGCACTTGGACGTCGGATGCCGCAACTTAATTACTGGTGTTAAACTTTCTGTTCGCTCTGCGAACCATCTATTGTGTCTTGGCCCACAGCCTTTGGCCACACAATAACGAATGTAATAAACCAATGCCACTCAGACATGCGGTGTGAACACTGCATTTTAAGAGAAGCGCAAGGCCCTTCGCGAGGCCAACAAGGACCGTATTTCTTATTCATGATTGGTCCTAAACTCCCTTAAATGACCCATTTTTCTGAATATACCGTGCATATTGCTGGCAATAAAACACGTTGCAGTGGACTGCACACATTGCCTACCGTTACCAATTCTAAAAAATGTTGCACGTATGAAACAAAGAAAGCTTTGGCAGGGAGCCAGCATGCGCGCACACACATGTGAAAAAAAGAGTAAGTGCATAGACGTGAATGCGCGACGAGCATCTGGCTTCAATTACCGCAGCCCCTGACAGCTGGTAATTGATGAAATATAGACTTCTGGACGGAATATGCAGGAAGCGGAGCAGCTCAAAAGCCTATGACCTATTGCGTGCTGGCTTGTAAAAACACAGCCATGCGCAAGCCAATTGACATGCAGCTGCCATAAATTCCGAACACAATTCACGCGCTTCTCTGGAATTCGTAGGTTAGCTCGGCGAACTGCTCTCTAGAGGACTCTGAAGCCACACCCACTTCGTGGGATGTAGGCCGAGCCCTAAAAAGGAACATCTAGATACGATAGATATGAATTTAGGACTTTGGGAGTATGCCTACCTATAGGAGTAAATGGTATATTAGAGGGTTTTTTTGGGGGGTGGGGTGGGGGTGGTTACTGTTCATATTGTAGCAGGACCAAAGCTAACTTGCTAGATCAGTGTGACTTCGCATATTTGGCAAAAAGTAATTGTTGCGTGTGTTAGAGGTCCCTGGCCTGGCATTTCAGGGTGTAATTTTTTTTGGGAGTAGGACCAAGAATGAATTATACATTAATAGTACCTGTGCAGAGTGGCACAGTGGGTGAATAATGATGGACCGGAATGCGACCGGAGCGATTGCCAATGGCTGATATTAATTCAAGCATTCCTTCCATCACCTTGTTGTCTTTTACAGCGAGTGTTCTACTGCCGCACACAATGCACTTTATTTTTAAATATGCTACCGGTAATAGTAAGCTATGCATTTATTTCTGTACACTTGTGTGCTAGACTGAGATGTTTAATTTAAACGTCCAGTATGTTTCCTAAGGAGAGAAGAAACACATTGTATAATTAACCCCTTCGGAGCTGATGACGAGTCCAGCGCGTCATGGGCGTAACCTGCCCTACGCTGATGACGAGCTAAGCTCGTCACGTAACGCGGGTTTTTTTTTTAAAATCGCAGCGCGCAGCGGGAAAACCGCTAGCGCGCATGCGGTTAAAACTACTTTTAAACAATTGTATTGAGGTGAGTGGTGGGGACAAAATGTTTTCAAGTTCACGGTCAAATTGCCTGTCAAGGGAGAACCCATATTTATACCATGACCACGTTCGACAGCGCCATCACACTTTCAAGGACTACTATGTCCCTGATCGACAACAGAAACCGAGATTATATTTATTAGCGAATCTCTGTATTTGACCCCATCCACAAGGATAACGTACAGTATAAAAAACATGCAGCTGCAGTTCCAAAACACGATCTAGTCATAAGAACATTCGATCGGAAAGCCTTTCACAAGTGCTTTCTAATCAATTTAACTTTGAACCGCCATGGAACCTGTGGAAGGGTAAAGAAAAAAAGGAAGAGATAAAGCATCACAGGTCCGGCTCCCATGACACCCTCTGGAGCCCTCCTGGCCTGCCCAGTCTATAGCTCGGATTCAAGGGAAACATCCTTTACTACACATCAATTACAATGCGGTATGTTACATCGCAGTTTTGACTACGCAAGTCGTTATATCGACTTGCACTGAAGGGCACTCTAGACTAAGGAATAGTGTAAAATACTATTCCAACACCTTCCCTACTGTACGTAGACTGGAGTTGGAACAGTAATTCACACTATCCCTAAGTCCAGCACCCTTAAGCGCATGTCGATATAACAACTTGCGTTGTCAGCACTGCGATGTAACATACTGCGTTGTAATAGAATGCTTTGTATCGTCATACATCCGGAATCAAGCGCTGCCAAGGAGCTCACCAGCCACCCCCCATGCAATCTAACTGTGCAAAGCACAAGACCCAATGCCTCCTGCTAGGTTATCAAGGAAAGCTTTGTCGGAGTCCACTTGAGAGAACACAAACCGCTTCTCTAATGTCACTCACAAGAAGTCCCACCGATGACTCAAGGTGCAATCAAAAGTTATCTAGTTGCACCAATTCGCACTAGCTTGTGGATCCCTCTGTTGCCGCTTTTCTACAGGACAAGTGCTTAACTGCACTGTCAGGTAACACCAGAGTAGTGCTCCGGCTCCTGGCACCTCTGTATTCTACTCTGCTACAGCTCAATTCCCTGCACCTTGCTTGAGAGTCCCTCTAGCTTCTTTCCCACTGGCTTCATAGCAGCCGCAATGGAATGTCACTCCTACCAAATCATCTCTGAAAGAGTTGGAGAAGCGCAGGAGTGCTCGCTCCTGTGGTGTTTGGCTTTATTCATCTGTTGGCTCCTGCTTCTGTTTTGTCGCATCTCTAGAAGGACCCCGTGGAGAGTGGAAAAAATCATCAACTCCATGGTGCCCGACATTACGACACCATAGAGCAAACCCAAATAAATTCAAGATTGGAGAGTGAGTGCTGTCGAATTCCTCTGCTCCAATAGTTAATAGTGGGTTCGAAGCTCAAAAGCAACTGGGAACTTTCCATGCGACTGCGACGCAATGCAGCACTCCAGCGGCCGGTCCAAAATAAGATTGAGAGGGACCATACCCTGGGCGAAAAGAAAATTGTGGAGGCAGGTAGGGAGGGGGGGGGGGCGTTGTGGTGTGACAGGCGTGGTTGCTGTGGGAAATCCAATAGCTTGATCCACCTCCATCCCCGACTGTTGTATATTGCTCTAATACTTTTTTCCCTCCATGAAGTATTTATGTCATGGCGACCTTACATTAGTTTGAATGTGCCTGTCTGTATATTGAAAGAATGAGTTGGATGAGTGTCTCCTGAGTTTGAGCTGGTATGAGTAAGTGAGTGAGTATGGATTGTGTGGGAATGTTTATCAGACAATGAACTTTTTTTATCAAAATGAATGTATAGGTCTCTATAGGTTTTTGTAATATCCTTTTATTAAACTGTAAACCAATTCATTATGAAGAATACATTTATACAAAAATGTAAATGACTGAATTCTCTGGTATCTGGATTTGAGTAGGCTATTGTAGCTCTATTGATATTATTGGATCCCTTCATGGGACCTGTGTAAATCTTAAAGGCAGGGTGTCCGTTCTTCTTTTTGTGGTTCTGCTTCCCCCGCTTACCTGCCTATATCCTACCCCGCCGGGGGACCTCCTTCTATTTTGGTGACAGCACGAGGTGCAAGGAAGATGGGAGGAGGGTAGGGGGTTGATGAGCTACATTAAGGGTTGATTACAAAGTCTTTGATGGGATCCGATTGAGATCAAGTGGGATGGACAAGCTGCTGTTTGCATGACATTAAGTCAGGCAGCTCCCTGCTGCGCCCCTGGGCCAAGCTCCCCCATGCCCAAGGCCAGCCCTGAGCACACAGTTGGAAATTCGGTAAATGGTCAGCTACAAGAAGTGAAGCCTATATCCCACGGCTGTCCCAGCCACCTGCCCAATCAGGATGCTGTGGTGTTCAGGAAGTAATTATTGTCCCATTGCTATGGCAGCACCTTAAGATGATCAGCACTCTTGGAAATTACTGCACTACAGTGCGGCACCAGGGTGGCCACCACTGCATTGTCCCCTGCGTATGTGCTGCACACCTCCTATGTCCTTAGGGTCCGAAAGAGCATCCACTGATGGTGATCCCATGGAGTTAACACTAAGTCACCATCGCTCCAACCTCATCAGAGAGCATCCGGTAGGTTCTGGGCCGCGGCGGTATGTCACAGCACAAGACCAAAAGGAGCGGATCCCAGAACCTCACAAGAGTAGTGGACATCTTGAGCCTCAGTCAGCTCGGGACCCGCTAAAGTCACGTTTAAAGAGACTCTGTGGCTAGTTCGAATGAGAAGCCCAACGCATATCACTGCTACAAACTGAAAACAATAATTAAATTGCTGCCTTGCAAATTTCATGTGTCAGAAACTCCTGCGGTAGTTAAAAGGTCAATCTGGCTGAAGGCAATCCAAACGTATAACAGTATGGGAAACTCCACCACAATGAGCTATGCCTAGCACAAAGTGCCAAAAAATAACTGCTTTAGCCAAAGTAAATGACACATGCAGTCTTCAGAGTTTTAAAAATCTATCCTTAAAGATAGGGCTGGTAAAAGTTTAACTTGATTGTTTCAGCACATTCATGTAGAAATTTCAATGAAGTTTACAGGCAGTCAGGTATAATTTCAATATACCCATGGGAACCTACAGCATAGAAAGAAAATCTGTTTCCCTCTTCCATGTACAAGCATCCCAAACGAGCTTTTAAAAAAAAAAAATTTTCAAATACCTTTATTGAGAAAAATCAAGGCAGACCCAGTACATCGTGCGATATCGCCGTGCAAATATACAAAAACAAAAAGCAGGTCAATCTTTGTATTACAAATAGATGTCAACTGTCATCACATTTAAGCATTCATAAGGGTAATATCACAGCTCCACTTCACCGAGATCCCACCCTCGTGGGGAAAAAACACAGAACAGTAGCAGCAGAGAGGGGCGGAGGAAAGGGGGGGTGGGAGCGCACATGGCAGGGAGGGGCAGTCACTCACCAGCGCCAGCATCCGCCGCGGACCCAGGGCCAGCAGGGAGCGCGGGAGAGGCAGCGCCACTGGAGCAGGGACGGGAGAGAAGGTAGGTGACCAGAGGGCCCCAGATGTCAACAGGTCGGGACCTAGCAGGCATTAAATCCCAGAACTCTGGCACCGAGAGGCGTCCTCCAGCCAACTCTCAACCTTGGGAGCAGAGCGGCGACCCCAACACATGGCCACCCTACGCCTAGCAAGGACCAGCAGCATCGCAATCAGGTGGCGAGAGACGTCAGGGCAGAATTTGACGAAACCGAGAAGGCACAGAGGTGGATCCAGGCGCACCGTCGCACCAGTGATTTCAGAAATTGCAGAACACACCGCCTGCCAGAACTCTGAGACCTTAGGACAAAGCCAAGCAAGATGAGCAAAATCTGACGCAGGGGCAGTGCAACGCACACAATTGTCACCAGGGGTAAGCCCGAGCCTGTGGAGCTGCACCGGGGTGCAGTACAGCCTATGCAAATATTTGAAATGTATCAACCGGAGACGGTAGTTCGGCGACAGCCTCTGTCTGATTACAACAGTAAAGCCAGTCTGCCGGCGAGATGTCGGTACCAAGATCAGCACCCCATGCCTCCCGAGCACGATCAGAAGAGATGGGGTGGACACTAGCGTGAGAGCATATAATTTGGTAACTAGTTTGTGCGGAGTTGAGGAGGTGTATATGAAGTGTGGAGCTGGCATGGTGGGTGAGGGCTGAGGGAAGGTGGGGTGCAGCTTCCGGCACGTGGCACGCAGCTGGTAGAATAAAAGCGGGTCAAGTGGCCCTGAGGCGTCAGGGAGCGTATAGAAGGTGTTCTCCGGGTAGAGATCTGAGACTGTCGTCAGGCCCAAGCGCGTCGCACTCCTGAACATGCTACAGGCCTGAAGTGAGGGGAAATCTGGGTGGTTCACTATGGGCATAGAGTTGGCAGAGGGCAGGGGAACGCCAGACAACCGGCGCAGGCCAGACCAGGCCAATCGCAGCGTCTCAACCGTGTCGACCTCAGCCCGAGGGGCACCGCAGGTGTGAACAAAGCTGTGGACAGGGGCCAGGGAGATGCCACATCTATCTCCACTGCGACATGAGGCTGATAAGGGGAGGGGTGGATCCAGAAGTGCAGGAAGCTGGTCTGAGCGCACAGGGCATAAAGCCTGAAGTCAGGCGCGCCCATCCAGCCAGCAGACATGGGTAGGGTAAGGATGTCATAAGTCACTCTTGGCTGTTTACCCGCCCAGACTAGCGAAATGATTAGGGAGCGTAGTTTGCGAAAAAAGTGGGAGGTGAGGGGGATAGGGATATTTAAAAACAAATAGAGAAATTTAGGAAGTACAACCATTTTAGCGATTGCGATGCGGCCCGCCAAGGACAGCGGAAGCCGGCTCCACGATGGAATCCTGGATTCCAGCCAGTCCACCGCACACATAAAGTTTGATCTCCACAGTTCATCCAGATCCCTACTTAGCCAGATGCCCAAATAGCGAGTGGGGCCGGAAGACCACACAAAAGGAAAATCGGGTGAGAATGGCACAGTGGCGTCAGTCAAAGGGAAAAGAACCAACTTGCACCAGTTCACCTGGATGCCCGACAGCCAACCAAAGCGAATGATCTCCCGGACCAGAGGGCTAAGGTTCTCTTGGGGATGGCGGACGTACAGCGTGACATCGTCGACATACATTGAAACTAGCAAGGAATGGGACGAGAAACCAATACCCCTATGAGCGTGGTGCTGCCGCAATCTGGTGGCCAGGGGCTCCATCGCTATAGCAAAAAGCATAGGCGATAGCGGACACCCCTGACATGTACCTCGGGCGATGGGGATAGGGTCGGAGACTTGGCCATTGACGTGGAGACGTGCCGAGGGGCTGGTGTAGAGGAGTCTGACCTTGCGCAGAAAGATGTCACTGAAGCCCATATGAGGCAAGATGTAAAATAAGAAAGGCCACTACAACGTATCGAACGCCTTCGTGGCATCCAGCAAGGCGGCAACGGCCGGTAGGTTGGGATTAATTTGGTGCAAAACCAAAAATATTGTACGGAGGTTGCGCGAGGTAGCCCTACCTGGAATAAAACCTGATTGATCAGGAATGGCAATGGTGGGCATGAGTAAAAGGAGGCGAGAGGCAATCAATTTGGCAAAGATTTTGTTCTTTATATTGATTACGGAAAGGGGGCGATATGAATCATGACGCTCAGCAGGCTTATAGGGTTTGAGAAGCAGGGTTATCAGCGCCTCGCGCAGAGAGGTCGGGAAGGAGCCGTTGTCAAACGAGTCACTGTACATTGCAGCCAGATGTGGCTCCAAGATATCGGCTAAAGTTTTGTAAAACGAGGCTGGCAGGCCCTCCAGTCCAGGGGTCTTGTCGCCGGGTAAACTACTAATGGCAGCCAATATTTCCTCCCTAGAGGACGGTTCATCAAGGAATTTACGGTGGTAATCTTCCAACCAGACCAGCGCTATAGAATCGAAATATTGGTCGAATTCCTCTCGCGGCAGGGGAGTGCCAGCGGAGTAGAGCTGAGAGCGGAAGTCGAGAAAGCGAGATTGTATGTCCACCGGGGAGGTAGTCCTGTCCTGGTCACTGTCACTCAAGGACGTGACATAGGAAGCAGCACGCGGAGAACGTAGAAGGTTAGCGAGGGTGCGCCCCGGGCGGTCCCCCTCTCCAAAGCGGCGCACCCGATCCTCCCAGCCCAGGATGGAAAGTTCACGTCCAGCCTCATCGGTGAATTCAGTGTGTTTTTGACGCAGAAGCGCCAGCGTCTCGGGACTGGGGTGTCCCGCCTGGGCGGCATCAAGATCTTTGATTTCCTCCTCAAGCTTAGCCAAAGTGGCACGAATACATCGATGGACGCTGGCCTGTTTAGAGATCGCCACGAATGACTGCCTTAAACCCCTACCATAGGGTGGAAGCAGAGTCCAAGGAGCCCGCATTGAGATCGTAATAAATTGTGATCGTGGTCTGGATGTCCGCACAGAAAGCAGAGTCCCGAAGGGCATTAGGAGGAAGGCGCCAAGTAAAGGCCCGTCGCGGGGAGTGAGGAGGGCGAATGCGAATCTGAACTGGCGCGTGGTCAGAAAAGGTGCGAGCCATGTGCACCGCGTCGGCGAGCCAGGACACGTCGGGATGGGAGTGACGCCAGGCATCGTAAAGGGCATTGTCAGTTAGAATGGATAAAAAAGCTGCAGCAGCTCGCGGGTGGGACGAGTGAGAGCCCGATCGATCCAAGGTCACGGAAAGAGCAACATTAAAGTCCCCCCCAAAGGATAGCTGCAGGACCACAGGAGGAGATGAGATGCCAACGTGAGTAAAAAATTCCGCGCCATCGCAATTGGGGCCGTAAACCGCGGCAATAGTGACAGGTTGTGTAAATAGTAAACCATCATCGCATACCTGCCTTCCGGGTCTAGGATCACCCTGGCGGTCTGCCACAGGAGGCCCCACCTTATCAGAATGGAGACACCCCTGGCATACAACAAGTAGGTGGCGGAGTGGGAGTGAAGTTTAGAGATGTTCCCCGGCAGCAGGTGCGTCTCCTGCAAGAGACATATATCCACTTTGTGCCGTTGTAAATGTGAAAGAATCAGTCGGGCTTTACGGAGGTCATTCAAGCGCCGGATATTTCAGGACCAGCAAACTACACTGGCTGACCAGTCAGCCAATGAGGGAAGGTAGCCATCCCAATAGATCCTGGGACCTCCGTGGCTTCCCCTCGCAGAGCTGCAGTTAAGGAAAGTTTTATGTGTTTTTTGTTTTGTGCGTGCATGTATGTATGTATGTGTATTTGTGAGTGAGTGTTGTGAACAGTCGTGTGTGGATGCATGGGTGTGAGTGAGTGTGTATGTGTGCTTGTGTGACCCCTCCGCCTCTCTCCCAGGTAAAAGCACCGGCCGCCACTGCCTCTGAGAAGGATTATGAAGTGACAGAGGAGAGCAAACTAGGTATGATCTGTCAATGAGGTTCGGAAGCCAAGAATCAATAAGCAACAGTAGGCTGTGTTGAAAGGGATGTGAGGAGAGCGTTCATTTATTTTTATGATTTGTGTCAAGACGATTTAATATATTGGGTTAATTTATTATCATAATCATTAAAAAATGTGCATACATAAGACAGCAGAGACAAGTGCAACGAACAGAAAAACCTAAAGGATGAAATAGATTTAGAAAAAATTAAGAGCTTAATATACAGAACATTAAAGTGGGAATTAGCATGCATGCATAACTCAAAAGAATAGACTACTACTACAGATCAGAAAAATAAACTGCAAGTCACGGAAAATCTTAGCATAGTTGGTGTTTGGAAGTCATCACGGCAAGACATATATGTTCCATAAAGTAGTGATCGCATTAGTATGAGGGCAGTTAGTGATACAGGCAAGGGCGGCCCCATCTGATACAGTCATATGTGCACCATCCCAACAACTATGTCTTATTTTGAGCCAATAAAACAGGGTCTCAGTAATACACCTTCGGAAAGCAATCTCATTAAGAGCGGAACCTCATGACGTGTGGGCTGCAAAATAATGTGAAAGAAAATGCTTTTGTGTTTTTAGAAACGGTAAAAGGTGTCATTCACATGCTGTCAGGTTACAGAAGCAGACGCCAGTTGTCTTCATTTAGATCTGGCTGCACAACAAGAAGCAGACGAGCGAGCTCAACAGATACAGTCTTTGACTGGAAGAAGCTACGCGGGTACCAAGTCCACTGCATGCTTCCACAGTGTTCTCATTTAACTGCATGAACAATAAAACAAATACAATAAACTATTTAGGGCTAAGTGGATGCAAATCATAAAAACAGCAGGGTTTAAAAACACTGGCAGCCCTCTTCCTCAAACCTGATGAGCCCTCGCCGCACTCCTGTTTAACGTGCTGCTTGTTTACGGTCGCATCTCACACACACACTTACTTTTGGCACGTGTGGGTTGAATTCTACCGCTCTGTGAATGGCCTCGACGGCATTCATCTCCGCCGTACTCAGCCCTCGCCGCGACGCTGCCTCTGGAGAGAATCTTGAGAAGCAGAGACAGAAAAGGACCACTTCAGAACAGTTTCGATTCCAAAAAGAAACCACATTAAATCAAGCATTATATCACGAATTGGTAGGTGCCCCTTTGCTCTTCCCTTTTCCTTTGAAATAATAAGAATCAGTGAGTCACCTCCTGGGTCAAGTCTAGTCTGCCAAAATAAACGCTCCAAAAAAGCCAGGCCTTGCCCATGCTCCGTGTAGCTCACACTAAATATTCGTGAAAATTAGAGTGCCCTTAGCTGGGTTAGGCATCAAGCTTGGCATAACAGCAGATGCCTCCGCCAACTAATGGGCCAAGCAGACATCTCAACCAGGGTCACTAAAATTATGCGGCGGGGAAGATCAAATTACGAGTCAAGCAAGGGCAAATTATGCGGAGGAATGCGGCACGTTAGGATTACTTCTTTATTTTGCCAGATTTATACATGTTAACATTGGGGAAGAAGCACCCGCTAATCATCAAACTACAGTATACCACCCAAATGCACAATAAGTAACAGACGTGGGACCAGTCATCCTTCCACTGCATGGCAACAGTTGCAGTGTTTTTAGTAACTTTTGATCAGTTACAGCTGGAAACAATTTTTGTTGTTCAAATCCATTATATAGCAGATGATGGATTAGTGGCAAATCCATAATTATGTGAAAAATGCAGCAGCCGGAAAATCACCTAATTCCTCAGACCCTGATCGCAACTAAAGAACAAACACACCATGCACTCAGTGTCTCTCTTGTCTCATACCACCCAGTCATGGTTGCGTAAGACAGGCATAAATCACAGGAAAACAATGTTGACAACCACAGGTACAAGCAACATTCAATAAGTAGATAGGAGATACGTAGGCGTGGGTACAGGTGATCTACAAGGCATAATGTACTAATTGCATTCTCCCCAACTTTGAACACAAACTGTCTCACTGCAGACACACATGCCAGGAATGGTATTTTCGAAAGGTTAAAAGTGGCCTTAGTAACATGATAACCTATATATATGCATTTATTTATATGTCCATGTATGGGTTTTAATGACTCCAAGTCACTGTACAAATAGTAGATTAATTTAGTAGGTATTTTTTAGGATTCGACTAGACAGCACATGCTCTGTCTCAGTAAGACATTTTGTTTACATACAGTGGGCTTACAGCCCGCCAATATCTTACCGGTTGTTCGCTTCAGCATTGCTCTCATTTGCTTCACTCCCCTTTGTCATGGCATGCATGCCTCACGTCCTCTTCTTGTGTTTGGTCCACCCCTGGAGCATGGACCCAGTACTAATGTCCTTCAACTGCTCCCGTTTGAGCTACTTATTTGGGTTCAAGCACTCCATATGAGTGCCTTGTTATCCGTCCGTCTCCCATATACCCATCTATGCTGCTTCTTTTCCCTCCCCCCCTGCCCAACAATGTAAGCAGATCAGCTCATCTATTTCAGTCAATAGGTCAGACGTTGCGGCACAGAATATGCATATCTTTGTACTGTAAAGTGCGGCTGTGATTCTGCATGCCTTCCAAAGAGAGACTGCTTCAACATTATTTCTTGTCCAACAAATATCATTTACCAAGTAAAACATAGTTTCTGCTTCATTCTTCGACTTTCTCTAAAATACATTTCTCGCCAGCGCTGTGCCTCAGTGAAACACTGACAAAACCCATGAGTGGCTACTCTTCAGAGATTAAGGACCCCCATAGAACTTGAACTGAGACACGGTCATCGGCTTTTCACTGCATTCCTACACTCCACGCCACTCTGCTCTACTGTACCACATGGCTGAAAGACATTGGCAAATCCAATAGCTTTCGCACACATCGAAACCTACTGGCTTTCCTGATGCTTGTTTTTTGTTTGTCGTGAACTGAAGCTAGCACCCGTCTTAGCAAACATACTGGGGCCTATTCACAAACTGTATTTTGCAGTATGTTTAGTAGTACTACAATAGCACTACTCACGTACTAAAAACTGCTGTCACAAACCTACGTGAGAAGACCTCTGCCTCCCCTATCTTTCTAGTGATACGCAAACAAATGATGGACGGAATGCAGAATAAATCATAGATTCACCCCCAGTCAAGAGATCTGGGTTAAATCCATCATTCTTCTGCTCACTACGCCACCCCAGTTTGGACCCAGCCATATGCAAATCAGTCTTGACCCTGTGCCTCATGGGAACAGTCCAGCCCGAACTGCCAAGCCAGGTCCTCCCTGGACCAGAAACAAGCATCCTGGGACCGGACTCTGGGTATTACCCTTCATCAGCCAGACTAGCTTGAATCCAGTGGCAAAGTGAGCAAGGGACCCACGTCTGGGCATACCCATCCCACTTAGGGGGGAAAGTGATAAGCAAACAAATGGACGGAATGCTGAATAAATCATACATTCACCCCCCAGTCAAGAGATCTGGGTTAACTCCATCGCTCGTCTGCTCACTACGCCACCCCAGTTTGAACCCAGCTATATGCAAATCAGTCTTGACTCTGTACTCATGGGAACAGTCCAGCCCGAACTGAAAGCCAGGTCCTCCCTGGACCGTAAAGAAGCATCCTGGAACCGGTTTCTGGGTATTACCCTTCATCAGCCATTCTAGCATGAATCCGGTGGCCAAGTGAGCATGGGACCCACTTCTGGACATACCCATCCCACTTAGGGCAAAAAGTGATACGCAAACAAATGATGGACTGAATGCTGAATAAATCATGCATTCACCCCCAGTCAAGAGATCTGGGTTAAATCAATTGTTCTTCTGCTCACTACGCCACCACAGTTTGGACCCAGCTATATGCAAATCAGTCTCGACCCTATGCCTCATGGGAACATTCCAGCCTGAACTGCCAAGCCAGGTCCTCCCTTGTGGCATAGAATATGCATATCTTTGTACTGTAAAGTGCGGCTGTGATTCTGCATGCCTTCCAAAGAGAGACTGCTTCAACATTATTTATTGTCTTCCAAATATCATTTACAGAGTAAAACAGTTTCTGCTGCATTCTTCTACTTTCTCTAAAATACATTTCTCGCCAGTGCTGTGCCTCAGTGAAACACTGACAAAACCTAGGAGTGGCTACTCTTCAGAGATTAAGGACCACCACAGAACTTGAACTGAGACACAGTCATCGGCTTTTCACTGCATTCTTACACTCCATGCCACTGTGCTCTATTGTACAACATGACTAAAAGACATTGGCAAACCAAATAGCTTTCGTATACATCGAAATCTCCTGGCTTTCCTAATGCTTGTTTTTTGTTTGACGTGACCTGAAGCTAGCACCAATCTTGGCAAACATACTGGGGCATTTTCACAAACTGCATTTTGCAGTACGTTTAGTAGTACTACAATAGCACTACTCACGTACTACAAACTGCTATCACAAACCTACGTGAGAATACCTCTGCCTCCCCAATCTTTCCAAGCAGAGACCTCTATCCAAGTTGCAGAGGTGTCATATCAGTTTGTGAGGTGTACACACAAACAGGTAGAAGTTTGGTCAATAAATATAGGAGGAACCTGGGGGAGTGGCTGTAAGATAGGGAATATTTACTACTAAATGGGACAGTATTGGGGCGAGTTAAAGAGGGGCTTAGGGAGGGGGAAGAAGGGGTTTAATGAGGGAAAAAGAAATACAAACACCCATCCACAAAAGAGCAAGTGCCCTCTTTTCACAAATTGCACTTTTCAAGTTATTATAGCCAAAAAGGACACAAACAGTCATAAAAGTTCTCCAGCCCAGCCTTGCCATATGCCCAGCTCTACATATAGCTACACACAAGAACTGCAACACTGTCCCATTGAAAATAACAGCAGCAGGGAATTAAAATCACACCTCATAGGAAATAAAGTTAAAATAAATTATTTAGAATTTTAAATTACCTCTATATATAGGTGTTAAAAGTTTGAATCGATTTAATTTTTTTTAAAGTTGAATGAATTAATATTTACACTTTTTGTTTAAACATAAAATAAACTTAATACAAATTAAAAATGAAAATTAATTACCCAATTACGTTAACATTAAATATTAATTAAATCTAAAAATATAAGGGTAGGAGTTTTAAAAAAAATACTGTAAATAATAATGATAAATGTATTTAATATATTTTATTTCTTTAATTGTGTATTAAACATTACATTTGATGAGTTAATGAGTTGTAACATTTCATTTGTTTACTTCCGGGTTAATACAAAATTTCAGTACATTTATATTTTTAATTTTACGTGTAAATATTTAAAATATTTTCTTAATTATTTTTTTTCTTCAGCTTTATCATCGGGAAATTTCTGCCCAATGAAGATCTCATCTACTTGTGAAAATTTAGTAGCAGTATTCATTGTTCAATTAATTAAAATAAAAATAAAAAAACACATCTACAATTTATAAATGATATGCAATTAATTAAAAGAGGAAGTCAATTTATTAAAATTTCAAAATATTCCTGTTACTTTTTAAAACAATTGTTAAGAATTTGCTGGTCAACTAAGCTTTGTGTCATTATCTGTGTTCAAGATCAGTTTAAAAAAGGTCTCTCTCCTCTTTAGCCCTGCGGCAACAGCAGAAGAGGTGCAAGATGGTTTAATTTTGGAAGTACACTGCCTGCATTGCTGTGATCTGTGGACAAACTGGCTCAGTTTCTCCTAAAATCTTTTGATGAAAATAGCAGGAAGCGTGTCCTTATGATACTAAATAGGTTATGCTTGTTCTGCGATTCCTTTAAATACTGCTGCTGGTTAAAATGCTGTTAGAGTCGGTAATAAAATCCAAAATGTTTAGATGAATGAAGGTGGTGTAATACCTGGCTGGCCCGTAAAATGAGCTGTAGTCGGGCCTCAGGGTAAATTTGAAATCTGCTGTTTAGCTCCAATCAAAGGTGAGTTCTAAATCTGCAATGACTTTATTTAGCTGTCTGGCCCAAGGATTTGTTGGGTCATCCTTGACTTTCACCATGGCTTGTCAGTAGTACTTCAGGGTGTCGGCTTTAGCTTTTAAAATACTCTTGCCAAGTCTGATAAATACAGTGCTGTGTGCAGGTTCCTGATTTATTAAACCAAGTTCCAGACAGTTATGGGATTTTTTAATGTAATCTGGAAGTGAAAAGACTTTCATGGCCCTTTTGTATATTAACAAGTCCATGCTACTAGTGGGCCTGCAGTATTGATTGCGCCACCCACTTAAGTTACCGTGTAAACATGTCTCAGGCCTGCCATTGCAGAGCCTGGGTGGGCAGTTTAAATGCTAATTCGACCTAGCAAACTAAACCTTTTGGCCGGCCCAAACTTTCCTTTTTAAATGCATATGAGTCACCTCAAGTGTAGGCCCCGGACAGCCCAGAAGCAAGGTGCAATATATTTTAAAAGTAGGACATGTACTTTTAAGTCTTCCATGTCCTGGAAGTGATATACTCTCATTCGTTTTTTACTACTGCAAGGCCTACCTCTCCCATACGATACATTGGAGTGGTCTTATTACATTTTATAAGTGTATTTTCCAAATGGGAAGAGATGCCTGGTTCATGTTTGGTGTCTCTGGATTCCTAATTAAAAATCCTAACTTATGGTGAAATCGCATTTGCCTGCCTTAGACATTTTGTGTATGCATCCCGTCTCTGGTCACATGAATGGGTGTAGCTGGCAGTTGGGCTTTTGTGTATTCCTTCCAGACAACCACACACACTGGGAGTTTTTGGTGTGACTGTAAAGGCCCTCGCTGGCAGGATAGGAGGAAGAAGCTGGACCCAGACTCACTTGCACCTGAATAGGGTGTGTCTTGTCTCCACACAAAGGGCCTAATGTCCCTGCATTGTCACTTCAGCCAGATTGAAGCCAGGGCAGGAGAGATAGGAAATTCCCTGCACTTCAAAGACACCGTCTAGAAGCTTCTCCCTCCTTCCAGAACCCGGGCAACAGGGTATAAAATGGAGACCTCAGACACCAACTCTTCAGTACGCTTCTGGACCTGTGGATACTCTGCTAGGAAGGAGGACCGCTGTCCTGCTAAAAGGACTGCCACTCTGCTCGACTGCCACTCTGCTTGACTGTTGCCCAGCTGTGCTGCCCTGCTGCCTCTTATGAACCCAGAACCCACAGTGACACCAGGGGCTAGTTGGCTGGCCTCCTGATCTGAAGCCTCAGGGACATAAAAGGGTCCCAACAACCGTGCCGCTGAATCTGGACTCTGCCATCTGTGAGTCTACCCTGCTAAGTGGTGCCACCTCAGTCCTGGACCCTTGGAAGTGGGCCTTTGGTGCTTGCCAGCCCTGTGGATCCAGCAGAACCAATGCATCCTCTGCTGACCAGCGCATCCCAGAGCAGAACTGACGCATCTTCTGTGTATTGCCACTGCTGTGTGGACTGGGCCCATCGCAGAGACAAATCGCCTCTGGAGTTCTCGGAACCGACACATCCTGACGATCCACCCCCACCCCGCGGTGCATTCACAGCACAGGCCTTCACATTTCTTATCGACGGAAGCCTTGATGATAGACTCTGCATGGCAGCCTAGCAGCTCCTTGGAACTGATGCATCGCCCCGACTGCGCGCCGCATCCTTCATTGTAAACTTTGCATGTCAAGTCCCGCTGACGGGATCTTCGATGGCAACGCAAAAAGCCCTTGCTCCGCATCTTGGATCCGACTCATCGCTTCAGCCGTGCGGCGCATCTTCAAAGTGGATACTCGCAACGCTCCGCAACTAGGATTTAAGGTACTATGATCAGTGGGTCTACTGGAGTCCCTGTAGCTGGGCTATGCTCCATCACGGTTGGCCGGAACTTATGACTTTGTCACGGTCCGGCACAACCAGATATCCACAGTTTGCACTATTTTCACTGAGACTTTAAAAATGGAATATTTCTGATTCTACTAATTTGATAATTGTCGTTTTGGTCTTGTTATATTTATTAAATTAAGCTCTATTATTCTAAACCAGTTGCGGGCTCTTTTTGTAGTGTGTTTTCACTGTTTTACTGCATTAAGGTTAAAACCATACTTCATGGGGCTATCCTTACAGAATATTTAAGGGTAAATGCTGCACCCCGTGGTCTTCTGGTCACCAATGAACCCTTGATCTTTTTAGAAGATGAATCCTTTAGAAGAGACTGGGCCTTGGCGGCGTGGAAATGTACTCGGGACTGGCTAGTTCTGATCATTAGCACAGCCAGAAGACTATCAGATGCTCTCCTTATCCAAATCCAAACATTTGAGTCAGGTTTAAGAACAGAAGTCCTTTTGACTGCATTTGATCAGAAATTAGATCAGGTCAATGCAGAACTCACGGAGTATAGAGACTATCTGATGCATTCAAAAATAAATAAATTGCAGAAAGTTCTTAAGAACTTTTCCCGGGAAAAGTTATATCCATATACTAAGGAAGAGTATGCACGCCAGAAAATGCAAGAAAACATTAAGAGTAACCAACAAGGGCGACCAAGACAGTATACTACTAGCAGCTCTAGTGATAGGAGCGAGAATGAACATCCCCATAAGAAGAGAGGGCGAGGTCGGGGCAATTGGCGGGGGTTTAGACCACCTATGTTCCATCAGCCAGGTAATCAGTATCAACATCAGGGTTATAACTGGCCAGTTATGGGATACCCACCACCCCCATCTTTCCCGAACCCTTTATTTGAGGACCCACGTTACCAGGCGCCCCATTTTCCTCCTGCACAATTTCAAAACTTCCAGGGACCTTTTTTAGGAAGAGGCCGGAACAAAGGCAGGGGCAAACAAAGGGACCAACAACGGGTAACTTGGGAGGATCAAGATCAGGAGATAACACAGAGAGTAACCAGGATTATGGCATCGGGCAGTGCACCCGGAACAAGCCGTCAGAATCCTTAGTGGTTAATCTATCCTCTCATGTTCTTACTCCTATCCAGGAACAGCTTTTGAATAAGGGTTTGGGATTTGTTCCCACTAACCAATTGGACCCCTTCAGGTTACGCCAGGACTTATCTGTTTTCTTTCGCAACTTGCGACTACAGGTCTTTTTTGAAGACAGAGACTTAGAGGACCCCTCAAGGGGGATACCCCTTTTCGCCCAAAATCTACATTCACCCCCCAATTGGCTTTATTACCTCCGGAGGTGGCTACCTTTGAACAGGCCGTGGTGTGTGACCTAGAGAAATTGTACACCTCTCAATCTCATTCCTTTTCAAGTTTGTCTACTGCGGAGAAAGAGGCCCTGAGGGAATTTACCAACTGTAGGGAGATTATCTTAAAACCAGCCGATAAAGGCGGAGCAACGGTACTTCTGGACATTGACACATACAAGGAGGAATGTCTCCAGCTTTTAGCCGATGAGAGAAACTATCAAAAACTCTCTATGGATCCAACTGGAGAAATCTCTTTAGAAATCGTGACGGCTGTTGAAGAGGCCAGGTCCAATGATTGGATCTCTGAACAAGAGGCGGTGTTTCTTGTGAACAAGCATCCCAAAACACCATATCTATATGTCCTTCCGAAAATTCACAAACCAGCACGACCCCCTCCTGGGAGACCTATTGTCTCCGGATGGGGTCGTTGCTGGAACCACTGTCACAATTTTGTGACTTCTACCTCAAACCTCTGGTCCAGAAAGTTCCAGCTTATTTAAGGGATACCCTAGACATCTTGAACCACCTTAAAGATATGCCCTTCGACCCAGATTCTGAATACCTTATCGGTCTCGACATAAAGGCTTTATTAAGGGTGGGCGTAGTTTGCTAAGTAGCGCTACGCGAAGCTACGCGAAGTGCACTTCGCACTACGCGAACTTCACTAGCACTACGCGAACTGTGTAGTAGCATGTTCGCACTGTGCAATATGCGTTTTCAATGATTGCACAGTGCGGACAAGCATCTGGCACTGTGCAATCATCGAAAACGGCATCTTGCACAGTGCGAGCTGTAGTTTTCTGCTGCTCCAGTAGATTTTTACTCGAGCGGCAGCTTCCTCAACGCGGACTAGTAGTTTCTCATCGCGAGCATGCGCGACCACTTGCAATGAGAAATCTGACCTCCCCGCGTTTAGAATCTCGCCGGGATGTCATTTTGCTTGCTCGCGGTCGCAAACATGACGTTGAGGACTGCGAGCAAGCAATAAATGACCGCTGCACTACACTACGCTGCGCTACGCGTGTTTGCACTGTGCTACGTAGTGCGAAGTTGCGCAAACTTCGCAAACTACGCGAGCGTAGCGTAGTGCTTCGCCTAGGCTTTATATACAAATATTTTGCAGAGGGAAAAACTACGTGTGCTGGAAGACATTCTCTTCATGGAGGATTGGCCATACCAAACACCGAGAGCCTTCATTCTGCACCTAACGGAGATCGCACTAACTCGAAACTCTTTCGAATTTGAACAAAACTTGTACCTACAGACCCATGGGACCTCCATGGGCAGCGTTTTTGCGCCAAGCCTGGCAGGGTTGTACGTGGGCGCATTTGAACGTGACATCTACCACGAAACTTGTCCATGGAGGTCCTACATGAGGTTGTGGCGTCGGTATATAGACACCGTTTTGGTAATCTGGAGGGGGGATGCAAACTCCGACTCTTTTTCTGGAATGGTTGAACCAGAGGAACCCCCCCTTACATTTTACTTCTACGGTTACCAAAACTAGTCTACCCTTCTTGAATCTGGTTATTGAACCTGGGAAAGGTTTTTTACAGACCAAGGTATACCACAAGGCCACCGATAAAAATGCACTACTAGCATTCAGCAGTTTCCATCCACGCTCATTGCGCGAGAATTTACCGGTGGTCAGTTTTTTCGCATTCGTCTAAACTGTTCCGAAATCAATGATTTTACTGCAGAAGCTAATCTTCTATCTACTAAACTGCGTGAGAGGGGCTACCCAAGAAAAGTAGTGAAACGAGCTAACAAGAGAGCATATAATGCAGATCGGGAATCACTATTATCTAAAACTAACAGACCATCAGTAAAAAAACGGTATTTGTATCGACTTTTAACACTGCAGCCCAACAAATCAGGCGAACAATACTTAAAAACTGGAAGATCCTGAACTCTGGCCATCTACAAATGGACAAAACCCTCTTCTCGTTTAAACGCAGCCAGAATCTCAAAGATCTATTGATTCACACCAGGCCAAGAACAGTGATTAGACAAGGGCTGGGTGACACCGCTACAGGCTTGCCACCAGTAACTGGCCACTTCTGCTGCGGTTCATGTAGCATGTGCCATCTTACGACAAATTCCAAATAGATTGATCTAGGTTTACCCACTCCCTGGGAACAAAGATATCACACGAATTGTAATTCACAAGGAATAATATACTTGATTACATGTCCTTGTGGTAAACAATACGTGGGCATGACATGCAGGAAGATTTGTACCCGCATCACGGAACATCGTAGTACTATTAGATGTGGCAGATCTAATACGAAGTTAACAACACACTTTGTGGAGGCGGGACACACTGTGGAGGATCTGAGATGGATGGTTATAGAGAAACCTAGGTTTGTTTCCCGAGGACAGGATGAGAACAGCGCACTTTTTGTCAGGGAACAGAAATGGGTCTTCCGTCTCCGCAGTGACTTACACGGTCTTAATGACGACACACCGTGGCATGCCCGGAGTAGATAAACCATTAGGCTCAGGACGCTGGTCTATTACAGGACATATTGTTAGCAAGGGGATTGTCAATCTAACACCTACTATTAATATGCAATTATATCCTGTTAATAAACTGAACAGTTCGTTATGCAGACTATCATGAGGTCGTTATGTCATTATCTCTTTATATTTAGGTGAACATATGGAGTTCGCCATACTACATCAACACTAACTCCAGCATTTGAGCATATGATGACTACTTGTCATTGGGGTATACTACGTGTTTTTCACATAGATTATCTGCCTTTGTGGTTCCCTTTCCTTCTTTTTCATTATTCCAATATCGAAAGGGAACCTTTCATGATTGTCATCGGGGCATATCTGTCCCCGCCCTCCTCTAGTTACCATAGAGGTAGTTACCGCTGAAATAGCACAGACTTAAGGATTAAAATACGCACTCCCTCCCTCTTTAGGTGATTAGAAATAGATTACGAAGTTAGGAGTGAGAACATTGTTGCTCCTTTACCTCTGCTCTAAACCACTGGACTCACATGGAGGTTTAAACTACATATCCCTACACGGGACGCACGTAATGACGCCTTCCCCGTGGGCTCACACGTGACGCGCCGTCGGCCTCTTTCACTTTTTAGGGCGGAAGCACTCACATGCCGGAATCCTCCACGGCGTTTCGGACGGCGGGCGCCAATGCTGCTGGAGAATCCCACCAGAACAGTAAGCGGGTGTCGGCGCAGGGGGTCTCCAATGGTTTTCAGCTTTTAGTTTATACCAGGTCTTGTGGAGATACCATGGTTGGAGTAAAGTCGCTGAGGTTACTTTAATTTTGTGAAATTTGTACCGCAGTGATGGTCGAAGATAGCATATACAGGCAGAGTGTTTTAATAATAATTTTTTTAAACTGTATATACACTGTAACTGTTTCTCTTTGAACACAGGTTGTGTTCTTTGGGACTCCACCCGCCTGACGCCATTTCGAGCCTTAAGAAATAATAGACTCGGTAAGACATCGACGCGATAGTAACTCTAATGGTGTATGAATGCTCACGCAACTATATGTAAATATGCAAACGGAGTCTGTTAATCACTAATCATGTACAGGATGGCACCTTTGCCTTGCCTGCAGAACTACATTGTTTTACGACACATGTGTGTTTTTAATTTGATACAGCGATAGGCTGCCGGGAGGCCATTGAAATATTAACACTGGAATATCTCCCTTTGTAAATGGATCTCACTGGAAATGATGGTTTCGAGGAACCATTTACATGTATGCTAACTGTTTTGGGGGATACAACTCTCACCACCTGTTATTACATAAGCATTACATTTCACACTTGGCATAAATGTTATTGTCTTTTTCTATGTTTTTTGTAGTAACAATAATCCACGGGTGTGGAAGGACCCTCAACGTGGTATCTCTCTGACAATTTTACCAAATTAAGGTAAGAGGTG
The DNA here is from genome assembly GCF_964261635.1 of Lissotriton helveticus. Taxonomy (NCBI): domain Eukaryota; kingdom Metazoa; phylum Chordata; class Amphibia; order Caudata; family Salamandridae; genus Lissotriton; species Lissotriton helveticus. Next base: position 775,059,000 of record NC_136057.1, read on the forward strand.
AATAAGGACTGGGACAGTTAGACTGTCCTGAAGAAGACCGACGTGACCCACGTAGTTGAGGGCACTTTAACACGGTCGAAACATGTTGACCACCGCAGTATAAGGAGGAGTGTTTTAGGATCTTGACCTCCTGCCTAAACACTTAGCCATCCTTCACACTTTTTAATCCTGACCCTGGAACCCATGAATAAAGTACCAACGGGTATCCAGGAGCCAGTTTTGACGAGCACGACCTGACTGCACTTTATGTCTACCACTCACCCAGTCCCTAAGGACAACACGTATTGGTGTGATCACTGTTTGTCACTTTTTGTTGATCTGTGTTTGTCCGGAGTGTCTTTTTGTTTCCCCCTCCCTATGCTCCGCCCCTTGCGTGGCTACGCGGGGGCGTATTGTAAGCAGACCCGATGATGAAGCATGTCACACACATTGTGTGTGAGTGAGGGCAGTTTTTTCAACAAATTGTGATGTTCTTCTAGCCCCTTTGTCTTTGTCTGTTATGGGTTTCTTTCTCCCCACCCCTCTATGTGTTTACATTATTGATTAGGGGGCTCGGGGTGGTGGAGCACACTTATTGACCCTCTCCCCTCCTTGGTGTTAAAGAATAAATACTTTACACATTGCCTCTTAGGTAAGCATGAATGCTCTGTGCCAAGCTACCAAGGGGTTGAGCACAAGTTAATTTGGGACTGCATGTGCCTTACCCTGAAAAGGATTGTGGTTGTTGCTTGACTAGGGGCCCACACCCCAGTCAACCAACCACCCAATTTCATACATATGCGTATTGGAGTAGCTGATCTTTTCCGATCTGATCTAAGGGGGGCTAAAGAGTGTGCTTGAGCCAAGGCTGATGCTATATCTGCAGTGTAATGGCTAAATTAGAAAGAAGCCATGATGCTGCCTTGTTTGAGCCCAGTGACTGCGTTTATAGGCTCTGTCACACATTTGCCAAGCCTGATCTTGATTCAAACCCAGATATCTGTGTATAGTGACATTACGGCTCTCGGCAGAGGTTTTGAGATATTCCATTTTACCAATTTGAACCACAGTATATTACAGAACCTATGAAGCATGCAAAGAGAGGAATACGAGGTTTGTTGATAGAATTATAAGACATGTAATTCAGTGCTAAGATATTGTCCAATGTGATGCAGTAAGGCATGAATCCAGGCTGAAAGAAATGAGATGGGTGTTTGCTACTAGCTCGCAATTCTAGCTGCTTCAGTAAGATTTAAGCACAGGCTTTAGATTCTACATCCCAAAAAAGTGCAATAAGGCAACTGTTTGCTGGATTTTGTCTTTCCCCTTTCATGTATATTTGGTGTAGAAAAGAACACTTCCATGAACAGGAACAAGTCCAAGTTAGAACGATGCGGAAAATAAGGGGAATAATCTTTCCCTCCAGTTGTCTATATTGGACTTGTATAGCAAGGCCAGGATCCCACTGGGTCTAGGAGCCCCATTACATCCAGAGATTTTGATGGACTAAGTCACACTTTTGTCAATGAATAAGTTTGCTTGCGTAAAAAACTTAATGGGTTCAAATATAATGAAACTAACTATTGGGTTAATGTTTTCTGTGGTTACTGGAGAGTTTTGTTGAGAGCAGTAGAGTTTGTAATATATTTAGTTCATGGTAGTGAACTTACCACGCTCTTCTATATGTCGCTTGTAGAGGTAGCTCAGTGGTTTACAAACTGCCAAAATTTGGCTTAGTCTTTTTGCCTTAGAAGTCTGTATAGAAGGAGCCACTGTTCGTCTATGTTTTCTTTTTTCTCCTACAACTGTTTGTGATAGAAGTGTTTTAGGTTAGCAAAAGAAGCAATGGTGTAAAGGGTACATCTGATTTTCTTGTTACTTCGCAAATCTAATCCTTTATTGGTTTTAGCCTGGGCTCAAACCAGGAGTTGGGGTACTACGTTTGGAAAAAACCTGGGCTCAAACCAGGAGTTGGGGTACTACGTTTGGAAAAAGAGACTAACATTAACTTGCTGCGGAAAATCATGTAGAGATTTAATGACCTTGGTGTCTATGGCTAAGGTAGGCTCCACAAAACAGTGCAGGAACCCATTAGAGGCGCTTATTTGCTCACAGGTAGTTGTCTGGACACCCCAGTAATGATTAGTGCTCTTTACAAATACTGATTGATTGATTGATTTACGCTAGTATATTCTGTTCTAACAGGTGCCATCCCGTGTTTTGAGGGAATGGAGACATACAAGGTCCGCACATAGTAGTAAATTTAAACTCATAAATGGTAAATAGCAAAAAAGTATAAAGTTACACGAGTAAATCTACATGTGCAAATTTATCTTTATATATAGGCCCCATTGTATTCTATACATACTCAAAATGTCTTTGGTTCAGCCTCTTTAAGCCATTGGCTTATTTAGGCAAGAAATGTTCAGTGTTTGGTTTGCGGCATTGTTAACAACATTTTGGGTCAAGCCACAGGAGCATTTCCGACTCGCCACCTTTTTATTGATTGTTTAGTTAGATCCTTCTGTTTTAATTGGAATGCAAGAAAGGCCATTTTACATCAGAAAATTAAACTCGGTCATCAGACATTTAATTCTTCAACACATCCATGCACTGTACATCGTAAAAGCAATCCTTTTCGGGTCAGGTTTGACAGTGTAGCTGTCTTAACGAAACTATTGTTTCCAATATACTCACAAAAGGTGATGGGGAAAATGCTTGCAAAAGGCCTGAATGCTCGGGGTAGCATTCTAACCCATTGTATTTCACCCACTGTGCCACTCTAGACAAACGGCACACTTTATGCAAATCAGTACAGACCCTGCTCCTCGTGGGAACAGTCCACTCCGAACTGTCAGATGAGAAGACTCCCAAAAAGTGACAACAAACAGCTCCACGGTACAAAAGGGGGTGGTGATGGATTAAACCCAGATCTGTTGACTGGGTGTAAGTGTTTGATTGGTTCAGATGCTCTGTCCATCACCACCCCCTTTTGTACCGCTTTGTTCACCATAAGTTGGCAGGGTATGCTCAGATGTTGAGTCCCTTGCTCACTTTGCCACTGGATTCAAGCAAGCCTGGCTGAAGACGGGTGTAATGCCAGAAACCGGTCGTAGGAAGCTTGATTCCGGTCCAGGGAAGGCATGGCTTGGCAGTTCGGGCTGGACTGTTCCCATGAGGCACAGGGTCAGACTGATTTGCATATGGCCATGTCTGAACTGGGGTGGCAGAGTGGGCTAAAGAACGGTGATGGATTACACCCAGATCTGTAGAATGGGTGTGAGTGTTTGATTGGTTCAGATGCTCCGTCCATCACCACCCCCTTTTGTACCACACCATAAATTGGGTCACAGATTGTAAGTCGCCTTTCCAGATGACACAAATGTTAAGAACTGAGAGTGGCAGCCACCCAGGGCATACTGAAGGTTCAGTTTCTGGATGTACCGCTCCCAAGCGGAGGGTACGGGAACCCAGATGGAGCACTCACCCATTTAGCCTCAGGGTACAGACCGTGTTGAAGAACCAGTTTCAGGATACCACCCCTTATACTGGTGGGAGATAGAGTGGAAGTAGGGTACAAAACATCTGGGGCCTCTGCCCCCCACTCTAAGACACCTGAGAGGTCAGAGAACCTGTATGAGCCCATAGGGAACTTTATGCCAGCCCCAAGGCTGGAAGAGAGGCCTACCCAATATTCCTGCTTAGAGCTACCATCTGGCAGTGGATGGCCCGGGGACTGGATCCTGACACTGACAGCTGTCAGTGGCCTCTGTTGGTTGCTGCCCTTGTGGGCAGAGGTTTACTTGGGTTGGGACAGAAGTCTGATTCAATTGATGAAGCTTCGGTGACATAACAGGTTTTCAACAACCTTGTATTCGCACTTGGGCTCCGCCATCTGCGAGTCTGCCTGCCAGGTGGTGCCACACCAGTCCTGGACCCTTGTAAGTGGGCCTAAAATGCTTGCCAGTGGATCCAGAGGAACCAACGCATTTCATTTTCTGCGTGGTGCATCACTGAGCAGAAACGATGCATTGTTGCCATTAAGTTTAGCAAAACATTGAAAACACGTACATAGGCCGCAGACCTCGCAGCGGTGCATCGCCTAGACTGGCAACCCATCTTTGGCATGGGCCCTTCCATCTCTCGTCAACAGAAGCCTCGACGATGGAGTCTGCATTGCAGCTTCTCAGCCCTTCAGAACCGGCGCACCCCCCCAACAACACGCTGCATCCTTGACACCGAACTTCACATTGCAGTCCCTCGTCAACAGGATCTTTGGCAACAGGACAGGAATCTCGCATTGCAGCTTCACCGCATCTCGGAACCGACACATCGCTCCAGCTGTGCGAAGCATTTTTGCCCCTGATTCTCATACGCCCACAACCCGGATTTTAAGATACCTTGTTCAAGCGGGCCTAACTGGGTCCCTGTAGCCGGCCAAGGCTCCATCGCGGTTGGCCTGAATAAGTGACTATGTCCTGGTCCAGCGCGACCAGATATCCAGAGTTGGCACTTTGTGCTTTTTGCACTATTTTCACTGAAATCTTTCAAATCAAATGTCTCTGGTTCTACCAACTGGATTTTTGCCTTTTTGATCTTGTTTCATTAATTAAACATTGCTGTATTCTTCTAAATCTATTGTGGTTGCCTTTTGTGATGTGTTTTCGGTGTGTTTGCACAAATACATTGTCTCTAAGTTAAGCCTGACTGCCTTGTGCCAAGCTACCAGGGGTCGAGTACAGGATAATTTGGGGTTTGCTTGTGCCTTACCCTGACAGGGATTGTTGTTGCTGCATGACTACGGCTCACAGCCCAGTCAATCAACAGCCCAATTTCTTGCAGTGCTGCATGGCTCCAGTATCCTCTCTTTCAAATTAAAGAAGTGCAGGCCATCAGTGCATGGTAGGATTTACCCATTTAAAGCGGGAGAGTCATGAAGCCCTGTAAGAAATGGAGTTTCGGGTTGGCTAGGGTATGCACGTAAGCCAAGCAGAACTCACCACTCTAGTCAGGGTAACAGTCCAGCCCGAATTGCCAGGCCAGATCCTCTCTGGACTGGAGACAAGTATCATAGGACTGGTTTTGGGGTATCACCCCTCATCAGCCAGGCTAGCTTGACTCCAGTGGGATGGAGAGCACCGGACCTACGACCGGACCTACGTCTGCATTTGTCACCCCGTCCCACTCGCGGTGACAAATGCAAAAAGAACAATTGATGACAAATACAAAAAGAACAATTGATGGACAGAATGCAGAACAAGGTCAAACATTCACCCCAGTAAAGAGATCTGGGCTAAATACATCGTTTTTTTGCTCCCAATGTCATTCCACTTTAGAACCAGCCACATACAAATCAATCTGGACCCTGTTCCACTTGGGAACGGCCCAGCCCGAATTGCCAGGACCGGTCGTCCCTGGACTGGAAACGAACATCCTAGGACTGTTATGCCCACCCTGCCACTGGAGTCAAGCTAGCCTGGCTGATGAGGGTTGAAATGCCGAAACTGGTCCCAGTATGCTTGTTTCTGATCCATAGAGGACCTGGCCTGGCAGTTTGGCTGGACTGTTCCCATGGGGAACAGGGTCAAGATGAATTACATATGGCTGGGTGTAAACTTGAATGGCATGGGGAGTAAAAAACGATGAACTTAGGCCCTGATCTCTGTACTGGGGGTGAATGTTTGACATTGTTCAACATTCTATCCATCAATTGTCCTTTTTGCACTTTCTAAAAGTGGCATTTTCAAACAAGCAATTTAAAAACCACCTTTTCTAAAAGGTGTGTTGTTAAATTCTGAGCTTAGAGAGCCTGTACTCCACTTCTCCATCTTGTCCCAATGGCAAGGTACACTTGTAAGATGTTACAAGGCAGCTCCCATGTTAACCTAAGGGACAGACAGCTTTTCAATAGTGAAAAACATAATACAAAGTATTTCACTTTCAGGACATCTAACAGACATCAGCACAAGTCCTACCTTTCACATACACTTCACCCTGCCCATGGGCTACCTGAGGGGTGCCGTTCATGTATGAAAAGGGAAGGTTAGGGCCTGGTAAGTGAGTGCACTTGCCAGGTTGACATGGCAGTTTAAAAACTGTGTGCGCAGACACTGCAGTGGCAGGTATGAGACACATTTACAGGACTACTCATGTGGGTGGCACAACCAGTGCTGCAAGCCCACTAGTGGCATTTAATGTACAGGCTCTGGCACACACAGTGCACTTTACTAGGGACTTACCAGTAAATCAATTATGCCAATCATGGATAACCAATCATAATCGCAATTTACACAGAGAGCATATGCACTTTATCACGGATGAGCAGTGGTAAAGTGCCCAGAGTCCTCTAGCCAACGAAAACAGGGTCAGTATAATAGGAGGCAAAAGACAAAATGTTTGGGGATAAACCTGAAAAAGGGCCAGGTCTAACAAGCCCCAAAATGAGCATTGTGAGAAGGGGCGGAGGGATGCCACTAGGCAGTGCTTTGTAACATAAAACATTTAAAATGTTTGTTTATGGTTACTTTGACTTTCATCAAGCACTACGATCTCCAAACAGAATCTCATAAATGTGCCTGAAAGAGAATATTATGACTGAGCTGTGAGGTGGAGAACAAATAGAACAAGAGAAGATAAAGAGAAGGAAGAAAGGAATGGAGGGATGGAGTGGAGAATAAACCCAGGTGGATGAATGGGTTAAAGGAATGATGCATGGTTGGAAAGAATGCTAGCTAATAGATGGCTGGGGAGAAGTAGGGAAAGCTGGATGGATGGAAGGAAGGGTGATTGAAAAAAAGAAAGGAAGATTAAGACAAAGAATGATGTAGGTAGGGATAGATGAATAGCAAAAGGACAGTAGGATGGAGAGAAGAAAAAAAGATAGCATTAAATCCTGAAAGAAGGATGGAGAGGAGGCAGTAAGGATGCACAGCTGGATGAATAGGATAAAGACGGAAAGAAGGGTGGAGAGAAAAAAAGAATGATGGCCCAAGACCGAAAGAACGAAAGGGAAAGGCAGAAATAGGACTGAAAGACAGCAAGGAAGCAAGACAAGTTGGAAGAAAGAAACATGACAAAACAATGAGAGAACAAAAGAAAGATGAAAAGAAAAAAGCAAACAGGATGAGAAAGACTGAAAAAAGCAAAAAATGGGTTAAGAGAAAGAAGGGAAATACATTAGTAATGAAAGTAAAGAAGTAATAAAGTAAAGTAAGATAAGGTGGAAACAAAGGAAAATTAAAGAAAGGAGATACGAAAGAAGAAATGAAACATGGAAAGATGGAAATAAAGATGGACTGAATGTAAAAAGTAAAGAATAAAAAGATGGAAAACAATGAAAGAAAAACAAGAATACCATATGGAATGAAACAATGAAAGGACACAGATGGAAACAAAAAATGAAAGACAGAAGAAATTAAAACTGAAAAGAAGGAAAGCAAACAGGAACGAAAGAGAAAGAAGGAAAGAGAGCTTGGGGTATTCCTACCCCCAATCTATCTAAGGTGATGAGCTTTGTCTTGCGAATAAGTACCCCTTCATAACTACCTAGGATATCAGTGTCTTTAGTCAATTTATTTGAAAATTGTTCTGTCCCATTGTTAGGTCTCGCCTACTAGGCAACTCATGCATGGTCTGTTGCAAGATGCATTGCTAGCTAACTGTGGGCTTCGGTCACCTTTTGCTTGTATCTTATTTGTTAGCTGAATGGGGTCTCCTACTTCGTGTGGTTGTTCCTCCCATGAAACATTGCCATAAGTATGGACCTTTCCCAGTGTGCTTCCTCCCTACCCAGAACCTATTGCTCTATTTAGTTTTCCTCCCACTATGCTCCATGTTAACCTCTCCCCTTTATTTTGATTCTTTCCCCGTATCCTGTGTGTTGCTACTACCCACCACCAACACTTAGTGTTGCTTTCGTCCTGCCGTCTGTGTTGCTTCTCCTGCCTTCCTGTTGCTTCAGTCCATCTCAGTCTTCTGCGATTCCTTCGCTTACTTTGTATTGCCTTTGCCCCAGCCCTTTTGCTCTCCACATTGCTATCTCTTGCCTGTATTTGTTCTACTTTGTGCTGAACTCCCAGAAAAGCCCAGGATAGAAGGATCTCCTTTGACAGAGATAATTCATGTGTACAACTTTTCAAACAACTTAGTCGGGGAACAAATACTGCAGCCTCACCTCTGAAGAAGTGCAGTGGAACCAATGGCCTTGAGACCTAAAATCAAAACCTGGGGTGTCACAATAGAGAAGGTCAGGCCCTTGGCTTTCTTTCACTGAAGTGCACAACTGCCCCTCTGACACATAGCACCAGCTATGCTCCTAACCTCCTAGCCACGACCCTGAGAAAGTGCCTTAGAGGAGTAAAGCAGTTGCTCCTTTTTTTCTGATCCTCAAGTTTTAGATTTGACTTCAAGGACTCCACAGGTTACATCATAATGTTTAGGTCTCACCTACCAGATAACTTTTAGGCAAAAACCCATTGTGACCCGAGTGCTTTAAGTGAGATGAAAAAGGTTAGGGGCTGGGGTGGGGGGTTTCTAAAAGGAGCCTGGTCAAAGTAATCAAGGGTGATGCTTAAAACATGTAAACTACAATCCTGTGCTTACACAGCAATCTGCTTGACCAGCTTTTAGGTTCCTTCTTGTGAGTTTTCTGCTATTATATCCAGACACATCACACAACAATAAACATATACCTAAAACAAGTCAGACATATTGGCTTTTTGAATGCTTGTTAGCAGTTTGATAAAAGTCAGTAACAATGATGATTTTTTGAAAATAATTATAATTTGTAATTACAAATAGTATATCAAACTACTTCGGTAACTGTTTGGATTCTGAGCGCACAGCTAGTTATAGAGGAGTAATGTACAAATATCAGTGTTGGTGCTCCTAGATGAGACAGGTCGGTTACCACGACCAGAAAATGATGCCACATATATAGCTCACAAATTGATTATTCTCATCGAGCACACAAAGTCCACAATAATTATATATAGTGAATATATAACTTATTTGGGTATCTGGCTTTACAGGTGACAGACAGCGGCACCTTCAAACAAGAACCCATTACTTGGGGAGAACACTATAAGAGAGGTAAGATAGTGTCAGTGATTACTATCGCCTCATAATCAAAACTAGTTATTGTACTTATGTTAGTGCAAATTTAACATTTAATTTAGACAACGGGGCAACCACCTAAGCAGATCGAGTTACTGCCATTTAACTTAGTGAACTTATAACTAATCTGGGTATCTGACATTACAGGTGACAGACAGCGGCACCCTCTAACAATAACCCACTACATGGGGAGAGCACTATAAGAAAGGTAAGATAGTGTCAGTGAATAATATTGACTCACAGTTAAATCAAGTTATTGTTCTTAAGCATAGTGGTACACCAATATCTAAATTAGGTCATATTATGTTACAGAATATTTTGCGAATACAAAACTACGAACGCTTTTAATTTAGCAACAAGGAGGAATATAGGTAGGATGTCACGTTTTTGGTTATACTATTACACCAGAGAAACTTTCTCTATATATACACTCTATCAGTTAACCTATGGTATAGAAATAGGATCATTTACCTTCCTACAGAACTTTATTTGGTGCTTCAAGCTTTCATCCTGGTGGTGAGATAACAACTTTGACTCTTTCTATACTATGAGCACGGCTTTGGCTTTGGGAAGTGTCCCTTTGACATCAGGTTGAAACTCAAACCTTTATTTGATTGGTTTTAGAATGATAGTAATGATGTTCTTATGCTATGTTTGGGTTGCAGCCCTGAAGAAGTTTTTTTGGTCAGATTAGACCAGACGAAACACGTGTTGGCTGCAAAATTGCTGAAGATTGTTAAAAGAAGATTGATTTCAATGAAGATGGAAATTGAAACATCTTAAGACTGATACAATTAAAATTGAATACCGTATTTGAAATAATTATTGTGGACTTTGTGTGCTCGATGAGAATAATCAATTTGTGAGCTATATATGTGGTTACAAATAGTACATATGTGTCCATCACCATGTATGCACTAGAGAGAGACAAAGGATTGGATCTGCATGTAATCTGAACACGCTTTGACCCACTGACTCACTACCTTCAGCCTCCGCTCCAGAACTCTCAATCCTGCCCCATTATGAATAACCTCCCACAAACAGAACACATCTGGACACCTAACTGCTAATCAACTCTCAACCCACACAACACAACCACTGGGAAATCTAATGGACCAGCCTATTAGAGCTGAGACCTCTTGACTATGCCAACACTTAGCGAAGTAAATTACAATACACATTTGCAGTAAAGTAAAGAGTTTTAAAATGGTAACAAACTCAAAGTGTTTACTTACATAAAACATATACAATGTATATTCAGTACATACTGTTAAAAAAACATTGGCAAAGCCAATAAATCCTAAAGACGACATCTATTAGATTTGCCAATGCTCGTTTTGAAAGAAGCTAACATTTCGACATCGCAGAAGGTGGTCAGTCACAGTCCGTCACAAACTTGATTGTTTTATGAAGGCCCATAAAGAACTACCCTGAAAGCCTCCAACTTTTCTGCGTAATAAGTCCAGAATTTGTGTGTAAGATGCAACGTGGTGACTGTTTTCATAAGTTCTGCAGGGAGGTGGAGGGCGCAGCGGGGGCAACCCATTCTTCCCGCTCCCCCAAACACGTGCCAGGCTCGCTCACCTCACTCATTCATTCATTCAATCACTGCAATATGGTTCAAAGTGGTGGCTATTTAATTTTTTTTAGGTATTCTTGGGATTAAAGAAATGGTGCCAGGAATAGTCCTCTTTATAGATGTTGGATTTATTGTATCCTGGTATAAATGTTTGAAAGAAATGTGCTACATGTAAATGCACACCACCCAAACCAAAAGGGACACAAAGAGGATTCTGATAGCCTGAAAATGTAATTGGTAATCTGTATTCTGTGTTCTGTGTTCTGGTGTGCTTCTGCAAAGGAGTGCTTAAAAAATAGAATCATCTCACAAAACTGTCAACAAAGGCAGACAAGGGTGTTAACGCAAACATCCAACATGCTGATTTTATAGACACCAGCTCTTAGCTTAAATGTTTCTTTCTTCTTTGCCAAGGTACAATATTTGGTTAGCAAATACGCATTTGCCTAGACACAAATCATATAGTAAACCACAAAACCAAAACTCCCCTGCTAATTTGCAAAAGAAAAGATAACAAGCACCCACCCTGCAGATGTGGTCAACTCACATTTACCCGAGCTGCTCACATTCCTCCCGGGTGCAGGGCGGACTGACGACCAATCTACGCGCGCGCACTGTGCAGAACAGAAGTTATGGCGCACTTACTTGTCTGAGACAGCTCTGGCTTTCAGCAGCGCAGCTGTGTAGCATATCGTTGCTGATTTTGGTAAGCTTATATCTGCAGAGAAAGAAAGCAGGAAACGATAGCAGCCTCTGGAAATTTGCACAAAAACAAAAGCGCTTCATATTGAATTTTTTGTAAACGAACTGTAATAACTGGGTTTATAACAATCCAATGAGAACCTATTTGAGACCCCTCCCCCCCCCAACACACACACACATTTGATAGAAATCAACGAATTCGGACTACAATAGTTTTGTTTCACTTGTTTTAGCTATGATCTAACGCTGGTAATGCTGGAGTTACTTATTCACCAACCTTACAATAACGTAGTCCTAATTGGTGAATTACAGACCAGGGAGGCCTGCGCACAGCCTGACTACGGAGATTACAAATGAGACGCATCATTACGGCTTTGCTCCATTTCCAGTCCCGAGCAGTAGTTTACACATATTTCAAACTAATGACCCTCCTCTGTCGCTCTTCGCTGGTGTGGATCCACAGAGTGCATAGAGTGGGCCACAATTCAAGACAACGCTATGCTCAGAGCAGAATCCACCAAAAAAGGTCTGTACACGGGCAGCAGGCTGGGCTTATCGGTGGTACAGGCTTAGTTACTGCTCAACAGTTTCCTAAAAAGGGATAGTCGGCAGGAAATGTTATCCAGAAGTGACTTTCCACAAGGGATGGGTTGTTCCCAATAAATTGTTTATCAGCTGCCCTTGTTCTTTCAGGAATGGCAATTTTGTCCTACCGTCGCAAAGCAGGTGCATACGTGCTTTATGGTGAACTTTTCTTGTCTTGCACCAAGCACTGACCCAACAGGCAAGCGATGGGTTAATTACATTTATTTTGTCCGTTTTCACAGGTAGGTAAGAGAGCAGATGATATTTAGATTGTCTGCTCCTAAAATATTTGCACACTCTGACCTAATCAAAGGTGCGTAATTCTGGTATTCAAGGAGGGAACCGAAAAGGCGCCCAGACACAAATAAACAACCAATCCATTTCACTTCCTCCAATCTCGATATCTCACTCTTTTACCATCCACATATTCTCTCTCTCTTCTCCCCCTGTGATCCCATTCAGCTGTGCCTGCTGCAGTTAACGTCTAGGGGCGGGTCTGGATAAGGTGACAGAGGAACCAGAAGCAGCCCTCTGCCTTCAAAAGCTGCTCCTCAGTGGCTACAGCTCCTCCACCCCCCCAGGGAAATATACAATGAAATAAATGGCCTGTCTGGCTTACATAATGCTGGCTTGCTCATAAACGGTCTATCCAAAGGTCGAGCTGCCAAAGCATTCCCGTGACTGCACTTTCATATTTTGTTTCGTGCACCCACACATTCAATTATAGTTTGTCAAAGGAAGAAAATACAGCTCTAAGACAGATTCAACCATAAATCTCACTTATCAGGGAAAACATGTTGTTATCTTTGATTCCATGGATTACAAGAGAAGAGCATTATGATAAAATTAGCAACAGAAGATCAGAATACTTTAACGTTACTAAACTAGGACTGGATCTGTCAACAAGAGTTTAGTTACCACAATCCTTCGGACTCCATTATTCCTGTCTTCTGTGGGATACTGAAGATATACAATAACCTCAACAACCTTTCCATTAGACCAACACTAGTGAGAATTTACTCACAGAACATCTATCCAAGTATGTGGATCACTGTCTGAGAACACCGGTTCAAACTAAATCATTAGAGAAGATAGAGGGCCTTTAATTTAGAGGCAATAGGAAATACCTGGTAACCCTGGACATCTAGACCCTATCGCTATCTCTGCTCCTTCCATCTTTCTCCTCACTTCCGGTGGGCTGCGAGAGCACGGTCTAGTGGTTGCCGGCTCTCTCCCATAAAACGGATGTGTTGGCCTTCGAGCAGCGGACGCGCGCAGCGCGCCCATGGCATAACCCGTCCGCGCCAGTTCCGTGTCTAGGGCCAGTTATGCTGCTTGTCCCTATTCCACTCAGAGGCGAGCCTGGTCCAGATCCCAGCTTATGGCTATGAACAAAGTGGCCTGCACTCCTCAGGTACGGTGTAATCTTGCGTCGCCTAATCTCCCCCATTTTAAATGTAACAACTGCACCTTTCTCTTAACCGTTAACAAAAAATGCACACGTTTCCCAGCTAAAACCCCTTCCACTCTAATAAGAACCTACACGGCTGGCTTATTGAACTGTCGCTCCCTGCCGGGTCATTCAAGTGACATATGGCTGCTGCTTTCATCGACGGCCTGGGATTTACTCTTTCTGACAGAGACTTGGATTAAGGACTCTTCTAGTCCAGATAATGCCCTTGCCATGCCCCCTGGCTATCGTTTAATAGGTATAAACCGTGAAGGCTCGAAGTCTGGCGGTGGAATTGCTGTTATTTTACAAACTCATTTAACGATCACGTCCAGGAAAATCCCCAATTTAGGGCCTATAGAGGCATTATATTTTTCCATCTTAGATGCCTCCACTGCCATATTTTCGGGTGTCCTGGTATATAACCCTCCTGGTACTCCCCCGTCCGCCGTTGCCTCTCTGTTGGCAGCAATTGCAGACTTGTCTCTTAAACACCCCCATTTCACTGTATTAGGGGATTTTAATCATCATGTCGATGTAAGTAGCTGTTCACGTGCTAACAATCTCTTAGATTCTATGCAAGGTTTGAATCTGACCCAATGGGTCAGGGGTCCTACACACTCTGCAGGACACACAATTGGGCTGACCTTAAGGTTCTCCCCTCCCTGCCTCTCACGTGGTCTGATCACTACCTGATTCCGTTCGTGGTGACCACACCCCGGCCGCCCAATTTGGGATTTACCATCAGAGAACAGGGTAGAAAATGGCATAAGGTCACATGCAAGGCCCTGGAGCAAACGTATAGGAATAGATTAGACCCATTATCTGTTGACCTTAATGCAGATGTATCTACATTTATTAAAGATCTTTCTGCTGCTATCGAGCAAATTGTGCCAATGCAGAACCTCACCTCCCTAAGATCTAAACCTTCGGCTCCCTGGTTCACAATGGAACTACCCGGCGGCCAAAACCCTTTACAGAGCGGCTCTTAAAGAGTTTCATAAACTCAAACGTGGCATCATGAAAGCGCACTTTGCAGAAAAAATTAAAAAGGCGAAAAATTCCACCAAGACCCTCTTTAACATTGTTAAAGAGTTTGCTAATCCCCTTGCCTTGGCCTGCCCCGTCACTCCTAGTCAACTGCTTAGTGATGGTTTATCAGATTTCTTTTACGAGAAAATCGCTAACATCACGGCAACAATCCATCAGAACCCTATAGCAGTAACTGCAGATCATGGTATCTGAAGCATTCACTTCATTTAAACTCTTGACTAAAGATTATGCTTTGTCTCTGCTCTTAAAATGTAAATCGGGCTCCCCGCTCGACCCAGCCCCAGCTCAGATTCTGAACGATATAGCCCCGCTATTGATTAATCCTTTGTCAAGATATGGAATACTTCCCTGCAATCTGGCCTTTTTCCCTCTCTGTGGAAACAGGCGATGTTGTCACCAATTTTTTAAAAAACTGATGCTGACCCACTATGTTTCAGCAACTACCGGCCTATCTCACTCCTCCCCAAGCCAGCAAAAGTTCTGGAGAAGGCGGTACAGGAGCAACTGTCCGAATACTTAGAATCTAACCAGTTGCTACATGATACCCAGTCAGGATTCGACCAGACTTCAGTACAGAGTCAGCTTTACTAGAAGTGTCTGAGTCAATTTGCGAATGTGTGGATAGGGGAGAGGAGGCAATGTTGGTCCTCCTCGACCTATCCGCAGCATTCGATACCATCTCGCATGATATCCTGCTGGCTCGCCTTCAGGAGGTGGGCATAGGAGGGATCCCGCTGGCCTGGGTGAAATCCTTCTTGACGGATAGAACCCAACAGGTTTTCCTCAGACCATTTGTTTCCACGAAGAAACCATTGACATGGGGGTTCCGCAGGGATCTGCACTTAGCCCCCTTTTATTTAATGTGTACCTGATGCCGTTGGCGAAAGTGGTTGAATCCTGGGGCGTCAGAGTGGTCTTCTACGCTGATGATACTCAGCTTGTGTTTTCTTTTAAAGACCAATCTGAAAGTTCCTTGGCTAATTTCCGACATTGCTTGGTGAACATCGCCTCATGGATGTCCTCTAACAATTTAAAATTGAACACTGATAAGACGGAGGTCTTATTTTTTAACCAGAAATCTCCAATGCCCGCTAATATTTGGTGGCCGTCTGAACTTAACCCCTCCCCGGCGCCAGTTCAAGCTGCCCGTAATTTGGGTTTCCAATTTGATACAGCTTTATCCTATAAAACTCAAATTAATAAAGTTTTGGCATCTTGTTTCGGAAAGCTTCGAATGATTAAAAAAAATCATCCCTTTCCTTCCACTTGACTCTCGTAGGACGGTAGTCCATGCCCTCATAACGTCCCATTTGGACTACGCAAACAGTCTGTATGTTGGAGCCCCGGCGTATCTCCTTAACCGTCTGCAGACAGTGCAGAACTCAGCGGCCAGGCTGATTTGTAATATTCCCTATCGCCACTCTATTTCACCTTATTTGGCCAAACTGCACTGGCTACCAGTGAAATACCGCATACAGTTCAACGCCCTGGTCCTTGCCTTTAGAGCTCTTAATGGACGAGGCCCTGCCTACTTGAGGCACAGACTTAAGTTGACACAAGCGACACAGGACCTCAGATCTAATCACATTCGCCTAATGTTTGCCCCACGATTTCGTCTTGCACGCACGGGAGGCAGGGCTTTTGCTGTAGCTACTTCCAAACTCTGGAATATACTACCGATGGAACTCAGATTTCTGACATCAGAGCCTTTATTTCGGAGGAAACTTAAGACCTGGCTCTTTTCTCTGATTTAGCCCTCACTGAACCTCTTTGGCTATCGCACGTCTACAGTGCCGGGACACCCCCGTTGTGGGTAGCTGAGCGCTTTACAAGCTTCTAAATAAATAAATAAATAAACACGATTGTTCCACAAAGAGCACCCATGCAAGAAGAGAGAACATTTCTCACAGGATGAGGTTTCCAGGGAGGTGTTTTCCTGAAGTACACACAACCAGATGATTGGAGATAGTATTGCATGAAAATCACTTTTACACAAAAAAGAAAGGACCTAGTATGGGAACCACTTTTGCACCCCTAGGACAGCAAATTTATATTCAGCAGACTTAGAATCTTAGGTCTATGATGAAGCAGACTCATTTTTTTCAATATTTTTTTTATTTGCAAGGGACCAAGTAAACCACTTGTTGATTTTTTGATATGACTGAACTTGACCGATTTCCTTTCCATATGACTGAGAAAGAGGTCAGCTTCTTGGAAATAAAGATTATTGAATATTTATGTCATTTAGAAACAGAGCTATTAGCCAAACTGAAAGACCATAAAGCACTTCCACATTTTGACAACTGTCATCTTAAAAGCCACATTTATGCAGCCAGTTTCTTCACCCTAGGTGTAATCCAGCAATGTAAGAGAATATTTGCCACATACAAAAATATTGAAGAAATTGGAGGCCCGATGCCCTGCAAAACAATTAATAATTCACTCCCTTAAAGAGCCCAATATTACACCTGGGAGACCTCGTGTGAAGGCAAATGATACTGGGAATAAAAAATAAGATACTCTGTGGGTTAAAATATTAATGTTGGATTAATACATTAAAAACTGTGATCAATAGAAAGTGGCATATCTTAAATGCAAACATGGAGATTATATGGGGACCTCTTTTCCCCCTGAAAAGAAAGAACGACAAAAGAAATCAAGTGGTCCAGGCATAATAAAAATATGACCAAATAGATACACAACATACAATGGATTGGTTACCTCCAGTAGTAAGACATATCCCATATGGGAACTGTCAGGCATGCAAGACAGCTTTGATAACAACAGTGATCGACTAAGGGGCCATAGAACTGAAAGAACTTATCAGCTGCAGAATATAGACTGTGATATACCCAATATAATGTTTCTGTGGACAGGGATAAGTAGATAAAACAGGAACAGAGGTAAGGTTACAAATTTGTGAGCAAAGATATTAAGGACAGTCCCATTGTTAAACATTTTATAAATATGGGACACTCTGAGAAATACATTAATTGGATCATCTTGGAGAAGATCAGACAGTCTAGGAGAAAATGTCATGTAACTAGAATGTGGAAACCTTTGTGAACAAAAGTGGTTCTTTAAATTACAGTCTTGTGAAAATGGTATGAAAGAAGGTATCATGGGAAGACGAGATGCAATTTAAGGAAGAGATGCAAATACTATCCTGCTTCGAAGCTAGGTCTCAATTGAGTTAATTATAAGAAGAGACATGTAAGTAAGGCAAAAATTACCCAAGCTCCTACCTGAAAAGAACATCTCGACCCTTAGCTGATGGTCTATAAATTGAATATTAGGTCTAGTGACGTAAGGGAGAGTAACTTGCTGTACAATAGCTCTCAGAAAAAAGGGGAAGTTGTTGCTGTGTTTCATGCGACTTGTATATAGGACTTATTCAGTTAGGAAAATGTGAAAGGAAAATAACTTATACAATGTATACCTGGAAGTTACAAAGTCAATACATTTAGGTTTATTTTATGTTCAAGTGGTACGCTGGAAATTCACTTTGTGGTATCATCACACTTGCATTTGTCGTCACTCACGGGACACTTTCTCAATGTCGTAACCGCAACTTAGTTTCCCCTGATGAACGGTTTTACCTGAAATGCATCATTGGGTTTGATTTACCTCATCCCGTTGAAGTAAAGCTTGTTTAAACATGATATCTAGTCAATTTAATAGGTCCTGACCATTTACTTGACTTTCCCCAGTAAACACAGCTGAAATATTTAAAATGGCTTAGAACTCTGTCTTATTTACTCCATCCTACCCTTACCCAACAGACTTCTAATAGGAAGGAATGTCTCTAAAGAACTAAAATTCAGTCCAAATCATGAAATAATATTCATTATTAAACAGAAAAGAGCCAAGAATTATAATCAGTTTTACAGTAATGTATTTTTATTTACTGATAGTTTCAAGAGGGGTGGAACGGATCTGCCAAACTAGAGTGTATGGATTTTAAGAGAACTATGCAGCTATGAGAAAAGAGCAGAGTGCTGGATTTTTTGGGGGTTGAGTGAAATTGAGCAGGATTGTTGGTGGGCACCTCTGTAAGAGATTGACAAGTGGGGATAGAGGACACTGGTTTAGTGGTGGTGTAATATATATATATATACATTTGCTTGGAACAATAACACCCAACACCTTATATTTTATATTGTGTCCTTATTGTAAAGTGGAAAAGATATACATTGGAAATTGCTGATGAGTAGACTTTGACCGTAAGGTAGAACATAACTAATATAACAATCATTCCATTCTATTGAAAATGATTATAATGAAAATATGTTTAACCTTGTTTAGGAACTACTAGAATGTAGTTTTTTTGTATATCTACCCATTATGGGCAATAAGGTTGTATTGAGAGACAAGCAGAAAACGTAATTTGTCCTGAGGAAGGTGGAAGAAAATAATTGACTCCCACCAAAACACTGCCTTGATACTCTTTTATAATAATCCCGCCAGTTCACTGGCATAGTAGAAGAAATTTGAGTCATTCAATAGTTGGATTTCGTATGACTGGGGGTGAGTGGTATGAAGGTAGTGTAAGGAGTGAATGGAAAGTCTGCCAAAGGGTGGGAGGGAAATGCCTAGAACAGATCACATTAAATGATACATATGTATATAACGTTTTTATGACGAAATATATAAAGCTATAAATTACTTTAATGAAAGACATTACATGACTGGTGCAAGGTAGGCCAACAAAATGTTTGCTATATATGAATTAATTTGATGAATAGGAAGACTATGGAGGTAGACATGATTTAGAGCACAGGCAAATTCTTTCAGTAGCAGTATGTTTCTTCCCTGTGTTTATGCAAATAGACAGGTATGCCTGTGAAACAGTAGTCAAAACATTTTCTATTGCCATTCTTCCTTCATTTTCGGGTACCAGCCTGGCTCATCCTACAGCGCCTGGTTTTTGTTGGACACAGATTTAAGAGGAAACAGAGTGCTGCAAGTGCTCCAGTGCGGATTAGATAGATGTCTAAGCCCGCTGGTGCTCCACTGTCGGTCTGATTGACCTCCAAACTTAACCCGGAAGTCTCCAGTGCCCTCTTAGCACATTATTCTTGATAAAATCAATCACTCTAGAGATTTTGTTTTGTTGATCCAGTATTATATTTTGATCTCATGAGAGATTTTTCCCATTGACTTTACATTATGAACAACTCTCAAACACCACAAAAACACAAGGGAAAATGTGTACTCACCATCGTATTTTGCTAATACTGCTTGAACATCTGCATATGCCTGAAGTTCCAACAATGACTCCAGCAAGTTCTCGTGAATGTTGAACATACTTAATAGTGGAAACTCTTTCATTAACTAGAATAAAGAGATTAACAAGTGTTCGTGAGATTCCGTCTAATGATTATGTTTCACTGCATGTCTCCTGAAAAGTGGATAGGTGTGGAAATGTGAGGTCATTAATGTACTGGAGCACGGTAGAGTTAATCTTAACAGGCCAAATTCAGTATTTTTCAGGTTTCAATTTGTCACCATAACAAACATTTAACGGCATTTTTTCGCCTAGAAATACAGTCAAAGTGACATAGCCACAATAAAAAACTTTATTAATAAAAAAAACTAGACATTTATCATTTATGGTGTAAGCCACAACTCCCATTGTTCTCCCAGTAAGCACTCCTTATGACTTCATACATGGCACTACTGATGACCTCTCAAATGAAATAATCATCGCCATACAACATCACCAAAAGCATCCATAATGTCACTGTTGTGGACACTTCTGATATTAAAAAACCTGCCATAAATGTGAATCACTATTTAGAAGGATAACTTTCAGAGGTCTGACCCTGTTCTACCACTGGGAGTAACAGCATGTATTAAAGAACATTCTTGGCATTCATACGGAAAGGAATGCAAAATAATTAGCCCTTCAAAACACTCCAAAAGCTCCTTTAGAAAGGGTTAATTTATCAAGAACTACTGAACAGATTTACACAAAACGCATTCTTTTGGAGTGAAGTTTTATTTCAGGTCAAGTTACTACACGACCACTGACTGAGCGAGAAGAACCTGCCTGCAAACAAGGCTCTCAAAGGGTGGGCACATGACCTATGTGGCATCATGCAAGAAAAAGACTCTGGCTTTTGGTAAATGGTAACATTTGCATGTTCTCACAGGGACTAAGAAGAGAAGAAATAGGAACTACAAAGAGGGAAGGACTACAGACAGCTTAAGTTATCATGCAGAATGGTTAGTTGGTACGAGGCACAGGTAACACAGGCACTTTCAGGTCTAGGATACGAAATATGAATTTCAAACACTGCATTCTTTTCACTCAATTGTTTTCCAAGACAGTGCATAGAAGAGACTAGTTATTATATTTGTGGAAGAAGCCTTAGCAAATCTAAGAGTTACAAACGAGGACCTTAAATCAATTCCTCCCTGAGCACTAATTAGAAGTTGAAATACAATATGTACAGCTGTCGACATGTTCGAAATTCAAAAATACATTTTTTCTTCCAAATACAGCTATATATAGTTCCAGAACGCAGCCAACACGTGTTTCATCATGCATGTCTAAGGCATTTTGACTTCATCAGGGCTTCTATGTCGAAAATCATATTACTTCCTGTGACGCTCTGTTATAATGAAACAACAGTCCACCATCACTCTGGGTGTAATCCACAATCTCTTACTCTGCATATAACACTCCCATGTAACACTTCCTTTTATGTGTTTATAATCCTTCGTTTCCACATCACTCTATTATTCTTGAATCCTCAATGCATACAAGTAGATCGTTTGACTCCATCTCTATCACGAGTACGTGATCACTACGACGTATCCGTCACCTCTCTCCCGACTCGTGTTCTTGAGCTGCTGACTGAGCGAGAAGAACCTGCCGGCAAACGAGGCTCTCAAAGGGTGGGCACATGACCTATGTGGCATCATGCAAGAAAAAGACTCTGGCATTTGGTAAATGGTAACCATTTGCATGATCCTACAGGGACTAAGAGAAGAAATAGGAACTACAAAGAGGGAAGGACTACAGACAGCTTAAGTTATCATGCAGAATGGAAACTTGGTACGAGGCGTGTAACACAAGCACTTTCAGGTCTAGGATACGAAATATGAATTTCAAACACTGCATTCTTTTCACTCAATTGTTTTCCAAGACAGTGCATAGAAGAGACTAGTTATTATATTTGTGGAAGAAGCCTTAGCAAATATCAGCGTTACTAACAAGGACCTATTAAGAAAGATTAAGAACAGGTGGGATCCTGGTACGCTCAAGACCTGGCTGTTCGAGCAGTAGCAGCACCCCCCCCCCCCCCCCCCCCAAGCGCCTTGAGACCCTCCGGGTAAGTAGTGCGCTCTATAAATGTCTTTGATTGATTGATTGATTGATCATCAGACCTAAGAATTTGAATGAGATAGATTTGGGTGTAAGCATGGTATTCTTGTAGTCCATCTAGAAGAAAACTATATGCGCTCATGGGTGGATCCCGGTTCAACAGAAACACTTATGTAGTTGTAGGGAATGATTCTTAACTATGCACATAGTAGGGAGAACAACAGCAAGAGTGAAGGTTTTACTGAATCAACAATGCCATGTCATAAAACACCTTCCTTGTGATACTCCACAAGATAAATGAAAACCTTTATACGAATAATGCAGTCTGAAATTAAAGTGTAGTCCATGAATGGTTAAATAGTGTGTACAGCTACACTTTGTAATGCAGCTATAACAATAATAGTGTTACCTACATGCAACAAGAGTTTCAGGGTGGACAGAAACCAGCCTCAGCCGCACATAGAAATACCTTCAACCCAACGTATGTGCGGCCTCACAAATCACCACACGCATGTGCCTTCAATGAGGCTCTGCAACAGAGACTCTTTTTGGAGTCAGTGACCCATTCTTTATGTTTAACGCAGTCCGCAAATTTGCATCTTCCTGTCAGTTCAAATTGCATGTTTCATATAGGAAATGTCCAGGATCGGGGGAATTCAACCCCTGGAGCACTGGACAGGACACGTAGGCCTTATTAAAAATAATAATAATAATAATAATCCACATTTGTATAGCGCACAATCACCCGTTAGGGTCTCTAGGCGCTGGGGGCCGTTGGGAAGATTAAGCAAGCTATTGCCCAGAGTCGCATGGTGCTGGGCTAACCTGCCGCCGGAGCCGGGGATCGAACCCTAATCCCCAGATTCCAGCGTCGGTCGCCCTGGCCGCGGCGCCACATTGCTACTTTAGACTGGACACAATAAGTCATAGTAATTTATGCAGCTGTTGCCGCAGACTGTCTTCTCCCAGAGAACCTTGCCAGGGCTTGACAGTACGTATAAGAGGCAGTCGGCAGGTTGAGTTTCATGGTAACTTATGTTGTTTAATGCTTTGCTTCGTTTTGCGGCTTTTCTGTGTTTTCTCGAACGGGTTGGTGGAGAACGAATTTTATTTTATGACGTGCAGTGTTAGTTTTAGTGTGTACTAAACCTTCCTCGGAGAGTACTGCGTTCTCTTAGAGACTATAAAAACTGTCACTCCATTGGCTGCTCTTCTATAAAAGATTTATGAGCACATTTCAGGTTCAGCGCCTACCTTAATGAGCCTGGTCTACGAGGTTTATTTAATGGCTATACAGATTCTTCAGTTATGGTCTGTCTGATTTCACTAGTTGTTAGAGAGCATTTTCAAAACTCAGAGGATGAATGTGGATCTGGCTCAAATCTGCGTTTGCTTTTGCTGTCTTAATGTTATTTAATCTAATGATGTAAAAAAAAAAATCAGGATGTTGGAATAAATAATCACATTAAGGATTTTTTGGTGATGATCAATTAAGTGTAGAATATAGATAAAAGTGTAAAGATTAAAAAAAAAACACAAAGCATATACCCTGAAAAACCAAAGTAAAATATATTTCAAGGGGGATAATGAAAACAAAACTCAGTAAATCGTGTTTACTTGAGTAAGGCCTAGTGAATACCTGCATACATCAGTACAACACTTGTATGTCCTCAGCCAATTGCATTGACGATTCCCAGATGCACTGTTGAAATGCAGGAGTGTGAGGCATTTTACACTTCTGCACATAAGATCCTTAAATATTCTACTGCACACAACATTGATTTCTGAGAATTGAATGCTTCGTCATTAGCATACATCTACCTCACTGGATGTATTGTATTCTAGGTGTCTGATACAACGTGAACCTAACTTCGGTCAGCAGCACTCTACAGAAGTACTTATCTGGAGGTCATATATTTAATGGCTACTGGTCACATTTCATACTGTAAACAAATATTTAATATGCGGAGTTATTTAACACGGTAACATAAGTAAATCAAATGTTTAATTTACATAACCCGCAGCACAGATCTTCTGCGGAAAATGACGTGTTAAATAAGCATTACAGATTTAGTCCTATTGACTTACCTAGCTACTGTTGCATCCATACACACATTGCAAATCAAATGTTTTAATGCACACGAGGGACCCCAATCATATCCCTAGAAACGTAATCATACGTCTGTTGCCAAAAGGAAAATGGTGGTAAAATTGTGCATCATCTGAATAACACCCACAGATTAACTCTTTGTGAACCTGATGAGTGCCACGAACACCATCCCCCAGATGTGGAGTTCACAGCATGCTTTTTTAGAATCCCAAAGCTCAGGCGCCGATTGTGAGAAGTTACTAATGCTACTTAAAGTGCAATGATTTGCAAACCCGCTCCCCTTTCCTGGATGCATGTGCATTTCAGATATTTGATGGTGCAGATATATCTATAAAACTATCATTATGGTGTTTAAAAAGAAAGGGTTACCCGCTAACACAAATGAATGAATCAGTAAATGTTTTAAATACTCTTCAATTAGATTCATTATTTAGAAAGAGAGGGTTGCGTTATATTACGATTTCTTTGATTTTGTAGCATGCAAAATGAATATGTAATTGATTTGTCGGAAAGGCTATTTATGAAAAAATACTACACTTAAAAAGAACAATTATACCATTGTAGATACTGTCAATGTACATGAAATCTTTTAGGAATAGCATATTAGTAGGCAATTGAGACACACAGGCGCTGACTATCTATGAACATTGAGAGGAATAGGTCTTCTTCAGGAATGGAAAGTCACAGAAAAATAGGCCATAAACAAACAACTTAAAACACAAACTTGTAGTAGGCTCTTCCATTTTTCCCTTTCCCATTCTTTCTAGCATCAATAAGGGCCTGTTTATGGATACGCCTGGCCACCTGAATCAAGGTCTTGCTCTTTGATTGCTTTGACTAGTTTGGACTTGACATCTCTGCAGCAATTGTACCAGGTCGGAAGTTGCTTCCTCTCAGCTGTACGCCCTGTTTTAACAAGGAAAAGGCTCCTCAGTTTCCTGAACAGTCCACTATGGGTCTCAGAAATGGCATCCAATGACTCTTCCCAACCTTTCACAACAAGTGGCCTCCATCCCTTCAGCCAGAATATGCTAAATCGGACTTATGACCTCTTGCGAGGACTCCAAACTGCACCTTTTAACCCTACACCTATTGCTGGAGATCCTCAGTCTCCTGTCCAGTAGTTCTCCACAATGGTCAGCCTGTTCAATTGGGTTTAGGTTCAGCGTGAGGACAAAAGCATTATGGTCACTATCCTGTCGGGGCTCAACTTGTATGTCTTCGAGTTGTGGTTATAATTGGAGGCCCAGAAAGATATAATCAATCAAGCTGGTTGAGTTTGGTCGATTAAATGTATCGGCCCCTGACCAATCTGAACTGGTTCTGCCATTACAGGTTCTCAACCGCCGGTTTAAAGTAAGGGCTTTAAGAATTGCCATCGGGGAGGAGGTATTTCGAGGGCTGGGACTGACCATAGATCATCCTCTTCAGCTGTAAGGGGCTGGATATCAAGGCCCAGAGCTCGAACTGACAATTAAAGTGACCCCCCACAATTATCCTTGCAACTGGTGACTGGAGGGATATATGTGCATTCAGTTGATCAAAAACCATTGTTTACCTAATTTTCACAACTGATCTGCCGTACACATTATATATCAAGTAGGTTTCACCCTGTCAGGCCTTAAGGCATATACACATTAAATCGGGGGAGGCAACCAGGATTTCTTTTATCATACCCCTCACTATAGTCCTTACCCAGATCGTGAGGTCCCCAGAGGACCTGCACCTGCCTACCATAGTGGTAACATTGGTATAGTTGACATAACCAACATGGAGCTGGGGTTAGACGGACCATTTCTCTTGGAAGAGGCACAAGACGACTTGGTCAATAAACTCACACTATTCCAGGCATACTATTTTGGCACCCAAGCCCGCCACATTCCAAATGATAAACTTGACCTTCCCGGGAACACCTAGGGCAACAAGGGTTGAATGTGTTGGTGGATTTTCTATTTGGCCTTCTAGACTATAGGGAGCATGGAGCAATCTATTGTGAACGATAGGGGAGACTCTTGGTTGCCAATTACATAATTGGCCACGAGTTACAGAACTTATTGGAACAAGCAACATGACCTGGTGTAGTCATAGGACACTGGCGTTGAACTGGAAGGTGGAGAGATGACCTGTAAAATAACCCAAGAGGGAGAGCAACCACCATTGTTTCAACAGGGTTGTGAAGAGCCTTAGTGCTCAAGATGTTACGTACAGATGCTGGCCTACGAAACTTTAAAACACAGTCCCCTTCAATGTCTTGCTTATACTGTCCCATCCATCCCACCCTCCTAGCCACTATGATTTCATTCAAACCCCAGGCATTAAAATGCTTGTGCTTAAAAGCCAATCAACAGACTTATTATGTAATTAATCCCAAGACTCTTGCTGCCCAACCTTCAACGGGGGAACCCCAGCCAAAATTAGGACATAGGAGCAGACTGCAACAGGAAGGCTCAAATTATCGGGGCAAAACACAAACTCTTCAGGAAGGATTCTTACAGCATAAGCAATCGTCAAAACAGCAGGGGCATGAAATCACTACTTGCAGTAACAGATTTCCTGAGATAAATGGATTTATCACAATGTTTCACATGCATGCCTGGAACACCGCTTATACATGACAAGTCTTTCCATTCTGCTACGAAAGAAGAGCTTTCTGTAAACCATTCCTTGGCGAATTAATTACATTTTGTAGGTTACCTGGGAAATGTCGTGTCACAGATTCTCATATTCACATTAAGCTTCTATGCCACATTAAAGTATTTTATGCCACTTTTTTGGGGGTGGGAGGCAAGGTTGAAGAGAAAGGTGCTATGCATGAAATGTGGTCTTTATTGTACAAAAAGCATATGGCATGTCACCCTGCTATAGGCAAATGATGTTAAAAAAAGTTCCTGCCCTCATAGTGGAAATAGTGGTATCAGGCACTATCGTAACTGCTTGTCTGTACATCACAGCAGTGCCTAATAACCAGCACAGGTGCGCCTTGAATTCGGCCTCCAGAACCAGGAATACCAAAGAAAGGCAACATTCGTAAAACTGTGCTGGAAACTTAGAGCTTCTGAACCTGGGTTGCTGAACTACTTATGTTGGATGGAAATACAAAGTCAATATATCAAAAGAATAACAAACACATGGGGCGATTCCCTGCGAACTGCTCTGGCGGTACTAGACATGGAAGAAGTTTGGAAACAAAAGATGGAGAGAGCTACATTTAACAAAGCATGTAATGCCAAGGCAAAAAAACTGTAATTCCTAGAAGATAAAAAAGATTGTCCAAACGACGCCACGCATGGGCAATAATAAATTCATATACCTCACTAAAATCACAACCCTATTTAATAGCACATTTTAGGCTTTTTAAAAAAAAAGAAGTTTACTGAATACAGACTTGGTGACCACAATACAAAGGACTTAGTCCCTACCTGGAAAAGAAAAGAACTATAAAAAAATTGCCGGCTGTGTGGTTATTGTAAGGAATCAATATGTCATTTAATGTGTGTTTGAGATTGTTTAAAAATGGAACGAAGGAAGCTGTTACTGGCACATTTTAAGGACTTACAAATTCGCACTTGCAGGCAGGCGGTAATAAGCTGGATGAGAGGCATGTCCAATATTCTAATTTGTCGTGGTGTAAAATTTATGATTAAAGTGGACACCTTATTATCGAAAGCAGATAAGGAGTAACCGCACGTGGGAATCCGGATTGGGATTTTTTAGATTTGGAAATATTTTAGAAGTTTTAGTGTAATATCACATTTTTATGTGGTGCTATTTATATTTTTTATTTCATGCTTTATGGTTATGATAAACCAAATAAAGTTGTTTTTGACTGACTGATTGACTGACAGTGCCTAATTACAATTCAGTATGATTATAGCTTCCCAAAGACAAATCACTAACAGTTGCCACATGGGACATAAAAAAATCAATTTCTCACTTGTTATTTTACCACAAACCAGCCACAAACTTGACAACTTTTAGAGACATTTCTCTCTTCTAGAACTCTGTACCAGAGTCTGGCCTCCACTAAAAGTTGACAACTACATTTCAAGCAGCGTGCCTCCTAATACATTTCCAAAATCAATCAACCTCTATGACTTTTAACTAAGGCCATCTGATCATCATTAGCATTTGTAACCGGTGAACTGAAATTATTCTTCCGTAGTTCAAATGAAATATCCTGTCAACAAGTGAGCATTTATGAAGCTCAAATACAGAGAATGTTTTAATTCCAACAAGGGTAACCAGTACGCCATTTTGAACATTGGGAAATATGACAAACAAGTACAGTGGTGCAGCGACCTAAATGCCTACATCTGCGGACACCTTCTGCTTGTTTCTGAAGGTTGTTAACATGCATACAGTGTTTCCTTAGTTACATTTAAAACAGTACCAGTGCAACAATCGCTTGGCGAAAGGGGCTTTTGTGAGCTATCATTTCCATATAGATATAAGACTTTCCATTTCACTTTGACCTATCATGACTGAGAAGTGCTCACTTACAAGAAGGAATATATTGCCAAAATAATCTCACCAGCTCCACAAAATCTCTCAGTCCTCGACAAGGTTCCTGTAACAGAGCTAATCAGAAGGAACACAAACCAGTATTGATGGTGTATTTGGGTTTTTATTAAGCACCTTGTAGGATTTATATTGATAGTGTCCATGAAATAATAGACTTTAGGAAAAGTTGAACACAAATGGATGTTCATTGTTCCTGTTAGTTCCTTCACTCTTCTTGAATCTCCCAAGGTCCTCTCCCTGTCCGGGTTGTCACTCCCTTGGTCTCCTTGGGGGTGCTAAAGCAGACCCCCAGGGAAATAAAAGAGATCCTGAGTAGATGTTTTCTACCTCTCTCTATTCCTTTTAGCAGTCACCATACCTGTGCTCAAATTGTTGGTGTTTGTACGATGCTTCTTATGGCATAACATGTCCTCCCCATACCCACCAACACAGGTTCCTCCAGTCCTTGTACCCACTCTGAGACTTTCCCCTAAACACCTACTTTTGTTATCGACATTCATTCACCAGACGCCATATCACCTGGCTGGAGCTATGACCCTCACTTTGGACCGCAGACTCAGGGACCTCAGCACCTCCTTCCCTTGGGTTGCTGGGGCTGTGCATGGTTTCTCTATCTTGTTGAGGGAAGAAGGACTCCCATCAGCTCCCGAACACTCCTGGCTAGTGTCAGTCGCTCTTGTCCTCCTTCGGTGAGCGCATTGCGTCTCCTTTGGTCTTCCACTCCTGTGCTGTTCCTCAGTTCGTCCTTCTCCTTCGGCTTCCGGGAGTGGCCTGGATTGTGTGAATTGATCACTTACACTTCAATGATGCTCTTGCACTATCAGACACATGTATTTGCCTCATGTATTTGCACCTACTGGTGTGTTGACACTTGTGACTCAGAAACACAGATAGAAACAAATAGTTATCGATGGCAGAGAATATTTGTCAGTTAAGAATCCGTTCAGGCCAAGCAGTCACACCAACTGAGGCAAATTAACACTAAACTAAGTGGATCATCTAAATAATCGACAAAGAGTTCCTCAGTATCAGTTTCCAGTGAAAGTGACAATGCAATCATGCAATGTCAATGTTTACTTCAAATAGGGGCGCATATGTGGGATGAGTTGAATGTGAGGAAAAACTCAAAGTGAAGACAATTTGACATGAACAAACACTGTCCAAAGATTACCTAAAGATAAATGGGTGTTTGATACCATTCATAATTGACAGTGATGAATCTATAAAAATCATGCTGGAGGAGAATTATCGAGAATTGTTACTGTTACCACAACTTCTGAAGTTAAAAACTAAAGTCTATACATGGGCTGCCTCAACGCCCTTAAAAAAGTCATGGTTCATTTGTAGCCACAATGAAACACAAGAAAACAGTGATACACATGCTCATTCATGCACTTCTAAGAACCGCTTCAAGTGTCTGTTTGCTCAGTTTTAACACTGCCGCTGATATGGCACTGAGATCAGTGAACTACAATAGGAATGCTTACCATGAAATTGTAAGTCAATTTCTTTAATTATTTCATGGGTTAGAAAAACTCCGAACAATGAAAGCAAAGTTACATATAAATGAGGATGTTCGTGCTCTTGCTCAAAGACACAGTCGAACTGCATGTCACTTGCAAGAAGCTGTTGAAAAGGAATTAAATTAGATGCTTAAACATTACGTCATTGAATGCTAAAGTGGTCCAACGCCGTGGGTTTCTCCCACTGTAGTAGTGCCTAAAAGAGACCGTGAAGGAGCTGTATGCATATGCGTTGGCATGAGTCAGGCTAAAAAGGCTATTAAGTGAGAGAGACAACCAGGTACGCACATTGCTAATATAATAACTGAATTGAATGGTAAGACTTTCTTCTCTCAACTTGACCTAAATAAAGGATATCACCTATTGGAACTTGAAGAAAAAATACATTACAACTTTTTCTGCGCATATTGGTCTGTTTAGCTATAAGCAATTGAGTTTTGGTGTACCCTCTGCTGCAAAACTTTTCCAAGACATCATTCGGCATATCATAGAGCCTGTAGTAAATGAATGAAACAACAGTGACGACATATTGGCTTTCAAAGCCACTCAGAAAGAGCATGACAAAGCTCTCATGCAAGTATGTCCTTTGCTGAATGATGCAGGCTTAACTCTGAATGCTGATAAATGTAAATTCCACAAGAACAACTTGAAATACTTTGGCATGTCTTTTCTAATGGGTGTACGAAACCTGATCCAGCTAAGTGCACGTGTTATCTACTGCAAATCCTCCACAGAACATTTCTATATTCCGTTCATTCCTTGGAATTGCCAGTTACTGTTCTAGATACATACAAGGTTTTGCTACGGTCACTACATCCTTATGAGAACTGACAAAAAAGAATGTGTCATTTCATTGGGCACGTGAATGTGAGAAGAGCTTCCAAAAAAAATCAGGCAAGCTGATGAGAATGCCACTGTAATGGCCCACTTTGATCCCAAACTTTATATAGAGGTTTAGTTCATACTAGCCCTGTAGGGTTAAGCGCCATCCTTGTACAGCACACAAGACAGTCCAATGCCCGAAGACATATCGTGGCATATGCCAGTAAAGGACTGTCATAAATGGAAGGTGCTTACTCGCAACCTGAGAAAGAACGTTTGGCAGGGTTCTGGCTTGTGAATATTTCCACTTGCCCTTATATGGAAAGCCTTTCACAGTAGTGACTGATCATCGAGCACTGTTGACAATAATTAGCAATCCCAATGCCGAAATGCCTCTTTGAATTGAACATTAGGGTTTGAGGTTACAAGAATACAATTATACAATTCTTCATTGTCCAGGCAAAGAT
The DNA here is from genome assembly GCF_964261635.1 of Lissotriton helveticus. Lineage (NCBI taxonomy): Eukaryota > Metazoa > Chordata > Amphibia > Caudata > Salamandridae > Lissotriton > Lissotriton helveticus. The sequence continues at coordinate 775,090,238 of NC_136057.1, forward strand.
CAGAATCCTGCAGATTCAAAAGTGCCACTGCCGTGCCCTAGTACCCCATCTAAAACAGCGAAGGCCTACATCAATTTCATTGTAAAATCTAGTATATCAGCTGCCATGTCTTTAGAACAAATTGTCACTGCCACGAGCCAAGCTAGTGACATGTTGTAGTTAAAAGACATTATTGTTCACCAATCATGGAAACAAGACTCAAGACCTCTCACTAATGACAGTAAGTAATTATAGTTCAAAAAAATAAAAGGTGAACTATCAGTGACTCAAGGAGACCTCATCCTGCGAGGTACACAAATTGTTATTCCAGAGAGTCTACAACAACAAGTGATCGACAACATCGCCCATGAAGGACATCGAGCAATACTTGCAAAAAAGAGCTCTCCACGAACAAGTCTGATTACCATATCATGGCGAAAGTGTTGAAAAAGAGCTAAAGGCCTGTCATGTATGCAACTGTCTTTTGTCTCAATATATTAAGCACCATTTGAACATGTCAGAATTGCCACATCATGCTTGGAAGAGAATTGCTGTTGATTTCTTTGGTCCTCTTAAGAATGGACACCATCTTCTAGACATTGTTGATGATTACTTCCAGTTTCCATCCGTAGAATACCTTTCATCTACTACCATTGAAAAGGTTATTCAAAGATTAGATGGCATCATTACAATATGGGGTGTGGCTGCAATCTTAAAGTCTGACAATGGCCCACTCTTTAATAGTTGGGAATTCAAAAACTTTATAAATCACCTCAATATAAAGCATAAATAAGTACTCCTCTTTGGCCCCAGGCCAATGGCCTGGTAGAACAGTTCATCAATACTCTAAATAAAGTTGTTCAGCGTGTTGTACTGGAGACCTTCGACCTTAAAGTTGTTTTGAACGCTACTCTTCAAGCTTACCATTCGACCCCTCACTCAACGATAGGGGAAAGCCCTGCAACTCTAATGTTTGGAAGAGCCATGATGACCAAGCTGCCCCAATGGACCAGCCCAATATCCAAAACTGAAGAAGACATTCATACTACGGACGCAAACGAAAGATGAAAATATATGCTGACAAAGGATGTCATGCAAAAGAGGAGATCAGGTGCTTGTCAGTCAACCCAGAAAAAGAAAGTCTGATACTCCTTTTAAGGCTGAACCATATACTATCACTAACACCAAGGGACACATGGTAACTGCCCAGCATCCTGGGAAGTCCATTACGAGAAATTGCTCTCACTTTCGACATGTGGCCCATTACTCACAAAACACGGATGTCTTTGTAGAGACTGTGTCTGATGATGATTCCACTTCACCTGTGCAGATCACTGACACTTTGATGGCTTAATTCACCAGCCTCGATTGCTGTATCAGAACGTGGGGCATCCAAGTTTGCTCATCGGTAAGTTGTAGCTGCTCATCTAGCTGTGGTTCTTTTAAGGTCACTGTTAGATTCATTAGTAATGGTTGTTTACCTTTCACTTGCAGTTCGAACAGAACAGCACGTATCCTAGTCGTTTTGATTCTAAGTCGAGCCTTACCTTCTTTAGGTATGATAGAACTTTGTCATCGTTTTTTGGGTATTTTTTTGGCTTTCATTACTGGGGTATTCAATGTCATTCTTTCAGGGTTTTACTTTTTCTGGCTGCTTCGAATCCACAGTCACATGTGCCTGTACTGTATTTTTCATGATGTAAAAAAAAAAACTGCATTATTGACACCAATGTACTGTTTATTCAACTTGTAGATTTCCCCTGATGAAGGGCGGAGTAACACGCCCGAAATGCATTGAGATTCTGTCACCGCTATTAGAAGCTCACCTTTATAAACAATTGTATCATACTCCGAAGCTCTAAAAGGGAGATTTATACAAGATTGCTCAATAAAAGTAGTATTTTTTTTAGCACAACAAAAGCAATGATTGTTTCTTTATATGGATTGCTTTGATTGTATTTGGTCTCCATAGTAATACTGTTTATGTGTTCATATGATACACTAGAAAAATATTTTTAAAAAGTGTTATACTCTTCTGGAGTGTTCAGTGTAGTGCACTTGGTGGCTATGTCCTTTGACTTAGTACTTTCACACTTTTGAATAGGAGGTGGCCTGTACCTCCTTCTCCAGGTGCACATCATATTCAGAAATACATTTTGGGCACTAGCCTTATCTTACATTCATTTTTTTGGTTAAATTGTGTGCACACTAAGCTGTTTTAGCCCACTTATTCAACTTTCTAAAAATGGCATTTTCAGAATTGTATTAAAATCCTACTTTACTATTAAAGAGAGTTAATTTACCTTTTTTTTTAGACACCAAACATGACATTCCTACCTTCTCCCAATTATCACTTAATTAATGTAATAAAGTAACCCAATACAGATCAATTAGTGTGGAAATTCATCTGTGCAGGGAAGAAACCAAAGACCAAATTAACAACACTGCAACTGATACCACAAGAAGGTGGTTTAGGGCTTCCTCGCATTCAAAAATATTTTCAACCCGCCTTCTTAGACTATTGTGGATGCGCACTATCAGCACATGACTAAGAGCTAAATTTGTATCTTCATCAAATGTTATTGGAAAAAAATAAAAATTTAAAATCTTTTATTAAAATCCCTAGGCTACCCAAACACTATAGATTTAAGACTACCAGCACAATTCATGATAGATTCAATCAATTAAAGGAAGAGTATCAATTTACAACCTTACACCCGGAAACTAAACTAAGACAATGCAGGGAACCAGGACTTTCAATGGTTCCACAGACTTCAAAAAGTTGGGAAAGGCTAGGAATTCATCTGATAAAAAAATGTAGTAATGCAAGGAGAGATGAAGTCTTGGGAACAAAACAGAAGAAGTCTTGGCCTTAGTATTTTCATAGCTTCAAATCTCGAGTCTAGTCAAAAAGCTACCGCTTCCTGAGGGTTCACTTCCCAAAGCCGTAACTCATGCATTATATGTTAAACAAATGTTAGGAATTGGGAACTGGTACCATATCCTGGAGCAACAATTTTATGATCAAATAGTCCAGAGAGCTCTTCTAAAAATACAGGAGACCACAGGGTATCATATAGAGGCAGCCAAATGGAAGGACTATAATCAATGGCCCACTACGGCCATTCCCGGGGCGAATTTCAAACGGATTGCGGGGGTGAGCCTTTTCAGAGGTTCACCGGTGCAGGGATTCGCCCTTCTTTGCGCACTGGTCCTTTAGACTGACAAAATAGAGATTGGCATGGAAGCTGTAATATCAAAGAAATCCTTCATAAGGACTCATGAGTGGAACTACATCGAAACATAACCCTCAGTCAACGTATGAGGCAGCACATGGAGTACAGAAACCATGGGCCTTTTATACTGTGATAGTTGCAGTGTAAGCATGGAGGTTCACATAGAGGCAGTACAAGTGTACACACAAATAGCTAGCTACATATAAGGATACATACGAATCGCTTAGTCAACAGAGTGGGAGGAGTTGCAGAACTGCTGACATCAGTTAAAATAGCCTGACAGTTAAATCTGTAACATGTGCATTCTAGCAGCTACAGGCCTTTCTGAGGATGCGCAGTGCTCAGGCTCAGTGCTGCAGGAGTTAACTATAGATGATGACCCAGACGTAATAGAGAAGCAGGCAACAGCAAAGACGGGGAAGCACATGGCAAACACATGACTAACTAAAATGGATGCTACAAACAAAATGGCTTCAGCTCATGCTAACAGTGATCTCTGCCAAGTTTCCACAGGATAGCACTCTTTTCCAAATGACAACTATACAACACCCACAAACAAATTGCACAAAATTTTCCCAGAAATATCAACAGGTTGTCCTAGATGTAATCACTTAAAAGGGGACTGGTTTCATATTTGCTTCTCTTGCCCTAAACTGACCGACTAGGGTCTTTCAGTCGGTTAGTAGGAAACTTAAACATAGTATACATCCCAACTCTATGGTTATTTTATTTGGAATCTCTATTCCAACTTTAACCTTGCAACAAAAACAATTTTCTTTTAATGCTTCTTTAATAACTAGGTCCCTGACTTTACAAAATTGGAAATCACTGGATCCACCAAAATTCGCACAATGGTTAGCCAAAATGAGAAGCACGAAAGAAAGAGAAGAACTCTATTCCCTTAGGATAGGGGCTATCCAGACATTTTTACAAATATGAGAAGAATAAAATTAAAATCTGTAAGTACTTTAGCTCTGAAATAGGCACAGAAATAGATGTAGCTAACTAGCAGTAGCTAGAAGAACTTTTAACATATCGTATATGTCATTACGGTCTGTTTATTTTATCATAGGCATTTGTACTCAGGGATAGATGTCCCCTCTAACCATTCAAGAACTACATTAGGGAACTAAAACTAGGGAAGAGGTGTGGTGCTGCGATCAGGGAGGCTTACGCTGGAATCTGGGGCTCACGGTTCGATCACTGGCACCGGCGGCAGGTCAGCCTGGCACCATGTGACTCTGGGCAATAGCTTGCTTAATCTTCCCTACTGCCCCCAGCGCCGGGATACCTTCGGGTAGCTGTTCGCGCTTTACAAATACTGGATTTACATTGCACATCACTATTTATTGTACTAGAATTATGAACTGTCAAGATATTGCTTTTTCTTTTTTGTATTATGGGGCTGTGATCTATTGAACAAATAAAGTTCATTAAAAAAAAGCCAGCCCAATATTACCATATGGTGCAGGCACTCATTTCAGAGTTTTTCACAACCAGGATAAGTAAAACTTAAACGTATATATCCAGCGTTTTTAAATAGACTGGAACTTGTCCTCTGGGATCTGTAGGGCCTACACTGGGAGTGACTCAAATGTGTTACAAAAGAAACTTTAAGCCCGGCAAAGGCCTCAGCCGTGTTTACATGGATACTTAGGTGGGGGGCACAAGGAGTGCTGCAGACCCACTGGTAGCATGTAAAGCCTGAGTACTTGTGGTAGCACTTTACTAGAGACTTATAAGTAAATTAAATGTGCCATTTGGGCATATGTTAATTTAAAAATGTTTAAAGGAGAGAGCGCAAACACATTAGCAATGGTCAGCAGTGGTAAAGTGCACAGAGTCCTAAGGCCAACAAAAATGAATTTAGCAAAAATAGGAGGGGTGAAAGCAAAAAGTGTAGGGCTGACCCTACAGAGAGGGTTAAGACCAACAATCTCACTCGGTGGTCTTTCTCTGGTCTACAATATCTTAACCTTTCTCCAGCTTATTTCCCTGCATCTTGTTTTCCTGTTCTTTCCATCCTCTGCTGCTACCCTTCCATGCAATTAATCTTTCTCTGCAACGTAGTGGTTTAATACTCTGAGGTACCTCCTTCCACTGCTCTCTAACCTCCCACCTGAATCCTGCTTCCACCCACCCCCTTATGTATCGATTTTCCTTTCTACCAATCTAACCTTTTTCTCTCTCTTTCTCTTCACCGGTTCTTGGCCTTTTCTGACCCACCACCTTCTCAGAATGAGTTGAGAGGTTGAGAATTTAGGATGAAAATGCAATCAGAAGGAGGCACATGAGTTCACTTTCAGAGCAAAACCAAAGCAATAAGAGTGCAAATAATCAATTTGATCAAGATCTTAACAAAACCAGGTGCAGCATGACAGAAAAAGGGCACTCACATTATGGAAGCAGAAAAGCCCCACAAAGGAGTGGGTGTTAATGATGTAAACGTCTATACAGAAAAAATATACTTTCTTAAATCACTCTGAAAAATAGTAGGTTCAGTGGATTATTCAGAATAGTCGCAAAGACCTTTCACTTTCCAGCAATGCTATCTTCTGTTAAAAGAATCTATAATGTGCCAACTCACCCTTGAATCAACATCCTGGTGCAAAACAGATCCACCACCAAGAGTGGTGCACAGTGGAAGAGCGAGGAAGCGTTTGCACAACTAACAATAGACTGACCAAGTAGAATTAGGTTTGCGAAATAGGATGATCTTGGTTTTCTCCCCATTCAACTTGAAGTAGTTGTCCTTCATCCCGGTGGCCACATTGGTCAAGCAATCTATAATTTGCATCCGGTTACTTCAACATTGTCAGCAATCAGTATTATCAATTTTGCATTGTCTGCAGAAGAGACTATGTTGATGCCACTGGCTCTCACAATAGCTGCAAAGGAGGCCATATAGATGTTAAATAGCACTGGACTGAGGTACAAGCCTTTGAGAACACAACAGGGAACTTGCAAGATTAGATTTAAACAGAGGAAGATAGATTAGCGGAGATCAGCCTGAAGGAAAATAATCTATGGGCCTTGAAAAGTAGGCCCATTTCATGCAATCTTCTGATCATAATGGTATGAGAGACAGCATCAAAGGCTGCAGAAAGTTCAAGAAGGATGAGGGCAGCAGTCTTGTTTACATGCATCAGTCAGATTCTGTCTGCCTGTGATACACTCATGCTGAGAAAACTCCATCCAAGAAAGTATGCTATTTTAAATCTTATAGAAGCAATAGTGTCCAGAACCTTGAAAGCATTAACGTGGTAAAATAGGAATACAGATGACAATGTGCACAAAATGTAGATATATTGACCTCCGAAAATTAGGCAAACTGTTAAACTATAATAGAGGCACTAAGCAGTATATGTGTTATATCAGTATTGTTGCTGTGTCTTATCGTAAACAATTTTAAAATGAATCAAACAACTGCAAAGAAACCCACACTCACATCTCTCATCATTTTGACTGCCTCTCTGGTCCTACCGAGTTTTCTCGAGCACATGGCCAGTCTCCTTTTAATGTATACTAACACGTTTGTGTCCCGCCCTGGAAAGAAAAAAATAAGATGATCAATGGGAGTAGTAGAAATAAGAAAAAAAGACATTCTGCAAAGTTTTTTTTTTTTTTTAAAGATGTTTCCAGTCCAGGCATCATTACCACAGGAAAGGGTACAGACAACTGTATCAACTATAAATTAGGAGGAATTTTTAAAATGGCTACATTTTAGGGTTGTTATCCCAAATTTTAGCACAGTCTGATGTGAAGAAATAATTCTATGTGTTTTAAAACCTGTTTAAATTCTATGATAAATATAAACAATACTTATCAGTAAGCATATTTAATTTACTACAAGTATCCACAAAAGGGAAGGAAATAGTGTAAATTAATTTTTAATATTGCAATTTAGACAAAAAGCATGCTAGATTAATTCTGCTGAACTTAAAGGTAGTAGGTACATTAACACAGTGGACATGTCATTAGTTTTGATGTGTGCAGCACATACATCCTGAGGTCTAATTCTGCTACTAGAAGTTCCTAAATCACTCACTTTTTGCAACCTGTGGGATACATTTGCTGTCCAAGGCAGGGATAACCAACCGTTTCTATATTAAAAGCTACTTATGTTTAATATAAAATCATCCCGAGTTACTAACACAAATTATTAGTTTCACAATTGTAACCACGTCAGACAAGTTGCCTTTAACAAAAGGGTAAAAAAAAATGCTGTATTAATTTTAATTCTGAATATTTCTACATGCCAGAACAGTCATGCATGTAAGAAAGAAAATCAGTAGTAAGACTCCCCAACGCACTATGAATGACCATTTAGATATCAGCCTTAGATATATTTTTATGCAAACAACCGCTTTTTTGTTAGAAAAATACGCACATTTTACTTTTGAATACACCCTTTTCAATTTTGAACACATACCCAATTCAAACAAACAAAAACCTTTCACTTACTAGCATGAGCTAGACATAGGGGAGCTACTCACAGGTGCCTGGAGAGCTTCCTGTAGGTTCTGTGCTAATCATTAGAGAACCACGGTCTAAGATATGTGTCGTTATGTGGCTCCTGGGATAGCACAATCCTGCAACTCAGAACGCATGGCTATCTGTGCATCCTGACCGTTAGCCCACTGTTTGACGAACGTTTCTCTACTGTCTTAACCAACGATGCATGTTTTCCAATACTTGAGCCTGTTATATATTTATAAACGTGGGGAGAGCTCCGCCTACTAATTGCACATAAGTAACATCATTGCATCCTTTAAAGAAACATTGTGTGCTGAAGTGCTGGTGTGTTGCATCTATGCAAATTGAGTGACAGCTCTGCTCTATATTGGGTTCACCTGTAACATCTGTGCAACCCGACCGACAGCGCTGCTTTCAAATGAACAAGTAACCAGGCTTTACTCTGGAAGCTAGCCCAGCCGTCTGAGGCTCATCTGTTACATAAATAGCTTACACGATGGTTTGTCTAACAACCATGTATAACATTTTGTAACCTAAAACCTTACTCTGCTATGTAAACGACTGTCAGACTGGCATCACTGCCTGCACCTGACCATCCCCACCTCAGTCTTTAACTCTTACACTTCCTGTAGCTCTGGAGAACTCTCGCCCCAAGGCTCTCCTGCTGGCTGCACCTCGAGGCCATCCAGTGAGGGCAGATATCCACTTGCATAGCGGATGCAACCATGCCCTGGCCCCGCCCCTCCCAGCACACGCTGGCTCAGAGCCAGCAGCTAAAAAATAAAATGATAGTAAGATATTGTTTTATTCTTTGGCTGCTGGCTCTGAGCCAGTGGAGCGACGCTCCTCCGCCATTGCGGAGAAGGCTCCACTGCCATGTACAAACCAACTAATGCCTCAAGTATGCATCATTTAAATCACCTTTTATAATATTTTAGAGCCCTCCTGCACTCTTACCCGCATTGATTAAGGTTTTGCATACACTTCTACATACAATTTATACCGTCCCAAACCAGTGATGTTGCCAGTGTTTTATTTGTATGTTACGTATGGTGCTTTGACATAGGTAGCTGTGATCATATGTACATACACTTTCATTCCCACAACAATCAGTAAAACAAGTCATATTTGGGGAGTAAAGTCACCACACCTTTTTTTTATGACAAGTGAGTATAAATAAAACATAAAACAACCATATATTGAAATTTAAGCCAAAAGACTGGATAAGAATACAAACAAATGTGTGGCATGAAGATTATCATTGGAAGTGATGTTTGTATAGGTCACTTTACAGTAGTTGATATAGACCTGGGGCAAAGAGTGGGCAGTATGTACATAGGGACAAGAAGCAACCCTGCTTCACCGCAAGAGTGCATATGATTTAGATGGACAGGGCTTTAGGTGGCAAGAGGGATTTTTCCCTACCCACCTCTATGCAGGTTCACCCAGGGAGCAAGATGGGTGCTCCTGTAGCAACTAACCTCTACCAATAAACAAGTAGTGGTGCTAGTTATGAAAAGTTGCTGTGTCAGCCGTCGAGCCATATAGTTCTAATAAAATTGTGCAGAAATATGAGGTTTCACCGATTCTTTGACTGTCCGCGCTAGAATTGAACAAGGGTGGTAAGTGTTGTAGAATGTTGTGGCAGAGGGAAATGCACCTCAAAAACTAAACCACAGCTCGGATAAACACTACAATCATTAGCATTGCTTAGTAATTATGAACTACATTCATTAAAAACTTTTGAATTATTACACACGCCAACATAAATCTAATTCCTTAAAAACAGGAATAAGTTGCCAGTATCAAGTCTTGGTAGTTTAAAAAATTCTAGTGGCTTGTAGGTATTCATGTGACAGGGTTTTGCAAGGCAAATCTCTGACCTTTAGTTTCAAGACACACAGAAAAAAGGTAAAGGTAAGCCCACAGCCTACAGCCAAAGCCTCGCTTTCATATATTTAACTACTCAGCCTGCCAACAAGCTAAAAAAAAACAATATTTCTTTCATTGAGGACTGCAAGTGGGAAATGTCATGCGACACTAACCCAGTTTTAGACTCCCATAACTCCTGCCCATTTTAAGTATTGCCATATGGGCATTCTCACTGTATAACTCACAGTACAAGGACAAAAAAAAACACCAGTTTGGTTCTCTTAGGCATAATCTCCAAAACCCCTTCCCCTCAGATTACAGACCTCACGTAACCATTAAGCAAAGTAATGTGTATCTGACCACGAGATCCATACACAAACGTAGCCTTCTCAGTCAGATGCAATAACCATAAACAACTGCAGCTTAGCCGACTTTAAAACCATTGCTCCATCCATGCTTAGCTATTCTAAGCAACCGCATCTGCATCACACCCATCACATTAGACAGCAAAACACACACCAACTGCATTTCATGCTTGTCAAGGCTCTTTCCACAGTCTATCCAGCTTCAAGCATCGACCTTCATATAGAACTTAAATGCCATAATTGTCATCAGAGACCTGGCTCTCTCAATCAACCTACATCCTCAAAATCTTCCTACCAAAAGACAGCAGTACCCAGAAATGTGGTCTAGGCAAAAGAACAGGAGGAGGAATTATGGTTATTCAATGAAAATCCAGGCCCTGCATAATTCAGCAACAGCTCTTCCTCAGCTTGTTCTCTAGCACATCGGATTGTATCACCTACCACCTCAACTGTAGACTAGATGGAAGACCACTTCCTCCGAGGTGATTATTATCGTTGCATCAATACCAAAAGGCATTCTGTGAAGGCCTCCACCATAACCATTTCTCACCCAAAGTATCTTCTGGGATGCTTTGAAGAACAGACAGCGCGTGCTGTTGTTGAAGAAGCCCAATGTGGACCCTTATGCCATTAGAAATGAATGTCCCACGTATCCGCCATCTGATCCTTAGCATGGACGCACAAACAATTAGAATATCAAGAGAAATAACCTCCTCCACAACAATCTACTTGAGACCACAATCCAGCACATAGATGACAGCTGTGCAGTGGCCATTGATACACTCCAGACAAGGAAAACCCTTTTGTTATTGTCCTGCACAGACTTTCATCAGTCTTCAATACTGTAAATCATCACAAGCTGCTGAATACTCCCTCCTCAAAAATTGGCTTCAATAACATTCTCCTGTAGTGGTCGTCATGCTGTCTGAAGAACAGTTTCCGGTCCATCCAGATGTGGTCCTGTAGATCCAAACCTATGTCACTAACCCCAACATTCCCCAAGGATCCATCCTTTCTCTTCTAATCTTCAATCCCCACTTGGAACCTGACAAAAACAGCAAGATTCAGCACTATGTGGGTCTTATCTGGTAGTGACATCAACCATATGAAGAACTGTCTCGATATAAGAGAAGCCTGGATGTCAAAGCCATTCCTCAATATTAACCTTTGAAGGTGAGCCTGTGTTCCTCGCCAGTGACAACCAGTGGGATCAAATGGAAGTCTGGCTCTCAACACTGAATCTCAGATTCATCCTACAGCTTGCTGATAGTGACAGATCTCTGGGATTCTACACTAAAAGCAGCATCTGCTTCAGACTCCACATTGCAAAGACAAAGCAAACTGCCTGGGTTCAGCCGTCACTGCTCTGCCAGATTATCTTTCTTTAAGGTTCAGACATTAGAACTGCTCTCCGAGCACTGCACCCATTACATCTCAATAGAGGATACAATATGCTTGCCATTAGTCCAGAGTCCCACTTGATGTTACGGAACAGTATCGTCCTTGCTGTGGTCCATGTGATTAAAGTGCTAAAAAAGCCGGACAGCATCACCCCCATTATCAGTTGATTGGCTCCTGCTACAAGCTAACATCACATTCAAAGTTAGCTGCTTCATACTTAAAGCAGTGAACTCAAGCACTCCACCAAACCTGGGAAATAAGACCAACATCTCACATTCAGTGGGTTTCCAACAGCTGAACAAGCACCATGATTAAGACAATCAAATGGAGAAGACAACAGCGTACATTGGAATCCAAATCCCATCAACTCCTGCATTTTTCCTCCACTTCCAGAAATAACTTAGCCATATCTAATAAATCAACTCCTCAGTTATAAGGCAACAGGTGGGAGGAGGGCTCAATGGATCACTTGTAATTCCATTCACTTCCATTTTGTAATTTCTCTCTGAGCTAGTGATGATTCCGTCCCTTTGCACCATTATTGTTCATTGCCTATCGTTGCACAGATATATTTGAGCTTTAAAAGGACATACACACTTAAAGCATCTCACTTTATGCCTTAGTGCCTGACTGAACCAGACAGTAAGTAGACAATGGCAAACTAACTGTAGCACATTTATCTCTTTCCTCACAACATGCACACAGCAAAAGTGAATAAACTCCAACCTAGAAATTTCCCGCTGCCAAATGTTAGTACCATCTTTAAGCCAAATAAAAATAAAATAATAGACTGCACAGAGAGATAGGGCACAGTTTTTTCTATTTAAAGTAGTACTCTCTAGTGTCTACCTAGTTTTATCTTACTGTTAATATTCTTTCCACGTCAAGAAATATAATCGGAAAATCATCAATAACAAGCCTATTTCCACCAGCAGGTTCAGATTTAAAACTCAAAAGAGCACGACTGATATTTCCCATCACTGTGAAGCACATTTAGTGACGAATTACAGTGCGAATGACATTTTCTCTCTAATCTTTACAATGTTCCATATAGTCTAAATTGCTGATGTAGGCACTGCCTCTCATACACAAGAACCATACACAAGAATCATTAGTTACAAAGTAACATCATAGGAAAAAAAATCTTCAAAATTGCAAATCTTCGGTTTTACTAGTTGGATTTTATTTTTCATTTTGGTTTTAATAATGCATTACATTTTACTCTATTTTTCTGAACTGGTGTGGGAATTTTCTTTGGTAGTGTTTCCACTTTATTTAGTTTAAGTGCTGCATAAATTATTTTCTATAAAAAGACACACTACGAATTTACGTTTTTAAATGGGCGTAGCACATCTCACATTACTTTTCGCTTGCTGATCAGTTAAATGTATTTTTTAAAGATATTTTTTCGTATTTTGTGTCCTGAAGTTATAACTGAAATAAAATCTTCGACACTAATTTGGTTGCAACTTTCAGACGGGTGTCATTGACCTGAAACCCAACACACAACAGATATTTACCACAACATATTCAAGGGAGGGCAGGCCTCCAAGGGCAACTTCTAAGATTGCCCAAGTCTCCAAAGGCATCACAAAATGGCTCCAGGGTAAGTATTCAGATACCTACAAATAAGACACGGCCTTTTCAAACTTTGAGGACATACCGGACTCATCGCCACTGGAGGATCGCTTGCTGGATGGGCCACTACACTCTAAAGCCAAATCTTTAACATATAAAAAAACTTAGTAACAATCTGCCCGATAGTTTTCGTAAGCTTAAGGAGCAGTGGGAGAGAGACTTGGGATCGATTGATTAGGAGGATTGGTGATCGGCCGTCATGTCCCCTAGAGAAGCAGCCATCACACTCAGATTTAGACTGATACAGCTTAGGATTTTACACCGGTCCTATATGACAGGGATAATCTTGGCTAAAATAGGCGCAAGGCCGGATGACCTCTGTTTGAGGGGCTGCCGACAGCTGGCCACCTTCTACCATACTCTTTGGGAATGCCCGGCTGTGCATAATTTCTGGGAGGAAGCCACAAATCACATACAGACCGCACTGGGAAAGAAGGTAGTACTGACACCACAACTGGGATTATTAAACATCTGGGCCGCAACAGACCTTACTGAAATTGAACAACAGCTAGTGACATTGGGATACACACTGATAAAGAGGGAACTGGTGGGGGGGGGGCACGACACCACCTTCCACTTCTTTGTGGGTGAAAGAATTAGATAGGTGCATGATTGCGGAGAAAGACGTTTTCATAACCCGGGGATGCCCCAAAAATGGGTTAGAAAATGGACCAAATGGAATGTTTATCGTGGAGACATATGTATATCCCCAATGGTGGAGTTGGAAATGCGCCGAACTGAGGAGAGAGATGTGACTAATTAATGTAAATGCTTTGCTAACTTCTGTACAATGTACCCTGATGTGAGTAACCAGTCAATATTATCAATCGGTAACATCTGTATGATTGTCATTAAATTTAATAAAAACATTTGTTTTTAAAAAGTAAGCCTGTTCTTCTGCAAGGTGTGTCAACCCAGGCAGATTAAGTCATATCAGCATCATAACATTCGGAGACATTGATGTAAGAATAGCTTAGTAATCTGCTTGAAGAGAGGAGTGTACTGTGCATCTCTAAAGTTCCTGAAGTCCACCACTGGTGTTCAGGAGAGATTACTCTATACAGCTGCTGAAGTTGTGTGGGTCAACCGATCTAACAACTTTTACAGCAGAGTGTTGATCAATTGTAATGGTTAGCATTTAGGTGCAATATTGTAAATATACTTTGTGCAGTGTCACAGCATGTTCTATGATTGTATCTAAAGGTCTTGAAAGATGGTGTTTCAGCAATGTCATTCCTGTCTGGGACCGGGTCCGGTCGGAAATGAAAACATGGTCCCGTATGCCCCTGAATCTCTATGGCCGCTCGGCCATTTTCAAGATGGTGGTCCTCCCACGCTTACTTTATCAACTACAGAACCACACCTACCCTATATCGCCACAGTGGTTTCGCCAGGTCAATTCGGCGCTGGGCCAGTTCCTCTGGGCTGGGGGTGCGGTGAGAGTGGCACTCCGTACCTGTTTCCTCTCCACATATTGCGGCGGCTTGGCGACTTCGGATGTCCTGTCCTATTATCAGGCGTCCCACTTGCTGGTATTAAATGAGTGGTGGTATGGGGATCGGGGGGATCCAGCTTATGCCCTGGAAAGGTATCTGATGGAACCGGACACCCTACATACAATATTGTACTCAGATGGGAAGAGGAAGAGGCTCCCGGTGGTCACGCAGGTGGTCTTCCAGATCTGGCAACAGGCGCTTCACCGCATGGGATGGTGGAACAGACTGACCGCGGAGACTCCATTGTGGCAGAACGGTCGCTTACCGGCTCTGGCATCTTTACAGGGGTTCCGCGGCTGGGACGCAATAGGGATCTCGGCGTTGGGCCACGTAATGAAAGGCACGACCCTAAAATCATTCCAAGAGCTGAGAGACGAGTATAGTATGCCCCAGACCCAGCTCTTTAAATATGTGCAGTTCCGACATGCCATATCTCCTGCCCTGGAGGGACTAGACTCCTTGCCTGAATTCAGCCCTCTGGAAGCTAAGGTATTCATGGGTGAATTAGAGGATAAGAAAATATCCCGCATCTACCAATCTTTGGTTACACACTGCTCCTCCTCCCTTGATAAGCTGCGGACCACATGGGAGGGTGATGTGGGAGTGATAGAGGAGGATTGGAGGGAGGCGCTTGCAGCTCCTAGAGGTGCGGCTGTTGCCGTACGATTACGATTCATCCAATTTAAATATCTGCATAGAGCTTACTATACTAGAGAGAGGCTGTGGCGAGCGGGTTTGATTGCGTCCCCTGAATGTCTGAGATGTGGTCGGGAGGTGGGCACCTTCCTACATACAGTATGATCCTGTGGAGCACTGAGGAGATTCTGGACAGGTGTGTGGGACTTCTTAGCAGAAGTATTGGGTTGGGAGCTCCCCCGTACACCGCAGCTGGGCCTTCTCCATGTGATGGAACAAGTGGGTGGCAACATTTATAAACGACAGTTACTGCTCTTTGGCCTTACCGTGGCCAAGAGGGATGTGGCCCGCGCTTGGAAGGACCCTAGGGCCCCCCCGGTGGGAGTGTGGAAAAAGGGATTAATTACTGTATGGGGCTGGAGCGTCCAGTGTTTGAGGCCCGAGGTTGCCCCAGGAAGCACTACAAAATATGGAAGAGATGGGCGGAGTACATGGGATTGTGGCTGGAGCCGCCACCACAGCGTGATGTGGATGCAGGACAGATGCTTTAAGAACCTGGGTGAGGGAGAGTATGCATTACCTGTTTCATAACTATTTTCTTTCTTGGACCTGTAAGGACATCGTGCAAGGGGCTAGGGTGGGATCCGGGAGGGGGTAGTTACTACGGGGCAGGGGGATGGGAGAGTTGTAGCGATTATGCTTAATTGAACAACTGTATTGATTGCTATTCGGTGCATTTAGATTTTATGCTCACAGCCCCTCCGGTGTTCGGAGTACTGTGGTTTATTTGCAATCTCTCTGAAGAAAACAATAAAAATGTTGTTCTGAAAAAAAAAGCATGCTCCTTGGTGCCTCTATACTTAAGACCCAATATGTCACGTAACTGTCCTCCGGACCGCATGAAAAGTTCTAAGCCACACAGGTATACATGTATAAGACTGTACATTAGCCTTGACCTGCAAGGACCAATAGGATTTCTGCACATGTGTAAGCAGCACTTGCCTGGTCCAAGGGTAGTTAATAAATACTAAGGGAAACTTGTTCACTGTTGTGTGCTGAACTATACTATTGGACACAGACTCTTACAAATTTTGTAGATCCATTCTGGGGCTGTCTGTTGATGTCTGTAAGAGGCGGACGATTGATACACCGATACTGATATCCATCATACTGGGTGGTGCAGAGTTAGGCACGTAGTAACCTGAAAGTCTGGGCTGGTGCAAAGGGGTTTCTCCATTAAGCTAATTTATGATGCTTATCATGAATTAGTCTGATGGTACAGCAGAAGTGATAATGTCACATTTATTCCTTCTAATTGGACGCAGTAGATAGAATAATTTAAAATAATAAAATCTCAACACAGTACAAGTTGATGCTTATTAATAGCAAACCTCTATGTACGCATAATGAATTAAGTAAAATAATGGAAAAAAATATGGGATAAAAACTAAACAACACAGAGGATGCAGAAAGGGAACAACGTGAAGTAAAAATTGCATGAGTAGCAGAAGAATAGAAGAATTTTGACTAACGTTGCATAGCACCAGCAATGTTTTAGCAACTTTAGAGCACTTTGAGATGCTCTGTAGAGGAGGAAACAGAAGCGAAGGAAGGAAGGGAATGCAAATCAAGACAGGAATAGCAGGATAGAAAAAAAGAAGGATAATACTCTTCACATGATCAGATGGTTGAAGGTAGTGTTCATGTAATGCCTTCTCTCAATCCATAAGAGGGCGTATAACCACTGAAACAAGATTGTCTGCTCTATTTCTCATTTACAACCAGTCACTTCTTACAACATCTTTTTTTTTCTTTTTACAGAGTTTTGTATAGCGCGAACTTGACCCGAATCGGGTATCAGAGCACTTTACATAGCACCAGTTGCATTACACAAGGACACAATATTTACTAAGGTAATTGTAGAGAAGAGAATATTTTTCTCTTTATAAAGAAAAAAAGCACAAACTTGATAATTGTTCAAACATTGGCAGTGTGGGTCATCTCGTTAACTCATGATGACTCTCCCCCTTCATCACCACAGCTGTGCGCATGTTACTAGCCCAACAAACAATTTAAGAAACGGCGTGTTCCTATCAGAGCAGAAACACATTTATAGGGACGTTTCTCTAAGAATAAAATGAAATAATGAACAGGATCTTCATTCTACAGCTTAGAGGAAAGATGAATGAATGTGGGTGGAGTCTTACTGTGCTGGGCTTCATACTGCGCTCCGTGATGCTGCAGCTGCTGGCTTCGCCTGTAGCATCCCTCGCCTGCCTTCAGCGCCTGCTTAAACAGCTTTTCTGCTTCAATGATAGTTGTTGCTTCTTCTTCTGCTAACAAAATGTATGCAGTGGCACAGCTGTCAACACAAAACAAGCACAGTTAAGAACAGCAGGAAGCAAAGATGAAAAAGTTGGTTCTTGAGCAGGCCTGAGGGCAGCAAGGCAGCCTCGGTGGGTTAGAGGTCTTGCAATATGTACAAAACATGATGCTCAGGTGCCCAACAGCATCCCAAGGACCTGGCAGATAGTCAATCCACAAGGAATGTGTAGCTCTCCATTTCAACCTCCACAACAGAATTGTGTAGGCGCCTGAGCAGACATGTAATTGATCATACAGCGGCACAGTGGAAATGATGGGCTTTAATTAAATGGAATGTGAATAAAGATACAGAATTTAACAAACGAATCACAAAGAGCTTGTTTAATGTAATGAAGCCACATATTTAATTGCACATGGCTCATCAATACAAAAAGAACATTCCACTGTTAAAAAGGTCGGCATCTTAAATGTCGAAATTTAGTAAGGACATTGTCATTCTTGTGCTAGTCTTTTTAATACCTTAACTACCCCTACAAGAGTGCATCACCTCATTTAATGTACATTTTGTCAAACAATATGCAACAAAGGTGTCCTTAAAATCCATAGTAAGATGTTGTTAAAAAGTGCAATATGAATATACTTAAGTATATACCTCACAATAATCAAACCGGACTTAAGAATTTAGTAGTGGTGCTAAATAAAGTTCATGGAATTTGTCACTTACTCATTTAACTCTAATGCTTCGTGTGCTGCAGAAATTCTTGCTTGAGGATTTCTTTCTCTCCACGCTTTCTGCATTACTGGTCAAAAAACGGAACAGAGTATCTCAGTCGATCAAGATTACCAATTTACAAAAATTAATCCGTTTAAAATAACGACGTTAAAATTAAAAGAGATGCGAACTATACACCATTTATCTCACTCTTCTGTGAGTGAAAAGTCTGAGTAATGAGCCCAATTTAGCAAAACAACATTAGCGTGAGGCTTCAGTAGAAGTGCCTGTTTACAGCATTAGTAACATACCACTGAAAGGCTACACTTTACAAACAGTCTGCATGTAGTATATAAGTGCACTGTATTTAAGGGCAGTATTTCTGCGAATCCTTATTTATTATTTATTTATTTTGAAAGTTTTATATAGCGCGAACAAGATCTTTGCAGATATCAGAGCGCTTTACAAGTACAAGGGGGTGATAGAGTAGTAATTGAGGTAATTAGGTACAAGGTGCATAGTTACATAGGTAGGTCAAAATACAAGAGGTAGGTCACAGGTGAGGTAGTGTCGGTACAAGGAGCAACGTCAAACAGTTGCGCCAATAGTATAACAGTACAAAAATAAGGAGCATATACTTGTTTAAGCGTGCTTAAAATGCTTTTGGAGATAGCATAAAGGCATAGTTGAGGTAGGTGTGTGCAGGGTGTATAGTCACACAGGTGCATCAGTAGTACAAGAGTAGGGTTAAGGTGGTGTAGGTAGAGTGTGCAAAGTCAAACAGGTGCGTCAACAATATAAAATATACAAAGTGGGAACGTATACAATCAAATAAGTCGATAATACAAGTAAAACAAATAGACCAAGGGGTCAGGCAGGTAGTACAGAGCGGATTCATGAGAAATACAGAATAATAGATCATGTGTATTTAGCCATGAGGATCGCTTTTACTTCTTTCTTAAAATGTTGGTTGGAGGAGATGAGCCTGGTTTCACTAGGGAGTGAGTTCCAGATCCTGGGTGCCATTCCTGAAAAGGAGCGTTTATAGGTTTTTTCCTTCCGAAATCTTCGAGGCTTCAGCAGAAGATTGTTTGTGCTTCTAGTAGTTCTAGAGCCACCAGACATTGCGACCAGTCTTGCGACCAGTCTCTGAGCAGTGCCAGGTTGATGCATCTGGCACACTGCGAACACCTGGAGTGGGCGCAGCACGGATCCTGTGTAAATTCAGAATAGCAATGCAGCCAGGCCAATAAGGCACCCGGCCCTGCACCTTTCATCAAGGTTTGGAGCATGCTTCCAAGAGCAATTTTGGAAAGAATTCAGCTATTTCACACACAATAATGAATAAGACTAATGGAACCTTCTGACAGATGTTGCTCACAAGTTGAAGTGGTTGGGAGAAATCCACCTTCCCTCCTTAGGTTGATGAAATGTGTTCCATTGATTTGATAACATCAAAATAAAATATGTTCTGGCAAAAATTACGTCTGTAATGATTGTAGTAGAAAGGGCCAAGATTATAATTAATTTAGAGCGTGTTTACACTGCTCAGAGTTTGATCAGTTTACTATTCGAGCTCAGATTCAGTGTGGATTCCCATAACTATTTAAGCAAACCTGTCTTTTAGTAGAGATAAATGTTAGAAACGGCCTGTGCTCCAAACCGGATGTTTACTGCAATCACATTTATACTGCAATTACATTCATATAGTGCTTAATACCTCAGAGGAAGTATAGACACATTGTCGGTAGACAGGAGCATGGCAGAATTGATTTTGGAACATGAATGACAGCTTGCTCAGAAGAAAATGTTCTTGACAATGGCTGTCTGTCTCAGTCGGAGAAACAAGCGTTGGTAAAGCCAATAGGTCTCACCTATGACCGCTATTAGCTCTGGCAATGTTTTGTAGCCATGCTGTACGCAGCGTGGATGCTTTGCAGTGTGGCTAAAACTCATTTTAAGAAGCACTATGGTGCAGCCAGGTATAATGTGTATTTTTTTTTAAGTGAACCAGCATTAGATGCATCGTAGTCCTTTTTAAAATTATTATTTTTAGCCGCGCGGCACAGCAGCCACGCTGCTATATAACTTGGCTACAAATAGTTGCCAAACTTTGAAAAGCCTATAATGTACAGCATAAGAAAAAGGCAATGGCAGAGCCAACAGTCCCAAAGGCGAGACCTATTGGTTTTGCCAATGCTGGTAAGGCCTCAGCACAACACCTCTGTGATTCTGAGCAAATCAGTGAATCTCCTGATGCGTAACAACAATAAAAAACATGACATCTGGCAAAACATTCTATCACATAAAGAAAGTAATTGCGCCCATTACCATGTCTTAGTGCAAATACATTTGGAATCAGAGAACATCTGTTGTCACAATAACAGCAGGTAATAGCTGTTGGCATAATTCATAGTAAAAACATAGCTACAAATGGCAAGAACCACATGGAAGAAAAAAAATAAAAGCAGTGCCTCCTTTACAAAGCGATTAGCAGAAGCACTGCAATCAAGCTGAAGAAATCAGTACTTGCTCCTTGCTGGAACTGAAAGAAGAGGAAGTGGAGCCAGCATGTGCTGGCCAAATAGAAGGCAACATATAAGAGTGACAATGAAGCTAACAAATGTTAAGAAATGGGTAGGCTGCGAGCACATGTGAGCACATGCAAGCGCATGCGCTCGCAGGCGAGACCTAAAAATGGTGCATAGTGACACGCAAAACACATTTGGACGATTCAAAATTAGGTATATAAAATACTGTTGTCCATTTAAACATCATTGCAGTGCACCAAATGTACAAATCTTAACAAAATGAGTAAACCCCTATACGGTTGTTGATTGAATACACCTTCACTTTGGAAAAGAATCCTTGGTAGTGCGATACAATGAACAAAATGTGGATGTTTAACGTCCTTTATTGTTCTGGACAAGACTACAACTCTTTATCCTACTACTTCCCTTTATCAATCACAAATATTTTCTCTCTTCAATCTACCCAGCCGCAGTTTCAGTGCTATCACTGCTATATCGAGTCATGATTTGACTTGTGAAACAGAGAGATAACTAATTTAACCAAGCCACATTAAAATCAGGAGACCACACTTGTCATAAGACCACAAGTGTAACCTCCCTCAAAAAAGCAGCAAGATTTATAGTGAAAAGTCTTTACAATATTGCAAATGGTCTACATGTGAGACATTTCCCTATAGCCAAGGGTCTCAATTTATTATTTTCTTAAAAATATTTTTTTATAAGATTCTCCCAAGGGATGTTGACCGCACTTTACAGAGACGTGATGCAGGGTAACGTCAGCACACAATCACATTTCTGAAAGAATAATGTCGACAGACTGTGATAGGTATTCCAGACTGTGTATACATTATTTTGCAATTAATAAATAGCACTTACAGCCAAAGAAAGGGAAGGGGCTAATCCAGTGCCATGTTACTACCAAACAGGTATGAGTTGTACAAGGCAGTCGAGGAAAGTTTGTTCCTCTACGGCGAAAGGAAATGAAAAAGGATTTCATGTCATAAGTTTTATAAATAGTGGACAGTAGAGAAAGAGACAACCTATCAATGTAAGAGTCTACATTGCTGGAGAGGAGAAAAGGAAAAGAAGTCGTTTGGGGGCCAGGATTGCAGTACATATTGGGTCAGAAGCAAAAATTCAAACATCTACTTGGGCAAATTGATTCAGGCAAGAGAAAGTCATATGTCCTTTACCCGACAGAGGAGAGGCTCATGACGTGTTAACCTGAGTTAGGGGTATGTGATTTTTCAGACAGATTTTGAAGGTGGTTAAAAAGAAAAGCACTTTCTTATTTCAAATGAGTATTTTAATCCAAATCTACAGAACATTGCTTGAGAAAGAGCCAGATATAGTAGAGGTCTATCATCATTTGGTTTCAAGTTAAGGAAATATTGGTGTTCTCAAGATGCCTTCGATTTGAGCATGATGTAAATGTCTTCTTCCGGATATGTTTCACTTCCTTTTGTTAAAGATGAAAAATGCTAACCTGAATGTACAGCGAGCTTGAAGGACCCTAAACATGATACACTTGAATCCAACTGAATTCACTAAAAGATTCAATCACTACACTAGTTATGAGTGGCTGATTTAGGCCCTAGTGACACTACACGAGGAAATCAGAAGACCATGTCCGCCACAAATGGAACGTTAATGTTATTGTTAATGTTATATGTGCTTGTATAGCGCACGGCTGCCCCAGCAAAGGGGCGTACCGGCGCTTTCTGTATGAGAGCTAGAAAATGACAGAGGTGGGGGAAGCGTGCTGAGAAAATACCGATTTAACCGAAGAGACGTGTTTTAATGGCTCTTCTGAAGGATAGCAGATCATTCAGACCTCGTATCTGGTCCGGGAGGCCGTTCCAGAGTTTTGCGGCCAGGTATCTGAATGAACGGCCGCCCATCCAAGGTAG
Organism: Lissotriton helveticus; assembly: GCF_964261635.1. Lineage (NCBI taxonomy): Eukaryota > Metazoa > Chordata > Amphibia > Caudata > Salamandridae > Lissotriton > Lissotriton helveticus. The sequence continues at coordinate 775,112,815 of NC_136057.1, forward strand.
TTTGATGCGAGGAATGACCGCTAAGTTCTGTCCTTCAGATCGCAAAGCGCGTCGGGGAACGCAAGTTGAAAGGAGTGGGCATTGCATGGGGGGGGAGGCAGTTTTTAACATTTTGAATGCTAGGCAGAACGTTTTAAAATGGATCCTTTTCTCCATTGGGAGCCAGTGGAGTTTTGTGATGACGCTCGCCACTGATGTACGGCGGGGAAGTCCGGTCAGGGCCCTGGCGGCGGCATTCTGGACTCGCTGGAGTCTGGTTTTCTCTGCTACGTTAGCCCCTAGCAGAAGGGAGCTGGCATAGTCCAGCCGCGAGAGGATGGCAGACTGAACTATCAGCTGGCGGGTTTGATGGTCAAAGAACTTTACTACTGGCCTAAGATTTCGTAAAATGCCAAAGCAAGTGGCCGCCACTTTTTTGGTATGGTGGGCGAAGTTTAGGGCAGAGTCTATCCAGACTCACAGATTTTTTACAGTCTTTCGGCTCTGGGGGTTGGCCGAGGATTTCTGGCCACCAGCTGTTTCCCCAGGCAGCTGTCTTTTTTCCCACCAACAGAACTTCAGTTTTTCCTGCATTAAGCTGGAGGTAGTTCGCCGTCATCCAGCTAGTGATGTCGACGAGAGTCTGTTTGAAGTTATGAGCACCGAGACCATTTTCGTCATTCAGTGCCACCACTAGTTGGGTGTCGTCAGCATAGGACACGAGTGACATTCCATGTCTCCTGGCTACTTCTGCCAGAGGTTGAACGTACACATTGAACAGGGTGGGGCTGAGGGCCGACCCCTGGGGCACTCCCTGCTCAATGGGCCATTCTTTTGAGAGAAAAGGGGGGGTGGAAACTCGGAACGCTCTGCCTGATAGGAAGTCCTTGAACCAGTCCAGGGCAGACCCTGATATCCCCGCCTCTTTGAGCCTGAACAACAGGACCTCGTGTGACACCGTATCGAAGGCAGCACTGAGATCTAAAAGGATCAGTGCTGCCGTTCCACCAGCGTCTAAGATGGTCCGAAGGTGTTCTGTCACACTGAGGAGTGCTGTCTCGGTGCTATTGCCAGCCCGGAATCCATGTTGCGACCTGCCCAAGATGGAATTGGACGTCAGAAACTTGGTCAAGATGGTATTTACATGGGATTCTGCTACTTTGGCTGGCCATGGGAGGAGAGATATCGGTCTGAAATTTTCAGGCAGGGTCGGGTCCAGACTGGGCTTTTTTATTATGGGTGAGACCTAGGCTTGCTTCCATCTAGTGGGGATGATGGCTGTCGAGAAGGGCAGGTTTATAATGTGTCTGAGGGGGCAGAGGACTGTCCAATCTGCCTCTCTAAAAGTTTCAGGTTTAAGGGGATCTGCAGGTGAGCCAGATTTGATTTTATTGGAGATATTGAGGAAGTCTTCTTGACTGAGTGCCGGGATGCTAGGTAGATTGGGTTTATTTGGGTCAGTAGAGGGCGTGAGGTGGGGGGAGGCGGGGAAGGCACTATAGATTTTCTGGATTTTCTCCATGAAGAATGATGCCATGCTGTCACACAGAGTAGATGAGGTGTTAGGGTTATCCACTGTTTTTTTGGCGCGGAGTTCTTTGAGAATTCTAAAGATAGTTTTAGAAGCATTCTGGCTGTTTTTAATCTCAGCTGCATAGTGTGCTGCTCTAGTTCTACATATGTTACGATGGTATTTTTTTTGTGACTGGACATAACGAATTTTGAGAGCAGGATCGTAATCTTTTCTCCATCTTCTTTCGGCTATTTTACAATCCTTTTTTTGCGCGGAGAGTTCTTTATTGTACCAGGGGCTAGATTCGTGGGAACGCGCCTTGATCTATTTCGCTGGAATCAGGGTGTCAAGGGCTAGGTTGATCCAATCACAGAATTGGTCATACCCTAGGTCGGGGTCATTGCTGGGGTGGGGAGGATTGGTTGTAAGAAGTGCGTGGAAATCTTCCAGGCGGAGCTTCCTCCAGGGTCTTTTCCGGACCTGCTGGACGGGTTTTGTGATTTTGTAACCAATAATTTCGAGCACAAAGACTTCATCGAGCTGAAGTTGGTTTGCATAAGGGGCAGAAGATTGTCTGTTCTCTCTCAAGTTGGGACAAGACTTGAGGAACTGAATAAAAGGCTTCCATTGCTGTGAAGTGAAGGAGAGAAGGAAACCGAAGAATTGTCAAGGTGGTCTTTAGTTCCGGGAGCGCCTGAAAATTAGCCTCACAGTTCAAAGCACAAAAATACTTGAAGAAATCTAGACATAGGAGCTGTGGCAGGATGCAATTCCTCCCTAGTATCTAACCCTGTGATAAGAATCGCAACAATTATTTAGCTGCAGGTCAATCAAAAACGGGAAAGCCATATGTAATCAATTCAATACATATTTCAGTATTAAAAGGAAAGCACACATCACACATGGAATCAGAAACTCAGACACTACCATTTCAGGCATATGCAAGTTTTTCAATTGTACTCAACATTTATAAATATAACTCCTCCAATATTTATCAAAGTCTGCCCACTCCATAATATAAAGCACAAGCTAAAATGCAGAACCCAGCTCAAATGCATTTATTTTATTTATTTATTTATTTAAAGAGTATTTATATAGCGCTGGCTAGACTCGAAGGTATCAGAGCGTTTTATGTTAGGTTCCATAATGTAACAGAAAATGATCACACATTACGTAAAAAAATAAGCAATACATTGAGAGAGGAGAGAAAAAATAGTGGAGGGGGGAAAGGGGAGGTGAGATGAGGGAGGGTGAGGAAAGACGACAGGAGAGACGAAAGTAATTCTGTCTAAAGACCGACTGGGTAGGTGACGTCCAAGGAGGGAATCCACGGCCCGTCTCCACTTTAGCTAAACAAGGTAACTCCACTGGCATCAGTCAAAATAGCTAGGTATCAAGTGGCGAGGGAAAGTTCCCAAATAAACAGGGCGGGACTAAGGGCAAGGACAGGTATGGGCAAAGGTCAGTAGCTGGAAAGATGAGCGGAGCGTGGTGGGGTAGGGGGAAGGGGGAAGGAGGAGATAAGGTCAGGGGAGACGCAGGAGAGTTTGCCCAAAGTCTGACTGGGTAGGTGATTGTCAAGGAGGGAATCCAAAGTCCATCTCCCCTTTAGCTCGCAAGGTAGCTCCACTGGGCATCAGTCAAAATGGCTAGGTTTCAGCTGCAGAGGAAGGTTCTCATAGTGAAGGTCCTGGCGGGGGGTGGGAAACAGGGTCGGTGAGGGCTGGTCGATGTCCAGATGATGATCAATGATTATAGACCAGGGGAGGAAAGAGAATCATGGAGGGTCTCACTGAGGCGGCCATCTAGAAGTCAGGCAAGGGGGACAAGTCCTTGAAAGGCCATCTTTCAATCAGGTCTGAAACGCAGGGGCAGAGACATTTGAGCCACTTGTTAATGTAAAGATCGTCGTGGTGACAAAAACAGCCCCTCAATGAAACACTCCTCCTAATCTGCGTGTAGAGGCTCAGCAACGATAGTCCAAAACGCCTAGGTATCATTCGCGCAGCACCCCAGGAGAAGACAAGACACTCTTCACAGTCCCCACCTAGCCGCCATTCTAGGGTCAGGCACCACCCACGAGGAGATCGCTGTGGAGATGAAAAACAGCCTCACAATGAAGCGCTCCTCATAACCAACTGGCAGCATCCGGGCAACTGACAAAATCGCCCAGACTCCAATGTGCAGCACCACAGGAGACGGCAAGCTGCTCTCCGCAATTCTCACTCAACACGGCAAATGACGTGGCAGCACGCCCCCTCTTACCAGCACCGAGGGAGCTCCCACCTCTGTTGGTCTCGGTGTTCACTCCAGGTTCCCTGCTCGTCTCGCTGCAGGATCATCCTGTTATCAGCCAGCATTCCGGTTGCAAAAACGCCGCTCTAGGCTTGGAAACAGCGCACCGGGATGTCCGCTCGGGAATTTGAGGGGAAGGTTCAACATGGAGCATCAGCTCCGAGCGGTCATGATGGCCTGGCTCCCATGATGGGAAGAATCCTGACAATATGCTATGTGTAGTTGGAAGGGCGGAGCAACCAAGTCAGAAGATGCAGTTTGTGGGAACAGTGCGGGTGGTTCTGCTGCTCTCACCCCAATCACTTCGCTTGCTCAGTGCAGCTACTTATCTGGAAGAGCCTCGCAACACAACACAAGGACAGATTGCTTGCAGGATATTCATGGTGTAAAGGCAACTAGGCATGAAGAATATGTTTAAGTTCTATTGCTTGTACATTTGTGTGCTGCATTCCTGCTAGCTTGTAGCAATTAAATGGCAGGTTATTTTGCTATTCGACGGTCACTCAACAAGATTATAGCCTTGCCTTCAGAAGAAGCAGCTTGTAGTAATGGCAGAAGACACATGCATTTCACAGTAAAAAGTTCAGTTGTGGGAAATATATTGTTTGAGTCAGTTGGAAAGTGATTTGTCCACATGTTTGAAGAAAGGCATGATTATGCAGTCAAAGCTGAGCATCACCAGGCCTGGCATTACTGATTTGACAACACCTGAAGGCCTTCAAGGAAATCTAGCTTTTTTTAACTTTAATTTGGAACTGGTCTTCAGCAGGCTAGACATGCATGTGGGAAGGATGCATTAGCAGACAGTGATCCTCCAGTATATAAATGATTAAAGCAGGAAGATGGCCCTCCTAATGCTCCTGAAGTGGTTATTTGCTACTGTTATTTGCTACTTGCAACAGCATGAAGTGTCTTTTTCCTATTCCCCTCCCTGTGCCATTAGTGGATTGCAAGCAAAAAAGACATAGTTCAAAAGGAACTATAACAGGAGAAAGAAACTAGACTCCTTAACTTTACATTCATCCTCCCCCAACCTCTTTAGTGAGGAGCAAGACTTAATTCCTCTCCTCAGTGAAGCAGGTCCACCATACCTGTATTATCTAGTATTTGCTATACGCTGCTCTTCAGGCATCTGCAGCAATTGATCAAAAATTGACTCTTACACTCTACTCTTTAGGTAATCCAGCATGCTGCTCTTCCTGTCCCAACAGCAGTGAACCAAGGAAGCGATTCCATGTAGCTCTTTCAAATCACCCCCCTTATACTGCATGGTTGGGCGTGGGGGAAATACCTCCAAAGGAAATGACCTAAGCCAATGGCAAGCATTGTCCAAGCCTAGCCTCATAAAAAAAGCATATTTAAAGGCATGCTGGCGCTTGCGGGTATTTGTGACAGTCCACTTAGTGAGCAGGATTCACAGTTAACTAAGGCGTACGGGATTGGATCTTGAAAGTGGTGTGCACCTCAGCCTATAGAAGAGGAAGGGGTTTATAGAGGTACTAGTTACTTATCGCCCTCCATTACATTAAAGGGACCATCCACTGAATGTCAAAATAGATCTCAAAACCTCAGCTGACATCAGCAATCATACATTCTAGAACGACGTTTGTTGATTGTTACACATGCAGGACTGAGCACTGAATTCTCTGCACTGATTGGCCCCTCTAAGGCTAACATGCCTTTAATCTAAGGCTACTACTAATAAGTGTACACAATTAGCCCCAGTTATTGTTTGAAATTCTATATTGGGAAATGGGCTTCTTAGAAGCATGCCAAGAGTGACAAAGTCACTATATGAAATGACAGGTGTACTTAGAATGGTGAGGACTAAATTAAACTGCCTAACTCAGACATTTACAGTTGTAAAATAAGGTTATATTACTGTGCAGCGATAATTACATTTACTCACAGGTGCAATCTGTATTTTATCACTTGGTTGCCCTAAATAAAATTTTATTTTGGGCGCACACTGTGAATATGGAAAATCATGAAGACAAAAACATATTGCAATAAACTGTTAGTACATAAGAGTCATACATAGAGGAAGGTCAATTTTTAGGACAAAGATACTTATTGCACGTAAAACATCTTTGAGAATACGAAGGTGCTGCAGTTGGTCTTGGGATCCAAGAGTAAACCATTCTCAGTCCAGTTCCTTCACTGGACAAATCGGTTATATCCACGGACAATGAACCTTTTCCCACTTTCTTAATTAAGAGAACTGAGGAATTGGCGTGGACCCAAGAATAAAGCTACTGTACAGAACTGGACGTCAACCTTTAGTCTATCACTACCATCTATTGGGCAATCATACAAACAGCAGGCTCTTACTTGCATCGGAAGGCCGCAAATGATCTGTATCACAGGTGAAGAAAGTTTGATGATCCTGTGCAGAAAGATTCATATCATAGTACGTTAACGGTTCTCTTCCAGTTACCCACGTGTACCTAGAAGGCAGCAAAACAAACTCATAATATACATTTGCATGCATCAGCATTAACATATACATTGACAGTAAAACGACTGATTAACCGCAGAGTCCCTTTACTATTGATTTACATAAGAGCAAATTCAAGTCAAAAGTCTCAAAATATGAACTGTACACATATTCTGTATTATTACTGCCATTTCTTTTCCAGCATATTGATACAGTCACTAACAGAAACTTTTAGTTTTCCCTACTATTTACAATGTGATGTGCATGAAAAGTGAAATAAAGAAAGCACAGATCAATATGCAAATTATGTCACATTGCTGAATCCCGAACCAGTTTCAATTTTGGAGGGATTTCCAGATGGCAACCCACTGTTGATCTGACCCTATTCTACATGATTAGTTCAAAGGACAACCTTGGCAGACTAGTTAATTTAGGAAAATTTAATAAAATTGACTAGGGACTCGTTCTAGATTACCACAACAAGCCTAGTTGAAGATGTATATACCACGTTCTCTGCCTGTATCACTCAAATCCACAATTTATGTGCTTTGGTAAGAGACTGTTAATTCCAAGCTCCCAGACTCTCATAATTTGTACCATAAAAGGAGAACACCTTTTGTGATCTGGCACTACAGTAGGATACTATGGTATGTTAGGAGCCGATTCAAGTGTTTACAAGTATGGGATGTAGTACTACAGGAGTATTCTTTTACGTACTCTTACATGCCTTTGTTAATCAGTCCCGAAATGTCCAAAGCTCTATTACTAAAACTGCAAAAAAAGGCACCGTCCTTCCTAATTGTAGTACCTGTATAGTACTACTCCTTGAGTATTTCCATTTTAGATGTTTTGGGGACACGTCACAAAGGCATGTAACAGTAAGAAAAAGAGTACCAAATGAGTACTACTCTATATATCCCAAAATGCATTTCTAAATAGGCCCATGGGATTACAAGAAGTTGTCCCAGGGGAAGCAAACACTGGCCATTCATCCCAAGTATATTACACTCCACATTTTCTCCAGTTCACTTGGAGGCGTAAAGGGTTCTTAAAATACCTTTACCATTATATATACAGGGTTTCCCATCCATTATCCTCATCTTCATGCACAAACTACAAGGTCCGGGATTTAGAGGCACCGCGAGGACTGCAGCAGTTTAACCAGTGCTAAATACGTGTCAAACATAACCGGTTCTTTTTGCCTTAACATCCTACATGGCAGACTAAGATGCCTCCAGGAGATTGACTCCTTAGGTATCAATGGTTACCATATCCTTTCAGCCTTTATTCAATAGGTGGCTTCTTGGGTCCTTTTCAAGTGGACTCCTGTTGGGTGGGCATACATTTGGCATACTGTATCACTTCTAGGACCAAGAATTGTCACAATAAGATTTTGTGTTAGTAGTACATCAAGGCCACTGGTAGCCACAGATGCTCCTAAACGTTTGAGTGGTTCACCTGTGACTGCTCAAATGTACTCCCAGGTACTACCGATGCAAAACCTTCCCTACACAGTATTCCAGAGTCAAGAACATGGAAAGTCAGAAAAGTCTATGACTGAAATTCATCATCCCACACACTATTAAAGTTTTAATTGCCAATCCAATTTATATTCAAGGCCAGAAAGGATCACCCCTTCATAATGTGTAAAAGGTCTTCTTACCTTAACTGGTCACGAACTGACCAACCAAACCGACACTATCCACATGAATATTCTTGAACTGACGCAGAGGCCTTGAAGAAACCAAAATAACCTTCTGTTGTGTCAAGAATATGGATACACAAGTAAGGTTCAAAGACACTTCAAGCAGCCCAAAACGTAATCTGGCTTAAACCCATCAGTGTCCTTCCAGAAGTGAAATAAGCCAATGGATCTATTCTCACCATTAGTATGTTCCAAATTTAACCAGCAAACCAGAACTTCCCTGCATATGTTCCAGCTTAATGCAGATATACCTAGGTAGATGGGCAGCTAAATGCTGTTCCTATGATCTTATATGGTTTTGAAGTGAATGCCACCAAAGGTCAGCACATTTTAATTTGATAGAAAGAAAATATTTGAATAGAGGTTTGTCTCCTATAAAACTAATGATTCAAATGTTGAGGGTTCAGTCAGTGCTGCACTCTAAGAATAAAGTCAGAGATACTCATTTGAAAAATGTTAACTAAAATAACCCGACTCAGATTCTTTCTCCAGCATTTACTGGAACATTTTAACATTACAACACACTTTCTGGAGTAAAAATATAATTAGGATAACCAAAAGTCCAATTTTTGAGGATTAACGTATTAGATCTGAAGTCTGGCTTTGGTCTCAATTAATTTCCAAAACCTTGACATGTCATAGTATCACATGACTAGCCTGCCTAACCAAGAGAAAAATGTTTACTCCTGAGTGTATATTATTTGAGACACAAAGTGTGAATATCCAGCAGGACTATGTTTGTGAAATTTAAACCGCGAACATTTTCTTCAATCAGGTCCGTTATCCACTGCAACAGAAGTGTTTAAAGCCGTTGCTTTATAAATACACATTATTTCCATACAGAGTGTCTTATAACTTTTAATTTGCGTTAATAGACATGAATAATTTAAGCTTGGACATTATTTTAAATGCTGCCTTGATAAGAATACAACAATGCACTTTTAGGATGACATAGTCGATGTTAACTTCATGCTGTTCTGAAACTTTTCATAAAAGAAGTGGCATAACGCATAATGATGTCTGTGCAGAATGTGAAGAGGGGCCACTAACTCTCCCATATCTCACAGATATCCAGTGACATTGGGCTCAGTGGGGTCTCTACAGAGAGCGGGGTGGAGGGCTGAAAGTTTGGAGGACCCCCTGTGCCACAGGGGCTTGTGTTTTGTCATTGGCAAAAGCTGTGTACCTTCCCATTACCACCTCTTTCCAGGGTAAGCCATCTATTTTATTTATTTGTTTGCAGTTTTATACAGTGCAAACTTGACCCGATGGCATTGGAGTGCTTTACATGAGCAGCAGTTACATTACACAAGGACATTCCATTTTTTGATAGTTAAGGGGAGATTACGTGATTTGCCCAGAATCACAGGATGTTGAGCCAACGTTAAGACCCGAATCTGTTTCCCTAGTTCCAAAGTCGCCAGCTCTGGCTGTAGCACCACATTCTCATAAAAGATTACATCTCCAACCGGGGTACATAAATTCTGATCATACCCAAAGTCCCCATCTTTCAGGAGTATGTGTATTCCTGCCATCAGTCGGAGGCACGTCTTATCCGTCTATACATCTGTAGCATCACTATGCATCCATCAGCAAAAGGGTCATAGAGACAAATTGAATGTGCTGCTCTCATCGCTCATGTACTCCACTCATTTGCAAAGTCTCGTCACCATGTTCTCATTGTCACCATCACTAACAAAAAATTCCTTGCCAGAGGTTAGGCTTTGATCAATAAGATATAATATACACATCACTATCAAGTCTAAGCGTCGCTCAAGGAATGCATATTCCCGGACTAAAGCCACTATGACTGTCTTTGGACAATTTCTCTATTGACACCACTGCCCCACAGTCTGTAGCGGTCTCGGTGTATCTCTTTCTCTGCAGGTCTGAGACTGTGTTACTCAAAGACCGTCTAGCTCTCATCTCTGGGTGCATCAGCGATTGTCTGCGCTAGTGCATTGTTTCACTCTCGGAGTTTGGAGTCATTCCCTCTGCCCGTCCAAGAGTCCTTTTTGCCAGCCGGAGATGGTCTGACTGTGTTTTATCTGAATGGTTGCATCTGGGTAATGTATAGGAAAGACGTCTTTTTCTCTGTCCATCCCTGGTGTCAGTCACTGCATAGGCCTGCCTCAAGCAGAGTCACTTCTATGCATGGACGACAAGCCAGTACGCTTGAGCGCTCTTCTCCTGCTTATAGGCCCCATTCACGAACCCACTAAATGAGGCTCTAGCTACATCGCTGCATTAAAAGGGTTGGAGGGGCAGGCGCCACACCTCTTGTGGAAGAGGTGTGGCGCCGCGGCCAGGGCGACTGACTCCGGAATCTGGTGATCACGGTTCGATCCCCGGCACCGGCGGCAGATTAGCCCAGCACCATGTGACTCTGGGCAATAGCTCGCTTAATCTTCCCGACGGCCCCCAGCGCCTAGAGACCCTAACGGGTGATTGTGCGCTTTACAAATGTGGATATTATTATTATTATTATTATTATATTATTACTTCACCTAGGACGCCAAAATGCCTTGAAATGGCCCTGGTCCGTGTTGTTTCTCACTCCCTCTCTCGCTGTCTCTGGTGATCCCCTCTCTCTGTATCTTTCTCGCTCTGTCAGCAATAATGCAGTCTCTCTATTGTCCATGAAGTCTCCCAGCTCAACCAATCTGAATCTTACTCATAACAATACAAGACTAATTGCTACCATGCAGTAGCCAAAAGAATGAATAGTTAGGATCTTCGTATAAGGCATCTGCCTATTTAGCAGCTTCAGCGTCGCTCACCTGTTATATTCTGCTCCTCTGAAGAGATTCAATGGATTCCTCCAGACTTTGCATTCTGCCAGATTAAGAGAGAGTTGCACAGATTAATACGACGACCAAAGTCTATCAAGTTTAAGCATACAGTTAATAAAAATGCAATGATTTAAGTCACAGTGCAGGTAGTTATATACTTTTTAGTAGTTCATTTAGCGTTGTTTAGTCATATTTTGTTTGTTCATTCTTGCAACCTCAACTTGGTTAGTTGTTCAATGAAATAAACAGCAGTGCTCGATGTCGGAAATCAAAGGCTCGGGACCGAGCTGCTTCCGTTCTCCTAGATTTATCTGCGTCCTTTTACACCATGAGCCCTGAGTGACTGTGTGAAAGCCCTTGAATGGCTCAAACCTTCTGTTGAACTGTTCCCAATGTGTTCAGATGGGGCAATTTAGATCATCTCTGCAAGCCCTAACCTGTGGCATTCTATAGGGCTGTGCTCTCTCCTAACGATTATTTAATATTTATATCATACCCATTGCACACCTGATTACAGTCTATGGTCTCGGAAATTAAATGAACGCAGATACACGTTGGTAGATCTCTAAGCCAAACCTTTCAGTAAATCACAAGCAATATCTTCCTTGCAGAGATTAAGCAATGGAGAACTATAAACTAATTATGCCAGCAAGCCAGAAATTCTATTGGTTGGAACAGCACGAATCAGCGTTACCTTTTAATCCACTGAGTTAGGAGAACCTCTAACACCATAACAATCAGGACGCTAGGAATGTTATTCGATTCTTGTCTTTTTTTTTTTTTTTCAAAGTAGTTTTTATTGATTTCAGAGTCAGAGAAAAAGAAAACAACAATCAGACACAGCGACAAAGATCAATAATTCCCACAAGGGGAACTCCGGGGATGTCCTCTCAACAGACCACTGGAATGCAAGAAGGATAAGCTGCAATGTCACTGCAAAGCCAATGTCCATTCGTAACAGTGGAACAGTCTAGGTCAAAGCCCAGCCCACCAGACGCCAGATCTCCACCAGAGGCAGTATTCGATAGCCCAAGCCACCAGCCAGGTATGCATCCGCACCGGAGTCCTCTATAATCCGTTACCAACTGCCGGGCGTCGCACAAACAATTAAAAGCAACAGTCCCCAACCAAAACCCTCCCCCCCACCCCCCCCCCCCCCCACCCGCGGTGGCGACCAACTGCACAATCATACCTGGAAGCATACATCCCTTTAATCAGATCTGAAATAGGTGTAGCGCTCGCAGTGCTGAAGGACATACTGCTGACGGAAGGCCCCGGGAAAGAAACCTGACCAAGGGGCCCCACTGAAACACGAAATTCTTAAAGCTACCCAGAAATATATCGGACACCCTCTCCAGACTCAGTAATCGCCACAACCGCGCATGCCACAATGAGGTCGCCGGCGCCGTCGGCTTCTTCCACGCCGCCGCCAGTGTCAATTTAGCCGCTCCCAGGCACAGCCAAATAATCCGTTTGTCAGCTCTAGTTTGGTGCGCCAACATTGGATCACGAAGTCCCAACAGGACATAGTCCATGGACTCCGGGATCGGATAACCAACCACCTCCTTGATGTGAGCTAGTATCTCCGACCAGAAAGGCTTAATGATTGGACAGTCCCACCATATATGGCGGAAATCTCCCAATAAGCCGCATCCCCGCCAGCACCTGTCAGAGGACGATGGGAATATGCGATGTAGCTTGGACGGGTAGAGGTACCAGTCATACATAAGTTTCAAATGAGCCTCCCTAAGATCAATCGAATGGTTATGTGCATTGATATCTCGCCATAACCCCTCCCACTCGGCTCTCGAGATGTCCCTTCCAAGACAAGTCTCCCAGTGCTCCATATAACGGGGCCTTGGAAATATAACAGTGTCCAGGAGCAATCTATATAGGAAGGAGATCGTCCCTTTCATACAAGAAGTACGGGCGATAAACGCCTCGAAGGACGTCAGCTGTCTCGTGGCCGCATCTCGCACTTCCGGCGAAGTAGCCCAGTGCATGAGTTGAATATGATGAAACCGTTCAGTGGGCGGGACCCCATAGTCCCTCATGCAATTGTGGAAGGTAAGGGGATCCGCCCCATGGAACAGGTGGCTAAGCGCCCTACAGCCCCCCTCACTCCAAAGCGTAAACGGTCCATCACGCTCCGCCGGCGGAAAGGACGGATTCCTATGTATAGGGGTAAACGGTGATGGAAAGGTGGTCCAGCGGTCATCGCTATTAACCGTGTCCCAGACTTTCAGGACTGTGCTAGTGGGAGTGCATACATAGGCATTCTTGGGCCGATCCGCTTTAGGTTTCCAGGCCAAGTCCCAAATGGATCTCCCAGCCACACTACGTTCCATATGTAGCCAATGCTTCTCCGAAAGGGGCTGTGACCATCCCACCAGCACCCTCAATTGCGCTGCCTTATAGTATAAGTGCATGTCGGGGAACCCCACTCCCCCCTCCTCCCGCGGCCGTCGAAGTACAGCAAACGAAAGCCGCGCCCGGCCTCCCTGCCACACAAATTTCAACATCAGGGTCTTCAAGCGCCGGAAGAAATCCAATTCCACAGGTATGGGGAGAGCTTGGAAAAGATACAAGAATTTGGGCAGCAGCACCATCTTGATCGCGTGAATGCGACCGAGCCAAGAGATGAATTTCGGCTTCCACTTCTCCAGCTCCCCACGCACCGCCGCTAATGCAGGAGGGAAGTTAGCTGCAAACAGCCCACCCAGGGTGGGGGTTAACCTAATACCCAGATAGAGCAAGGATGAGGATGACCACGAAAGAGACGTAAGCGATCGCACCCGGTCTACTTCGTCAGGTGGCAGTGTCAAATTCAAAATGTACGATTTATCCATGTTAACTTTAAAACCCGCAACCTTCTCGAACTCAGAAAGAACCTCATGAACATGAGGCAGCGAGCGGGCCGGATCGCCTAATGACAAGAGAACATCATCCGCGAACAGAGAAATCTTATGCTGTTCGCCGGTGAAGGGAAGGCCGGTAATCTGTTCCCTCTCCCTAATCGCAAGCGCCAGAGGCTCTATGCTGAGCGCGAAGAGGAGCGGGGAAAGTGGGCACCCCTGCCGCGTGCCGCGGGAGTGGGGGAAGCAAGCAGATCTATGTCCGTTAACCAACACCCTAGACACAGGCCGATCATAATTAGCCCGGATCATTCGTACAAAGTGGGGAGAGAACCCAAATGCCTCCAGTGTTAAATTCAAAAACCCCCAGTCAACACGGACGAAAGCCTTCTCCGCGTCCAGACCCACCAATACGGCAGGTAAGCGAAACCGGTCGGCCTTTTCGATCAGATGCATCACCCGTCGCAGATTGTCATGGGTTTGCCGCCCCTTGATAAACCCAGATTGGTCTGGGTGGATAATGGCCGGCATCAGATCCTGGAGCCGCTTTGCAAGAATCGAGGAGTATAATTTGGCATCCAGGTTAAGGAGCGCTATCGGACGGTATGAGGTGCACTGGGTGGGATCCTTCCCCGGTTTGGGGAGAATGGTGACCAAAGCCTCGGCCATCGATCCCGAGGTTCGCCGCTCTGCAGCCATGGAGTTGAAGAGGGTAACTAAAAATTCGCAGAGTTCTCCCGCAAATGACTTGTAAAACGAGGCTGTGTACCCGTCAGGGCCCGGGGCCTTGTGGAGCTTTAGAGCTTTTATGGCGTCCATCACCTCTTCCCCCGAAATAGGGGCTGAGAGAAGCTCATTCCACTCCCTGGAGACTTGGGGTATAGGGAGGCTAGCTAGGAAAGCGGATTGAGCAGCTCGATCCAGGTCCTCCCCTCCATATAGAGCAGCATAGAAGCGGCTAAAGATAGCAGCCTTGTCCCCATCCCTGTGTTGGTCCTTTCCTGCCTCATCTTTAATCCCTCCTACATATTCACGCTCCCGTTTATCTCGAAGCTGCCTCGCCAAGTGCTTCCCCACCTTGTTCCCCATCGAGTAGGAAGTCCTCCGCAGCCGCAGGAGCGTAAATTCCGCTCTGTTATTATAGTGAGCCCGGAGCTTCCCCCGGACCGCAGTTAAAGGTCGCAGGGTCGCCCGGGACGGATTGGCTTTATGAGCCTGTTCCAGCACCGCCAGTTCAGACTCAAGAGCCTCACGTTCCTTCCTCTGTTGCCTATTAAGATTAGTATTAAGGCTTAGGCAGGTACCCCGCAGTGAGGCCTTGCAGGCATCCCAAGTGGTATACACCGAGGTGTCTGAGGGCGGGTTAAGCTCCAAGAAGTCCCGAATGGCCCTCCTCAGGTCCTTACATGCAGCGTCATCCCGAGTTAAAGCCTCGGGGAAATACCATTTCTTCCATCCGTCCCCCCCCATCGACCATTGCAACCCTAGCACAACCAGGCTGTGGTCCGACACAGAGTGGGAAGATGCTGGATACCTGGGCGTCCCCCCGCAATGCTTGGCTTATGAAGACATGATCAATTCGAGAATAAGAGAAATGAACGTGGGAAAAATAGGTGTAGTCCCTAGACTGGGGATAAAGGAAACGCCAACTATCAATCAGTCCCAGTTCCCCCACCCGCCGCTGCGTCGCCGTGGAGAATACCCCCGCCCCGGACCTTTGTAAGCACGAGCTATCCAGGACTTTATCCCACACCATATTGAAGTCCCCCAGCAGGAACAGCTGGCCCTCCACGAACTCCCCCACTTTTTCCAACAAAGTCTGCAAAAAGCCGTTCTGCGAAACATTGGGCACATACACCACCACAAATGTGCACACACGTCCATACAGCAATCCCTTCACCATCAGCCATCGCCCCTCCTTATCCCCGCTCACCCCCCCCGGTTGGAAGTGGAGGGACGCCCGAAACAATAGAGCCACCCCCCTGTGCTTAGTGGAAGCGGATGCCCTGTATATAAGTGGAAAATGTCGATGCCGGAGCCTAAGCTCATCTTTCCTGGCTAGGTGAGTTTCTTGAAGACCAACCACATCCAGGTGGTGGTCCGCCAGGTACTTCCACACTTTCTGCCGCTTCTGCGGGGAATTGAGCCCCTTCACGTTCCAGGTGCCTATACTAATAGTCATAATAAATCAAGGAACAGCCCCCGCACCATGACACAGACAGCCGAGGATGGGGTCTTCGCACCTCTCCACCCGGGGGCCCATCCAGCCCCCCTCTGCCAACCCCACTTCCGTCCCCAACCACCCATCGCACCCCTCTCCCCACCACCAGCCTGCTCTCCGCAGTGAAATGCAAGTCAAGTATGACCCCCAAAGGCAGAATTCTAGGAATGAGTTGTAAAGCACACGCCCACCCCCACATGCAGCACCCCATACACACAGCCAACTGTCGCCACCACTGGCCCCCCTTCCCCCCCCCTGTGCCCCAACCCCCCCAACGTGTCCCCCAGCCCCAACCCCAAACCCCCCCCCCCCAAAAACAGAGAAACAACAAAACACAACTCAAGGCACTGAACCTGAACCTCGTAGTCATCAGCTCCAGCAGGTCACAGTTCGGAAGTCCCCCACCGGTCTGGAATCGGGGCTGGGGTGTCAACCTGGTGACCCCCAGGTCCAAGGTCCGGGGTGTCTCCTCCAAAAGTACCATCATACCCCGGGGACCTCAGGCCAAGAGCCCCTCCGACGCCAATCAATGGTACCGGGGTCACGCTGCTCCAGAGCTTATCTGGGAGTCCGCCATAGTGACGGAGGCCACCGAAGCCACTGCGGCTCCCCTCTCCTGCACAGTAGTTGCAGGATCTGGCCGTCGTCGCTCCGGTGATGGGCCCACTCTGTGCCAGGAAGAAGAACGACGCCGCCTCCGGAATGGCGAGCCGCGTGCTTCCTGAGAAGGTTCCGCTTCCTCGATGCCCAGAAGATCCTTCGCCGCCTGCAGGGAATTGGTCTGCCTCAGCCTATTCTCCCAACGAAATATAATCCGGAAAGGATGGCCCCATGAGTAGGAGACCCCACGCTCCCGGAGGAAGGCGGTCACAGGCCGGAAGTCCCTCCGCTTCTGCAATGTCGTCGCCGCCAGGTCCTGGTAGAGCTGCGGGCGGTGGTCTCTAAATTGTAATGAGGTGATGGCTCTAGCTTTCCTCAGAATCCTTTCCTTCATCTGAAAGTCATGCACACAAACGAGGATATCCGGGGGCGGGCCCCCGCCCCGTCTGGGCAACCCCACTCTATGCACTCTGTCCATCTGAATGTCACGCACCTCTTCATCCTCCAGGATCTGGAGAAACAAGGCCTGAACGTACCCACGCAGTTCCCCCGCTTCACCGTCCCACGGCACCGCCTTGATACGAATATCATTTCTCCTAGAGCGGTTCTCCAAGTCCTCCGCGTGGGTCTGCAGATCTAAATTCTGCTCCGTGAGGCGAATGATGTCCTGTTGGAGCTGGTGCACATCATTCGCCATGCTTAGGTCGTGGTCCTCCAGCGTCGCCACTCTTTCACCAATCCCATCTACGTCCCTCCGCACCTCCCGGAGGTCCGAGGCCAACTGCGTACGGAGTTCGGAGATGTCATCCTTAATGGAGGCGAAGAGCTCCGTCATGAACGCTTTAGTCGCAGGCGCTTCGTCGTCCGACTGCTTTGAGGATCCGCTGGCACCCGGCGACGCCGGCTGCTGCGACGACTTGGAGGTCCCATCCTTCAGCATTTTCCCCCTACGCTGCGAGGAGGACATAGCCGTGAGTAGCTGGAGCACTCTTATCACAAGACTCCGATGTGGCCGCAACCGGGGGACAGTTCTCAGACAGGCGACTCTCCGCTCCGGCTCGTCCTTTCAGCGATGCGGCCTCCCCTTCCCCAGGGCGACCACGAGCCGGCTAGTGCCGCGTGCACCCGAGGCTCTCTCCAATCCAAGAGGCAGAGAATGGGTGGTAAAGCCCTCACCCCGAAGTCGGCGCCCAGTCCATAGAACGCGTGCGACCTCTCTATAACAAGTTCCCCAGTCAGCAGCCAGTTCCAGAGGCAAGTAGGACCGGGCCGCCAAGCGCTGCCACGCAAGGCCCCTCCAAAATGGCGCCACGTGCGAGGCTGCAAGTGGTGTCCACCTCACGGGCGGGTGGCAGCGTCAGCTCCCCTCAATCTAGTCTCCGTGCCCTCCGGTCTCAGTCTCACCGCCACTCTGGAGAACCAATGTTCAGGCCAAAGGTGCAACCGCGCTGATGAAGTCCCCTGGGCACTGCAGGTTAGGTCCACCTCAGACCCGAGGCTAGGACCCGCCACAGGACAGACCAGCAGGGTTAATGTCCCGTTACAGCACCCAATGCACTGCCACCGTTATTGCCTTTCTTCCAGCCGCTTCGACTCACCCTGCGCACCACGGGTGCAGGAGCAGCGTCACGCAGGATTTTTCAGCCGGTAGGCCCCCCCCCCCACACGCCCACGTAGGCACCGTGTCACCCAGCTGCCACGGCCAGTTATGCCGGCTCCGTCCCTGCTCCGCCCCGCGGCGAGCTCCTCCGCAGGCCAGGCACGCCGATCTGCACCGCCGGTGACGGTGGGGGCAATTAGTACACACGCTCCCCCGCTGGGCAAACGCCGCTCAGCCCGGGCCGGCCCCAGATCTCTCAAGGCCGCTGCCACACAGGCCCCAGCTCGGCTCCAATCCGCTGAGCTCCGGCGGGCTCCCAGCCACCCGCAGGCACAGCAGACTCCGCTTCGGAACTGCTTCCGTTGCCAGCGACACCGCCGGCGAGTCCAGCTCTTCGCTCCCTCAGTCCGACGCGGGGGCACCAGCGTCCGGCGTCCTCGCTCAGGTCCAGGATCCGCTCAGTCACCGGCCGGCCTCCCGAGCACGCAATGCCGCCGCCTCACAGGCCGCAACTCGGTCCCTCACTGTTGGCCACCGGAGGCTCCGATTCTCCCCGCTGATGGCACCGGAGCACGCCCCCAGGGATCAGCAGCCCCCTCCGACCAAATGGCACCAGTTAGCCCGTCCTGGGACCCCGCTATACGGTGCTATGCAGGACCGGCGTCGGAGAGGCTCGAGGAAGCGTCCTACTCCGATGCCATCTTGGCCCAACCCCCGATTCTTGTCTTTTGAGAACCAAATTGGGGGGGTGACTAGGGCCCTCTGCTACCATTTTTTAATCTATCAAAAGTGACGTCTATGCTAGGAGCCTCCCATTTAATTGTCAATCCATGTGATGATCTTTTCCAGACTACTATAGTACTCATCTATTTATTAAATACTACCAAATGCAACTTGCTTAAGCACCAAACTATCAAAAATCATGTCATTAGATAGTGTGTCATAACAGAAATCTTACCATCTATTATATCACACATACATACACCAACATATACACGTGTCACTTTGTAAATACTTATTTGTGAGATCCGTTTCGAGGAGTTTCCCATTTTATGTTGCACCACAAGGAGTTGGTTGCACAGAGATAGAGGTCGGGTGAAGGTATTCACAATTGAAATTACGTTTAATCCTATGAATGCAAAACACCTAAACTATCTCTTTCTTCTTGCAGGAACATTCCGCAAACCTCACAGACCAAACAACTGACGAGGCAGAAGAGGCGCAGTCTCGTGTATCTACTTTCTCTCTTACCACTTTCTTATTTACGGTTTCTACAGTTGGCTCTCAAGTTTTAGTATATGCGATAAGTGGTGAAAGGACGAAATAAGCATCACTTCAAGTGGATCCAGTGCATAACGTTGATACCAATCTGACAAGTGCCTCACTTGCCCGTTCAGCTCAAAGTCATATACAACTCGAGATGTGAATCACTGGAGGAGCGTAGCAGGCTTTATTATCAGGGAAGGCGATCTGGTCCCACACCAACGATGGTGAACAGTAGATCCAATTGTGGAAAACACAGAGTTAAAATGTAATGGTTACCTGCCATAGTCTGTGTATGTTTGGGGAAAGGCAAGCCCTTTCTTGCACTCGAGATGCAGGTTTGTAGTTCGTTATACGGTCGGTGGGTAATACAGGGGTATTACGTTGTGATATAGTTCTTCGAGTTTAGGTTATGACACATCAGAGGCAATTTGGGCTGATCACATCTGGGACACTAGCATCCTCAGGGAATACTTTCCTGGTACCAACACTCGGGGATACTGATCAGTTGAAAGCATCATCCCTTGATGTTAGAAGTCTCAAGGATAGGATCAAAAGAGGGGAGTGATAGACCTATACTTGAAACACAAGGGGGATGGTCCGTAATGCTTTCAGGATCATTGAAAGAGAGAGATAGAAGTCCCCTGATGCATGCAGGGTTCACTAGAGGCTTGGCTTGAGAGGGGTTGGAATCTTGGTCCAGGTGACATCATGCCCATCCTTAATTTACCAACAAAAAAATGGACCGACCACAACTGGTACTATATGGGTGCATACAGGGCAGGTGTCAGGACAGATAACTTTATGTTAAGTGTGTAGGCCACCACAATGATGTAGTCAAATAAAGATAGGTCAATCAATGCAATGACACATTTGGATAACCCCAATGGGCAGGAGCCCTGGGAGTTGTAGATGTATGCAGACTGTTGCATGTATCTGATTAGCAACATGCCTTTTTCTCGGGGGCTGATGGTAATTTTTTAAGACTGACTTACTTTTTCATGTTGGTACCAAAATTCCCACATTAGTGTAGGTCGATTACCTTGCAGGAGGAATGTCTGACTACTCACTGTGATGTTAGTGATAGGTAAACAATCCAGGCAAGACACTTGGGGACTCGATGCATAGGAACTTGAGGATAGAGAGATGGTTGCAGCACTGATGGAAGCTTTTGACAATTTTGAAGGAAACGTAGGTTTGTTGCAATCGCATGCCACATTATGGAAGGCATACAAGGCAGCACAGATGGGTAAACCAAAGACCGAATTGGAAATTAAAAGGGGCAAGGTTGGAGAAAACTTAAATCTTCAAGACCATACTCAAACGGAAGACATTCATGAGGATTCCCTTACCACTCAAGGAAAAAGAAATGAGATAGTTGAAACTGGTACAGTTTATAATGATGAGGTTGAAAACATGGCTAGAATACATATACACACACACACACACGTGTGTATGTATTCTGAACTGTTAAATACTCTTCCTTATTGAATCCAGGTATTGTTGAACTGTTCAAACACATGCTGTTTAAATCTTATTAATAGCGAATTGTTTGCTTTCATTTATTGTTTTCTGTAGAGGACAGTTAAGGGTGAGCAAAGAACAAATGGTCCGGCACACAAGCTTTGATTGCATGCCATGTTTTGTAACAGTACGGAAACTACATCACCCATAAGTCTAGGGTGTGGCCTCAGGTGACATGTCACCAACGTCACATCCCTATGCAATAGGCCTAAAAAGGAGCTACTTAAGGGGGCATGGCCAAGAACATGGCTGTGTAAGACGAGAGTTCCCGGAGCTCCCGACCAGAGCTTTAATCCTGTCAGCTTCCAAGCCCAATTTTGATGTAGGCCACCCTATTACACTGTCATGCAGCAGCACAAATGACCAGGGCCCCGGTGGTGGGCAAGCCAGCTGCATATTAAATACGCTGCGCAATCTCCACTCGGAGCTGAAAATAGCAGACGGACACCCCTGACGACCCGGGGAGCTGGGCGGACGGAGGGAACTGCCACAGGACCATACCAAATATCCAGTGAGCTGCCGCATAGGCCAGGCTAGCTTGAATCCAGTGGCAAAGCTAGCCTGGCTGATGAGGGGTGTAACCCCGAAAACGTTCTCAGGATGCTGGTTTCCAGTCCAGGGAAGACCTGGCTTGGCAGTTTGGTCTAGACTGTTCCCATGAGGCACATGGTCAACACTGATTTGCATATGGCTGGGTCTGAACTGGGGTGGCGAGGTGAGCAAAAGAACGATGATGGATTCACCCAGATCTGTGACTGGGGGTGAGTGTCTGAAAGGTTTTAGCGCTCCGTCCATCATCTCTTTGTGTTTGCAGTTGTTTGTCACAAGTCTTGCATTTTTCTGTCTTAAATTATTGCTAATATTGTCTTTTTTTTATACACAGATTTTCAGATCTCTTTTGGCACGACCACCTAACCTGTGCGACATCACACGGTATTGTATCCTTTGCAATGAGAAAACAAGAGTGTCCACTCTAGCAATCTCCAAATATATATTTTTAAATATTTAATGAGACTATAATGCAATAATACCACCAAGCCTTTATTCAACCATACGTGATACAACAGTCCATGCCACTGCAAATTAAGAAAGCTATGGCAATACCAAGGCGTATGGGTTGCCTGTAGTACACAGAATAGTCACATGGTGGCACCACAGTTCCAGGTATGCTAAATAGTAAAGTAGAAAATGTGGCTGCTACCCCTGAAACACAATGGAGACAACTACACAATCTCCATAAAAGCAATATGCAGTGGGTCGGTTGTATACATCTCATTAGCGTGCCAAAGGTCAGCTATGTAGCCTTACGGCTAGAGAGGTCGACCTTGAAGCTGGAGAACCGGGTTCGAGTCTCTGCAACGACGCTCAACATCCTGTGATTCTGGGCAAATCACGTAATCTCCCAGTGCATAACACAAATGAATATGTCCATCTGTAACGAAACTGGTGCTTGTGTAAAGCGCTCTGATACCGGATATCTTCGGGTCTAGTGCGCCCTATATAAAATTCTAAAAAAATTAAAAGTTTATGTATAGTCGGGGTTTGGGAATATTGGATTGTATAGACTACAGACATCCCTGGAAACACAAGATCAGACCAGTTGACTGAAGGCTCCACTGGAGTGCTCAAGAAAAGATTATACACATCTTATGCTTTTGCCTAGCCCTCAACAAGAAAGTCCTTTTATTTTAAGAATTCCTTTTGAGAAACCCAGGCCTTCATCTTTGCAGAGTCTTTGCAGAGACGTTATTGCAATGCAATGTTGTTGTGTGGTCACATACGCATCGGGCAGAGAAAACCACAATTTTTACATGTTCACGTTTAAGTGGACATCTTTTTTAAACAACTCATTTGTTAGTGCGCCCATATGGGATAATATTCTCTGAAATGGATTTGCACTTACATTTACACTTCTTTTTAGGCATATTATCAGAGCCTTGAACATTCTGTACCAGGGATAAGTTCACTGTGCACATTTTTGATTTTTGTTGCTGTCCGCTCGGGGCACTGCAAAGGTAAAATCAATAATGACGGCCTGAGTGGAACTCCGGCTTTGCAATATTGGTGAAGTTTTTTTACATAAGCTACATCAGTCCTTTGTTTAGAAAGAAGAGCATTTCACTAGCACTATCGAGGGCGCCCCATTCCAGAATTCCAGACCAGCTCAATCCTGTTACCTTCCTGAGAAGGGTGGTGGCCAGCTCTACATCAAAGGCCGACTCCCAGATAAAACATACCCTCAGGTAAATGTAGAGGTAGACCACTCTGGGGCATTCTGGCAGATCTGCACACCTTACGCATATTAGGATAGGAAGTGCTAAGTAAGGATATAGAAATAAGTAAATATATAAGTATATATATATATATAAGTATATATATATATATATATATATATATATATATATATA
Source organism: Lissotriton helveticus (assembly GCF_964261635.1). Lineage (NCBI taxonomy): Eukaryota > Metazoa > Chordata > Amphibia > Caudata > Salamandridae > Lissotriton > Lissotriton helveticus. The sequence continues at coordinate 775,136,007 of NC_136057.1, forward strand.
TATACAGTTAATCAATGAAAGCAAAATGTATGAACTGTTTATTTTCTTTAGCATTCTAGTAATGATGATTACTCTGTTTTGTTTCCTTCTATTAATCATTGCAGCGCGCATATTTTACACAAGAATCTTATTGTGCCAATAAATGTTTCAAATGACAATTTGAGTATTTCTTGTGTTTCCCTTTGGGCATGTCTGAGTTACTAATAAAAGTGGTAGATATGTTTCCACAATTTCCTTGGGGAGTCAGGGTTGTCATGTTCTGAGGTTGCACATCCCATTGGGTACCTTGTAGGATTTACGGGTCCAGATGGTGCATTGTGAGCTAGCCAGGACTAAGGTCAACACACCCTGGTGGTGCGCATGGACTCATTACTGCATTGTTTAGAAGTTTATGTTGTTCAAATGCAGTCTTACAGAAATAGTATGAACCATACAATGCTGTGATTGGTCCGACATGCACCTTGCCAGTAGTTTTTTTAAGAAGTTTATGAAAGTAGTGAGTAATCCAATAAGAGAAGTATACTTTTTGTACAATGTTCTTGTTTAAATAGCTTCACCTACACCTTGTGTAATATGCTTAATTTTCTGCACGAGAGGGCAAAAAGAAGCTTCATGGAATAATTATCTTGTAACACCGCCCCTTTTTATTTAAGTAACTGACTTCTGCAAAACCGTTTTAAATATTTTAAAACAATTTCTTTTTTTTTTTTATGTCGTGGAGAGCTTTGAAATCAAAATGTTTAAACTGATTAACAAACTTGTTGACTAATCACTAAATAATTACAAAAAAATATTCGACAAGTGTCTCAACCAAATAAATCATATCAGCTAGAAAAACCTACACCTATTATTAACTCTGTAGAACTTGCACAATTACCAACATTCAAAATGAATGGACAATTAAACGTATGAAAACTGCAAGATTTATGTAAATGAGAACCGGGATTTGTATGTTTCAGTCAGTGTCAACATTGACATGGTTTTTAAAAAAACTATTGACTGGTAAAACAAAAACAACAACAAAAAGGCTCACTGAGAAGCCCATGGAGGCTTAAAAGAATAAATGTGGACAACCTTTTCTGAGCTTTATGCAACAAAACTCTCATTTTGGGAAGGTAGACGTAACATCATATCAGATCAAAACAATAACAGTTCCAATTAGTTATTACCAGTCACACTGCTCAGAGAGGAGAAATCCTATAGGGCAAAAGAGTTCTATTAGCAAAGGCTTTTATTATCAGATGGATATACATACCTCCCTAATGATCGTAATAAGATAATATGTTCAAATATGAAGTAATACATTATTAGGCAAAGTATTCAGGTGTGTTAGCTGCTAGTATATTCCATCCATCACACCTATTCCAGAATGGACAGTTCCACTTTCTGAATTCAACAGGTCAATGATCTATATTGTATTGATTCAGTCACTCTAAAAGAAAAATCAATGTCTTCCCAAAATTGCAGTGACAGTCCCATAACGAACTTTACAACTGCAGCGTAATGCATTTATTCCATCAAGGCACATACTTCAATTATGTGCAATTAAAGGGTACAGCTACGTTTAACTTTATTTCTCAAATGTATGTATAGCCCAAAGGATGAGGGTATGGACTTTATCATTCGCTGTAATGACCCTAATGGGAAACAATATGCGAAAAAATATAATCATAATAGTATTAATGTAATTGTCACTCGAAAGTTAATTGCAGGTGGCACCTATTCCCAGGTGCAATCCCAGTGGTGCAATGGACCTCGGAAGAATGGGATTCAGCCCTAAAATCTATAAAGGACAGAGACTTTCTGGTGGAGTATGTTTTTGTACGGAGTGCATTAACCACTTGAGCTATTGCACAGGGCACTGCCTGAAATAGTAAGTAGATCATACAAGAATACAATCTAAAGTGTCTCAGAAATAGCATTGAAAATCTCTTGAGCAAAACATTCAAAGTACCCCTGAAAAGCAAGTCTGTCCTGGAGTACCAATACCTGAACACCTAACATGGGAAAGAGACGATGTGAGGGGAACCTTTGAAAGGTTTGGCAAAGCAATCCTTTGCTCGTATTGGCTAGAATCAATGGCAGGTAACACAGAACAAGTCCTGTTCATTGGGAAAATCGCACCCCAAAGCTTTTACGTGGAAACAAGTCATTGGCTGGAGGAAAGCGTGCTCATAATGAATCTAATCTTCGACTAAATAATGACACGTTAAGAGGGGTCCAGACTGTTTTTAATAGATTGTACAACTTGCTACACTAGCTGCTCATCCTTTCACATTGTATGTAGCTTTTTATACTTCTATAAGTTTAATATTGTACGCTTCTTCTTTCGGTCTTTCGAGACTCTTTAAACATAATGTGGCAGATTGTCTGCATTGTGTAAAAGTATGGCAAATATAGAAGCAGACAAATATTTTTTTTCATTCTGCAGTTAAATGGATGTGGATTGGAACATAACTACAGATTTGCTTCCACAAATCAGAGGAAAATAACCTGAAGCTGGATGTATCTCACAATCGCAGCAAACTACGAACTAGCACTATGAGAATAAAAAATAGCCTATCTCATGGGTCATAGTATATATAGTCCGTGAGGGATGGGCGGGCAACAATGAATATGTTATCATCCTAATAAATCACTATCATTACTTAATAAGTTTTACATCTTTTAGAGTGATTAGAATTGTTCTTTTCCGTAAAAAGAGGTTTGTGTAGTTTAGGGGCCAGGGTTTTGCTGCCTTCATAAATAATACCTTCTTTTCACATTTATCAGTGGTCTCCTGAACACTCATTTCACAGGGATGACGCAGTTTATAAAATTCTGAAATGGGGAAAAAAGCTCACACATTCAGTAATACTACAAATATTTTTATTTATTTCCCCAATGTTCTACTGTCTCATTTTAATGCTTTGGGAAAATTTGGTGGTTAAGCATCCAAGACGGCTCTTTCCAATCCAACATTGGATAGATAAAAACACTGCTCCCCTTTCTCGACAGTGGTAATAATAGCGTCTTACTTTCTGTAATAATGTCATCTTCCTCTCTGTAATAATGACGTCTTACTCTTTGTGGGTCTGAATATTTAGTGGGAACTGCAGTGGTAATAATAGCATCTTACTCTCTGTGGATATCTGCGTGTCTGTGAGTACGTGTGTGTGCGTGTGTGTATATATATATATATATATATATATATATATATATATATATATATATATATATATATATATATATATACACCATGACTGTATTTTCATGTGTAGCAGTTAAACATAGGTATTATACAGACACAACAGGTTAAATCTGTGTTGTAGGATCACATTTCATTTAATAGGCCTTGTAGGTGCGGTGCTGGTTGTTTTCCACTATAAAGTCTTTGTGACTTGCAACCTATGTGCCAGTGTGCATTTTTTCACATTATACAGTCTGTACAATGGTAATAACATGTGATTTGAGCTTTTCACTGTAGTAAAACATTGGTTAATGGATAGAGAGTGATAATGCGAGAGTGTTTGTTTTTCAAAACAGAAACACTTCTTCCAAATGGGACGTAAAGCTTGTTTCTCATCACACCCCACCGTGTTCCCCCGGAATGCCCTTTGGTTTGATCTACAGGGTGCTCAAGCATACATCGGAGCGGAAGTAAAAAAGCCTTCATTCCACCTTGTAAACAACTTAGTGAGAGATCTTGCACACTCCCCCAACATCCTTCTCAGACGCCCCCGCGCTGATCAGCGTGTGCCTTTGCGTCACCCATCACAGCCCCTCTGAGGCACTTCCAGCCTCGGGTCTCCTATGCACCTCGAGGTGCCCTGTACCCCATGGGTGTGAAAAGCTCGTCTCCAGCGCTCGGGTCAGCCTCTGATATCTGCCCCCCGTCCACTCCGGACCATCCCTTGGAAACCTTGCACGGGGGAAGGTCCGCGCTGCTTCCGCCTCTCCTGCTGGGGACGGGTTTTGCAATTCACGATGCTGCTGCCCCCTGGGACTGGCACTTGTCGATGAACGGATAGAAGCACGCAAGGGCGCGCACTGCTTTATCCACCCCAAGGATACTTTTTGTGATATCGGCTGATTTAAAGCCGACGCTGAATGGACTAGAACTACGGCGGATGGCTTTTTGGAAAGAGCTATTTTCTCTTTTTTGCAACATTAACCGTGGTTGAGTCAGACAGCTGTGACAACTCTTGAGGGGTCAGGGTGGAGGGAAAGCATGGGGGAAGGGTGAGTGGGAGGCGGAGAGGCGGGATGGGGAGCCATACTGTCCTTATTTTTCAGATTGTACAGCCAGCCACATCTTCAAACAGTCTGATTCCGGAACGAGTCTACTGTAGCAAGCCCTGGCACAGATAGGTTTTTTCCGAAAGGGAGTAAACAAAAGAGTGCTCAAGAGGCTGGGGTTTTCAGTACCCGCAAACTACATAATAAAATAGTAGGAATATATTACTTTAGAAAAAAGCTTCTGACAGACTTCAGATTTTTTTCACTTCTTCGCGCAACTAAAAAAAAAAAAACAGTGGTGCGCGCGCACCACAGAGGAGCTGGGGAGGGAGCGAGGCGTACGCGCGCTGCTGCGCATGCTGGCCACCATCGGGAATGGGCGGAGCAAAGGCGGGACATGCGCCAACCTTTGCCCAATTGCGTGCTGGCTTTTTCATATAAAAAAATAAGTGAAAGCCAATAGAGCCGCAGGAAACAAAACCACACGCACGAGCGTGTGAGCAGCTTTTAAAACACCATACAAAAGTGCTCTCGCTGCGCGAGCTGTGCTGAGCACTGCAACTCAGGCGCGAGCCCTAAAAACTGATAAGTCTCGCTGTAGAATGCCTGAGTGCAACTGGATGGGGTCAAAAAGCAGTACAGTTAAACAATTATTCGAAGATGCCTTCCATGAATATCACGCAAAAATAAAAACGACACTTAGACAACATATTGTTAAAAAAAATAGATCAGACAGGTAACGCCTCCAAGTAACTATTTAAAATCGTAAAAACCTTTGTAAAACCTCAGGCATGTTCCACTGACATCCGCCCACCCAAACATTCTGCGACAATCTGCCTACTCACTTTCAAACTAAATTCGACACCATCTACAATAGTTTTCAAGCCAGAACCAATTCACTAACTGCTGTACCTTATCACTCCAATTCAGTAGTATTTGACCGTTTTGAATCTATCTCGCCATCACTTGATGTGGGACTTACTAGCCAAAGTCAAATCAGGATCGCCTGCTGACCTCTGCCCCTCAAAAATCATTTCCCGTCTTGCCCCACTTCTTGCTCCAATCATTACCGCATTATGCAATAAATCTCTGACCCTAGCCACGGACCTGAAACAATAGAAGGCAGCCCAGGTCACACCCACCTTGAAGAAATCAACTGCGATCCCAACGATCCCACAAACTACAGTCCCATACCTCTACTCTCCTTGCTGGGAAAGATTTTGGAGACTCATATCAACAATATTCCTAAGTCCAGCGCCCCTCCAGCACAAGTCGATGGAACGACTTGCGTTGTGAAAACCGCAATCTAACAGATCGCGTTGAAATGGCCCTCGTTGTATCATCATACATCCCCTACAGAGCATAGAGCTAGGTTTTTATATCTTCCTAAAGGATAATAGATTCTTGGTGGAGCGAAGCAAAGGAGGGTGCACGTTTCACAACTGTGTGGCCTGCACCAAAACAGCAAGACAGGCAATTTGTGCCTTCCTGAATTAGGAAACAATAAGCAGAGTGGCACAGGCCAAGAGGAGAATACGGGTCCAACCCGTATGCTCGGTGAGGAGAGATGAGAGGGTGAGAAAGGAAAGCAAGGGAGTGAGAGAATTTGATTAAAGAGGTCAGGGACGAGGAGAAATGTGAAGTGCCGAAGGGAAATGCGGACATGCAAGAAGTGAGTGTGAGGGAAAGTTGAGGGCACAGAGGAGGGCTACTGTCAAACTGTAAAAGAATATAGCTGAGACATGATCTGTGACCTAAAAGGTAATTTGATGTGTCATGGGTGAGGGACAGCAGCTATAGGGGAAGAGAGGAAGTACTGGGATGGGTGCTGAGTAGTGATTAATTTGTAAGAAAACATGCGCCAGGGACCTCACCAGTAGGCCACTGCAACTTTAACCACCCACCCGTTGCCTAGCTTGTGCGGCCAATGACAATACCTATGCAACTACCAACCATAACATTTATACAAGTGTGACTATTTCAAGCCCCCAAAGCTATAAGAATGGCATAGAAGTCAGGAGTTTATCGTTTTTAATGTATATTGAATTAATAAACAGCTGTTCTGCTCATCTCTAAATTACACAGACAGAGCCACCATGTGGCAGACGGTCCTAGTGCCAGTGTGCACAATTAGGTGCCAGTGCGGAGCACCGGAAAGCACCTGCTCAAAATAAGCACTGGTGCTGAGGTAACAGGGGAGGGTGACAATGGTTCAAGAAAGTGTGTAAGAACAAAGGAGCGATGTGAAAGATGAATAGGGGGACTGGAGAGGTGTAACATACAAATAGACAACAATTTGAATGGAGAGACTTGAGGTGAATGAGAAGTGCAGATGGGCATGGGAGTTGACGGGGTAAATGCGAGAGACTGTTGGAGATGAGGGCAGTGAAAAGACAGAATGGCAAGAGGTGGTTAAGGGTGAAGTGAGAAGTTGAATGGGGAGAGTTCAGAAGTTGTAAAAAGGGGTGAAAGAAAATGGCCTGCAAAGTGAGAGAGGGATCCGGGATTGGGAGAGGAGAGGGGAGCGGAGAGAGGGAGGGGTGAGAGGAAAGTGGCATGGGTAAACTGCTTCACTCTGCACAAGACCGCCAGGGTTTTAAGGGACCCCTGTTGCTCGCAGCCAGGGCCAGGCGAGCTTCTGATGTGGCAGCACGTATTCCTGCGGAGTAGAAGGCCCATCACAAAGGTTGACTAGACATCTTTCTGATTTAAATTGCTGTATTTTGGTTATAAACTGGTACTGATGGGATGAAATCTTTCCTCAGTGTTAATGTGTGCAAAAAATGTCAAAATAATGAAGCAATTTTATCCCAAAATAACATTATTTAAATTTTCTTCCCACACAATTTGTTATGTTATGTTATGTTATTCGCTTTTGTATAGTGCTCGAATCACCTGGGGGCATCTCGGCGCTTAACTCTGGGTCACCTCCTCAAGGAGGAGACGGAGGCAGGAGCATATTTAAAACAGGAATGCTTTTAAATGTTTCCTAAAACTAAGATAAGAAGGGGATTCTCGTAGTGCTTGTGGGAGGCTATTCCAGTACTTAGGAGCAATATATGAGAAAGCCAGGCCTCCTGAACGCTGGCGTCTAATGCGAGGCACCATAAGCAGCTGCTGCTTGCCATATCTTAGAAGGCGCATATCTATCTAGTTTGTCCTGGAGATACCGAGGGCCATGACCCTGGAGTGCGTTAAAAGTGAGGCAGCAGATCTTAAAAAAGGCTCTTTGTTTAATCGGCAGCCAATGCAGCTGTCTCAACAGTCTTGCGCAGTAGCCTTAATCTATAGTAACAGGCCCTGATATAGCAGCCACATGGTCTTGCATGGACAGTGACTGATTTAATTTAATGCCCAAATTATTTACACATGATTTTGGAGTGGGGGGCACGCCGAGTTGTGATGGCCACCACCAGCTCCGACGACAATCTTGCAACCGCAGAACACCTCCACTTTCTGATCCACACCGACCCTAGGACGACACTTAGAGGTACCCTCATCTACAGGCCTCCAGGTACCCGCACTCATTTCAGCGATGACATCACGGACTTCGTCAGCCCACACGCCCTCGCCTCCGAGAACTACATCCTTCTAGGAGACCTCAACTACCACCTTGAAAACAAACACGACAGCAGCACCACCGCCCTTCTGGACAACCTGGCCAATCTCGGACTCAAACAACTCGTTAACACCCCCACCCACACAGCCGGACACACGCTCGACCCCATCTTCACCTCCAGCAAGCACATCTCCTTCGATCACACTACAACTCTCCACTGGACAGATCACAGCTGTGTTCACTTCAGCTACAAAACCAACCTGACCCACAACCGACCACTCCCTATTCCTCGGAGAAACTGGAACAAAATCACCTCCGACCAACTCCTCACATCACTCAACCAAAACCCTCCCACCCTATCAATGGACCCAGAACAAGCGGCCACCAACCTCAAACAATGGATCACCCACAGCGCCGTCGAATTAGCACCCCTGAAAAAGCACCAGATGACATCAGCCAGCAAAAAGGCTCCCTGGTTCAATGATGAACTTAAAAGATCCAAGAAGCTATGCCGCACCCTGGAGAAGATATGGAGAAAAAACCCAACCTCAGACAACATGGCCTCCCTCAAGACAGCCACCCGCAAACACCACCAACTGATTCGATCCGCCAAGAAATCAGCACTCAAGGACCGTCTCGATAACAACACTCATAACAGCAAGGAACTCTTCAACATCGTCAAAGAATTCCCCAACCCCACCGCAGCAGCTAACGACATCACTCCCTCCCAAGACCTCTGCGACGCATTATCCTCCTTCTTCTACAACAAAATTGCCGACATCCACAACAGCTTCGCCAACTCTCTCAGCGATCTACCCTCCCCACCCCCCTCAGTTCCCACCCCGCCAAAAAACAACCTCAGCGCCTGGAACCCTATCACCACTGAAGACACCATTCGTCTCATGAACTCAATCCACTCCGGCTCACCATCTGACCCCTGCCCCCACCACATCTTCAACAAAGCTGACTCCATCATAGCACCCCATCTCCGTGATGTCATCAACTGCTCGTTCAACTTTGCCACCTTTCCAGAAAGCTGGAAACACGCCGAACTCAGCGCCCTTCTGAAGAAACCCACAGCAGACCCCTCTTAACTTAAAAACTACCGACCCATATCCCTCCTCCCATTCCCGGCCAAAGTCATCGAGAAAGCCGTCAACAGCCAACTTGCCGCCTTCCTTGAATCCAACAACTTCCTTGATCCATCTCAATCCGGATTTCGAGCCAAACACAGCACCGAAACCGCCCTCATTGCAGCAACTGACGACATCCGAGCACTCCTGGACAACGGAGATACAGTGGCCCTCATCCTACTTGACCTATCCGCCGCTTTCGACACAGTCTGCCATAGCACCCTCATACATCGCCTTAGCAACAGCGGCATACAAGGAAAAGCCCTGGACTGGATCATCTCATTCCTCTCCGGGAGAACTCAAAGAGTCCGTCTTCCCCCATTCTACTCAGAAGCCACCGAAGTCATCTGCGGCGTACCCCAACGTTCCTCACTCAGTCCCACCCTCTTCAACGTCTACATGAGTCCTCTCGCCTCCATCGCGCGCCAACACAACCTCAACATCATCTCTTACGCCGACGACACCCAGTTAATCCTTTCCCTCACCAAAGACTCCAACACAGCCAAAACCAATCTTCACGAAGGCATGAAAGAAGTAGCCGAATGGATGAAACATAGCCGCCTTAAACTCAACTCAGACAAAACGGAGGTGCTCATCTTAGGATCTTCCCCCTCAGCTTGGGACGACTCTTGGTGGCCTTCCGCTCTGGGCACAGCACCCACACCCACAGACCATGCTCGTAACCTTGGATTCATCCTAGACTCCTCTCTCTCGATGTCCAGACAAGTCAACGCCGTCTCGTCCTCCTGCTACAACGTACTTCGCATTCTCAAAAAGATCTTCCGTTGGATCCCCCTCGAGACAAGAAAGACTGTCACCCACGCACTGGTTACGAGTCGACTGGATTATGGTAACACACTTTACGCCGGAATCACAGCAAAATTACAGAAAAAACTCCAGCGCATCCAAAATGCGTCAGCGAGACTCATACTAGACATCCCGCGCCTAGATCACATCACCGAACATCTAAAAGACCTCCACTGGCTTCCCGTCAACAAAAGAATTACTTTCCGCCTTCTCACCCACGCTCACAAGGCCCTCTATAATCTAGGACCCGAATGCCTCAACACTCGACAGTCCTTCTACAAACCCACCCGCCAACTAAGATCGTCCAATCAAGCCCTCGCCACAGTCCCGCGCATCCGGAAATCCACCATGGGTGGCAGATCCTTCTCCTTCCTGGCTGCCAAGACCTGGAACTCACTCCCCACCCACCTCCGCCTTACTCAGAACCACATCTCATTCAGAAAAGAACTTAAAACCTGGATATTCGACAAATAATTGAACCCCTAACCCCTTCCCCTAGCGCCTTGAGACCATCTGGGTGAGTAGCGCGCTATACAAATGACCGAACTTGAACTTGAACTTTCATTGGTCCAGACCGCTTCTGCCTTCCCAAGAAGCATAACTTCCGTCTTCCTGGGGTTAAGCTGTAAGCAATTGGAAGTCATCCAGTTGGCGATTGCCAAAATCCCCTTGGAAAAGCAGATTCTGTCAGCTTCATGGTGTTGGCCAATGTTAAAAATTAACTGGGTATCATCGGCGTACGATATTATTTCAAACCCCAGGGCTTCCACCACCTTAGCCAACGGAGCCATATAGATATTAAAGAGCGTGGGGCTAAGGCAGGAGCCCTGGGGGACGCCTTTAACCAATACAGTTCTTTTTGATTGGTGAGGGTCCAGTATGATTGTTTGAAAACGATCTGCCAGAAAGTTCTGGAGCCATTTAAAGGCCGGCCCCTGAATACCACGGGCACTTAGCCTCTCCGCGAGCCTAGAATGGGAGATGGTATCAAAGGCCGCGGAGAGGTCAAGCAAAATCAGGATAGCGGAGCCGCCCACGTCCAAGTTGGTTCTTAGGGAGTCGGTCACAGATAGAAGAGCAGTCTCTGTGCTAAATCCTCGGCGGAAGCCCGATTGTAAGGAATCCAGAATGTTATTCAATTCCAGGTAACTATTTAGTTGCCTGTTAATCAGGCTTTCCAATATTTTGCCCAGAAGAGGGAGCAGGGATATGGGGCGATAATTGGACAGCTCTGCTGGGTCGGCCGTGGGTTTCTTCAAAATGGGGCGCACAAAAGCTTCCTTCCACAGGGCAGGGATCACCCCTTCCCTTATGGAGAGGTTGAAGATCTTTAGTACTGTGGGAGCTAGGATGTGTGATAGTAGGGACATCATTTTTGGTGGACAGAGGTCCGTTGTTGACCCCGATTTGGCAGAAGTTAACACCATTTGGGCCTCCCCTAATGTGATAGGGTTGAAATGTTCAAGAGAGCAATGGGGCCCATCCACATCGCCCTCTAGGTTAGCCTGAGCAGGGGGGCTGGCCTGTTTATCAATGGGGAAATTCGCATAGATCATTTCGATTTTTTCATGAAAGAATTCAGCGAGTGAGTCACATTGGTCCTTCGTCTCAATGGCGGGAGGTTTACATACCGAAGGTTCCACGAACTCCTTTACAACATCAAAAAGGGCTTTAGCAGAGTTTTTGGACTGTTCAATTTGGTTAGCAATGAACGCACACCGTGCCATCTTAAGATTCCGATGATATGTGTTTAGTGCTCTTTTGTATAGAAGTTTTGATTGCGCTGTTTAATTGCGTCTCCATAGTCTTTCTAATTTTTTGCATGCCGACTTTTTCTGGCTTAAATCTGAGGTGAACCAATTTGCCGACTTTCTGTTGGAGATGGCTCTGGGTTTATGTTTCAAAGGGATGATGATATCCAAAACCTCCTTCATCCCCCTATTAAATTCTGTCAGCCTGCCATCTACATCCTGGTCCTCAGACCATTCAACTGGTTGGAAGGCTTTCTCAAAAGCATGGGGAGTAAGTTTTTCCCATTGCCTGTGTACCGTAGGACACCTACTAGTGGGCTATCCACAGGGGACCTGAGCTGACAGGATGGAGGTGAACTTGATCATCAGATGGTCCGACCATACCAAGGACTGAGGATGATCGAATCTGAAGTCAAGCCTGCCTCATAATTCCAGTAGCCATGCCTACAAGTTTAGAAATGTTTGTCAGGAGGGGGTCCTTTCGACTGAAAATGTTGACAGGGGGTCTCGGCACCCAAAGGTTTGAAGACCTCTGTCCTATAGCTAGCGGGTAGAAGAGGCGATTCACATGGCAACCTAAGAGGAGGCAGACTACAGACCTGAAGACTAGAGGTGTACCAATAACCAGCTACAGGACTCTAAGCTGGGCCATGGATCTGACTGGGAGACAATACTGTTACTAGCAAATACAACTGTACCGGGGCTCTGAATGCTGCCTCCTAATCACAGTGAACTCTACCATAAGAATATGACCCCACGCACGGGTAACTCGCCACTATAAGTAAACTGAACAATGCACGTTCACTAAAGTCAATACTGTACCAATGCTCTTTTACCCCTGGGTTTCTTCAACGCTTGATGTACTTAGAGGCCGCGCCTGATGTTAGAACAACTATAATTTTAACAGTCCCTTGTTGAACTGCGTTGTCATCCTGCAGACAGAGGAGCTAAAACTCATGAAATTTCTAATTCCATCATTGTTTAAGAATTCTTTTGAAACAAGGCACCACACCTGTGTATGTACTCGTAAAAAAACATAACACACTGAACTGCATACTGCATCCGGATATCCAATTCATTTGGTAGGGGCACTTGACATGATGGATTCCCAAAGCACTGGAGTCACCTTGTGCAACACACTGATCAGAGATGAACATTATCAGACACCAACCAGAGCTGGGGTAAAGCCACAGAAGCAAATACCTTTGTGATTCATAAACTCAAGGAACATAAGTGGCCCGAGGATCAAGTCCACTCTGATGGTGCAGGATTCGGTGCTACACATTCCAGAAGAACAGATCATTAGCACTAACAAGAGAGGACGCTTTCCATCGACCCACCCTGCATCGACATAATTCCCCTGAAGTGAATCTAAACTGGTGAGAATAAAGAGCGCTCAAAAGAATGAAGAGATGAACCACAAAGTCGCTAAGTTAGAACTCACAAGAATTCACATGGGTCTGAAACTGCCGGCAATTTTCACTTTAATTTATTTGTTCGTGTTTAGTTGGTACAGTAACGAGCGTATCCTATGAAGCAGGTAAACAGCGATATAAAAGGATCAGTTATACAAAAATGTGCACAAACCTTCCTTCCATAACACAGAAAGTTCGTACACACACAGGGACACCTTTACAGATTTCAATATTGTGCAGGAAAAGCAGCAATTCCAAGTTTTCTAAAGTTATATCAACTAAGCCACTCAAACTGCTATATATCAAAGTGCAGTACAGCACCGGTGAAGAAACTCTCAATAAAACATTAATGTGGCAAACGCATCCAATCAATTAAAGACACACCAAGGAGAATTACCTCAACTTAGCATAGACCGATACAAGGGGAAGTAGTTTCGCCAAACAAGCTAAAGCTTTATCAAAGAAATACAAACATAACAAAGGCCATGGTATATCCGTGATGCACAAACTAAAAAAACACTACTCCCATTATAGAAAGAATTTCAAGTGAAGCGTGTGAATGCGCCAAAGCACTGTTATTTACCCCTCTGAAATTTGTAGTAAGGTAAGAAAAGGAGAAAAAGTAAGCGGGTTTCGATGGGTTTATTGTTTAATGGTTTAATGTTGAGAAAACGGCAGCTTTTTAAATGGTTTAATGTTGAGAAAACGGCAGCTTTTTTAATGGTTTTAATGTTGAGAAACCGGCAGCTTTGCAAGAACAGGTGTCTATTTTATTTCTTTCAAGCTTCTGTTCCCCGGCCTTACCTGAGACACTTTGCCTGTTTGAATCGGATTCCCCGTTGCTGGTGTTTGTGCTGGTTGAAGTGCTGTTATCAACTCCACCCAGGAGGGGGCGCAAATGACTCACCGAGACTTGCTCAATGAACGATGTTCCATATTTTCGAAAATACCACCATTCGAATATCTAAAATTGAAAAAAGAGATTTTACAATATACATATATTGCACTGTACATGTATTTGAGCGAGCACAAATTAAAGATATGTACGGTACATACAATATGATGTAATGCGGCTAACACAAACAAAGACATCGTATTCCTGGTATTCTCAGAACGATGTCATACAGATCAATATTCCTCCCCTAACCCGGCACCCCATGTCTGCACCTGTAAAATACACATCCTGGCAGATGTGGGAACTGTATACCCGATTCATTTGAGGTAGAAGGGATATTTCTTTTCTTATGACAATCCCCCCGAGATGCTACGGGCACCACAGACTCTGAACCCCATTACCGTCGACAACTATGCACTTCTTTTCTTAAAAGCGCATTCCTGGTCACAGGGTTTAAGTGTCAATCCTGTACTCCGCACTTTATGCCCTTCCTGCATAATAAGTGAGTGATATGGCACACGTCTCCCACACAACTGCTTGCAGCAATAACACCAGTGCATAAGACCTAAAAATAATAAGTGGGGGGAACTAACCAAGTTAGTCAGTATGCAAGTGACATCCTGGCGGCTAACATCAGGGTGCGTAACTTCACGGTGAGTAACATCACCACGCGAAGACATCGAATGACACATGGCATCACAGCCCATGACCTCACAGGGTGTGACATCACAAGAAGTAACATCAGTTCTTAAGACCGCACACACGTTTAGCAGGTCTATCATGAATACATTTGAGCGCATTACAACATTGAACAAATACGATTTTGCTTCAGGGATGTGCCACAAGGGTGATGCAAAATCTGGGCCTCTATTTATACATTTATTTTTTAAAACCCAGCCACAAAGAAATTGGCAACAAGGAGACACGTGGCAGTAAATCTATCCTGCTTAATTCATTGCAAAGTCTGCATTTTAAAAAATCTTATGGGGTCAAGACATCTGCTGCAGAGTTCTTTGTGTGTCCAGTAAATGCCAGGGAATAATAAAAATGGTAAGATAACTTTTGGAGGTAAACTTATTTGCTACAGAGATCTGTTTTGTCTAGTCGTAGTTTTAAATCAAAGTAGCTTATGGGGTTAATGTGCCTCTTGCAAACCACCTCAAGTAACATGCAGATTACATATTTTTCTTTTATGTAGATAAGTATGTGGATTACTGATTTGAAAACAGAGAATACATTCTAATCCTAATATAGCATAGCTATAGGAAGGACGTGTAGCTACAACACCTTGTACCCTGCCTGTTTTATGCAACACATCCTGTACATTAACTTACACACATGATTTCTTGTCACTGTATATGTGAGCTGTAAAGTGGTCTAACTTCCTGCATTAGGATGAGTAGCACTATAAAGGAAATGAAACAAAATAGTGGTATTTAAATTGTTATTTGTGTAAATACTGGGACAGACCAACACATCTGACATTCTTAGAGTGCATGCAGGGACTTAAAGTCAAAAGCATGCCTCTCTTAACTACCTGTGAAGTGATCAGCTGAGTGCCTTTGTGCCCCCTACATTGCATTTAGGTGTGAAGCTCTTGATAGGCCCCAGCCACGATACTCCAACAGAAAGAGGCCTAATGGCCTCTTAACTTCGGCCTCTGTTATGGGCCCAGTGGGAATATACTAAGCATCCTCTCCACATGAACGTTGCTACTCGTAACGAAAGTAGACAGCGTGCAGGCGCTGTTAAATATGTCCCAGTGTCTAACAAAGGGACAAGTTTAGCATATTTCTGTGGGGCCCAGTGCTTAATTTGAATCAGTGGTTTCCAGTGCTGGGCACAACACTTAATTGTCAAAACTGGTGCTTGTGACAGTCTGTCACAAGGTGGCGGTGTCTGGCTAATTTGAAGACGACCAAAACAACAGGTAATTATTAATTCAATATACATAAAAAATTACTATTACATGCCATCCAAACCATTCTTAGAGCTTTGGGGGCCTAGAATTGCCCGTACTGTCACACTTGTAAGAGTGTGATGGTTAGTAGTTGTGTTGTTACCATCATTGGCAGCATGGCAGGGGCAATGAGTCGTGCAAGCTGCAGTGGCCTCCTGGCAGGAGCCCTGGAACTTGTTATTACTCTTTTTACTTACAAATTAAGCACTGGTGGGGCGCCAACTCTTGGAAGGGTAGACGGGCGTCCACCCTGTGAAAAAATTAGGTAGACTACGTCTACCCACGTCTACCCTTGACATCTGCGATGAATAACACACCATCTTGTTGCATTCTGCTAAAACACACACACCCACCCACCCTACGTCATTTTGGACAGAAGATCATAATACCCCTTTCCAAAGTTAACTCCCTGTAAGGACCAACCTCAAGCTTGCTGATCCCCTGGGAATATTACTGAACAGACAACAGTACAAGCGGTACCTCCTTGCACAAGTTAAAGCAGAACAAGACAGAGGGGGTTTGGCCAAGGCCTTCTGGCAGGGTGAAGCTGGGCTTAGAGATGTCACCATTAATTTGGCAGTCCTCGTGCTCTGCCCACCACTGAGCAAGGTACAAGGGTCTGTAGAAATGAAATTAAAATGGAATGGGAGTACTGAATGGAGGGACCAACACCACCACCACGGTGGCGGGCATTAGATTGAGGCATTAGAAGGAAGAGCAATAAAAAAGGACCATTAAGCGATGTGAATTAGGACAGGGGATCGGATAGCACACAGAGGCTGGAGTTTGAATAGGACATATGCAGGGAGGCTGGAGACTTCCCCTCTCTGGACGAAGTAGACAGAAGTAGGGGGATCTGTCTAAAATGGAGTAATGTCTCTCTGTATGTAGGTCTAAGGTATTTCTATAGTGCAAACCTAGCCACAAGGAGGCGGAGTACTGTGCATGGTCAAACACAAGCATAAAGTCAGTGAGAAAAAGGAAAGAAAGTAGGGTTGTGGATGGTTATGAGGCAAGTATCCAACTCTTTCCTCAATAGGAGCAGCATGGAGGTGGTCCTGGTGGATATGGGGGTATTGTTCCAGATCCCTGCTGCACAGATGGAAAAGGCATGCTTCTTATTTATTTATTTTTTTACACTTAGTCCGCATCTTATGGTGTCCTGGCTGCAGGTGTGCCAAGTACAACCAGAGATGATGGGCTTGTGTGTAAGATAAGCAGGGGGCCAGTTGTGATGGCTTTGGAAATGATGGAGGTGGTTTATAAGATGGTGCGGGCCAGCAAGGGGAGCCAATGTAGTTCCATAGTGATGGGGGTGATGTGTTCATATTTCTTCAGGTTCTTAATGAGGCACGCTGTGGCATGTTGGATGCCCTTAACGGGTGCTAGTGTGAACCTTGGGAGGCCAAGGAGTAAGGCATGACTACCAGCCAGATACCAGAGCACGAGGCCATGAACAGCTGTTATGAAATCGCTTCGTGGAAGAACACATATGACTTTCATTAGAAACAAGCATTTACAATGCAATAGGTCTCACATTTGCAAGAGTTTAAGCTATTGGCATTGTAAATTACAATGCCTTTTACTTATCTGTTTTGATAATTAACACATAAATAAAAGGCATTGCACTTTACAATGCCAATAGCTCAAACTCTGCAAGACCTATTTCATTTCTAATAACCAGCCTCCATTGTCCCGAAGAAAAGGCTCCATAGAGAGAATAAAGTGGAAAGTTTTGAGAAAATGTCTAGAGAGTCTAAACAGAGTGCAAGCTGAACTTCTCTAGATTAAATTGTGAGATTGGAGGTGGAAAGTGGCTGTAGAGTCCGAGTTTCCAGCCTCACTGAACAGTCACTGTGAAAACCGCTGTTGCCTTCAGGCGTCAGAAGGTTCATTTGTTCTCATACCTGAATCCAGAAACCACATACAGGCAGACCAAGTTGAGTCCAATCTCAATTAACTGCTCAAACTTGGAGGCCCAATAAGAAGTGTTGTTGGCTGTTACATTCACAGATCCAGGGAAAGGTCCTTTTCCTGTTACTATAGAAACTGCCACAGAATTTCTGGAAAAACATGGAAGGAAAAATCCCTGAAGTGATTGGCATTGGCACCCGAGTCGCACAAAATACCATTGACTTGCGTCCATTTTAGAAGTTTCCTTCTCGTGTGGCTTCAAAGCTCCAGGATGAATTTCTTTTTGGTTAACTGCTGACTTTGTGCGGTCCCTTATACCCAGGGTAATTCAGGCATGAATGAGCAGGCCCAGGAAGATGGGGCTGCGCAAAAGAGTGCTATTTACAGTGCTTTAGCACCAATGAAAGCAGGGCGGGCTCATTGCCTTGTAAATATAATAATAGCAACAAGCGTGCTTGTGCAAGCACAACAACTGTGCTGCCTTACTCTCCTCTCAGGCCCTCTCCTTCACAGAGGCGCCTTAGGAGCTGTCGAGCAGCTCAACTAACACTTCCTCCCTCTCTGAGGGGGTGCAGGCACTGAGGCCCGAAGCAACACACCCCACCGTCCCTCACAGCCCACCTGAAAATCTTTTCCCCTCCACCGCAGTCCCAATCACTGTTGTCTGGTAGCGACGAAGCCTACCCTCACACCCTAGAGCGCAAACCAGAGAGCTATCATGATCCTAACATAGCATATGTGTTTGTAAAGCAGGATCACCCTGAAAGATATGTTAGAGCTCTAATAATAGATGTTTATTGTTACCCAACACAATGGTAATCAATTTATCGATCTCGGTAGAAAGAAAAGCTTATTGCACCCTCGATGATTAGAACCAGTAACCTTGTGGTCAAACAGATCCCTGCAGTGGAAGCATTAGCCTACTACACCACCAGACCCAGCGTTTCATCATGAGTGGCAGCCCGGCTGTGGTCGAAGCATTAAATCAGATTCTTCTCAGCACTTTAAAGTGCAGCAGGCGGGAGCTGATGGTCGAACCAGAAGAGAGCATCAGCCTGCTTGCTGCCCGTCACTGGGAGGAGTCCTTCGCTGGCCCACCCATTGATTCACTGACCTGCTGGACACTTACGCCCATGCTTGCTTACTACACAACACCCTGACACCTAGCATGCCGGCTGCTTTTCACTCATTGCCAGCTCATACGTTGCTGCTGAGCTGGTTCCAATCCAATCCCGTCGACTGGATTCTATCAAAAACTAATAAAAAACGTGAAAATAAAAATAAAAATACAATTTGTAAAAAAATTGCGACTTACCTTGTATAGAAAGCTATAGAAACAATTGCCTTTATGACCTATTGGCTTTGCCAGTCGTTTTTATTAATGCTGGACAGCATGGCTAAGTAAAGGGTAAAATGTCTATGACGTGACTGGGATGCAGCCCAAGTAATTACCAGTGGCTGAGAACAGTTTAACAATTCCCCCCAACACCTTTTTGTATACTTCAGTGTGTAGCCATATGTGGGATGGGCAAGCCCAGACGTGGGTCCTGTGCACTGATTTCAAACTAGCCTGGCTGATGCGCCCTAATAAGGGTGAAACTAGTCCTGGCTTGCTTGTATTATGAGCAATTAACAATATGACAAACAGACACTCTCTGTCCAAAACTTATTTAAATTGGTGCTTACCAAGTCACCATAGTATAAAACATGGTCCCAACAGCCAGAAGACCCTCCATATCATGATATATGCAGTTTGGTAGAAAAATATTATATATTTATTTTCATTTTTCAATTGACAAAGGATACCAAAAGGTAAAAAGGTGAACATCACAAGTCAGTAAACAACATGAGTCTCACACACATGCATTCTATCAAACAACCACATACTCAGACAAACTCAGAAAGACCATCAAATCATAGTTCATTAGATCGCAATCAGTGTATACAAATATGAACAGGGTTCTTCCCCCAATACATAGGCAAATACAGATTTTAACATATCAAAAATAATAAGTATTTCGACTCCTTGGATGATCATATAATACAAGGTGCAAGTTCTTCTCCGGGGGGGGGGGGGGGATAGAAGTAGGGGAGACACTGGGGTTCCTGCTCCCTCTGCCAGCTATCAGGTTCAGGGGTCCCCTTCTGTGAGAGTGATTGCTTGTATTCGGAGTCAAAGAGGATCTGGCCTGGAAGTTCAGGCTGGACTGTTCCCATCTGAGCAGGGTGTGCAAAATAACAATGGACTGGTTGCTGCCTGAATAATTACCAGTGGTTTGCATTAATGTAAGCATTCCATCCATCAGCTTTTTGTATACTTCGGTAAGTCACTTTGTAGGCACGAGCATCATGTATTCACGCCTACAAAATTATGTGAACTTTTTCTCCTTTTTATTTACTAATTTGAGTTTGTTCAGTAAATAAAAAAAATAAAAAAGCACAAAAAAAAAAATGTAGGCGTGTGGGGGAAGCGACAAAGATCAAGGATGGCATAAGCAACATGTGGAATCGGGGTGCGGGACATAGTGTCAGGAGGCAGAAGAAACAGGGTGGACATGGCGGGTGGAGGCAACAGGAAGGGCGCACATTAGGTCTGGAAGCAACAGGGAGTATGTGGGTGGGGGAACTAACAAACAGTGATGGTAGAAGTACACGACGAGAGAGAAGCCCAGAGCACGCAGGGACAGGTCAATGAGGAGCAGGCGATAGAGAGCAACATGGAGAGAAGCAAGAGGGAGAAAACTAGTTCACAAGGGAGACAGCTGCAAAATGTATGCACTCTCAAAGAGAGTTAAACCAAGTAATGAGACCGTGCTGCAGGGGAGGGTCAAACAGAAGAAGAAGAGCCCAAACAAGCTAACAAATACAAAGTAACAGTGACAATAATGCTAACCAATGGTAAGAAGCCCACCCTCAGCTGACAATTGCTAATTTTGCAAAGAGACAGCTTGGGTTGTCTGGTAGGCGAAACCTAACTATGGACTGATTGAGATCGCCTCACAATTCCTCTCCGTTGGAGTACATGGAAATCCATCATGCTCATTTACCTCACGAAGACATTCACTTGTCCCTACAGCAATCATTTCAAGAGTTTGCTTCAGACTTGTTCTATATTATGTGAGCAAAAAGATCACAAATAAAGTAACTTATTTTTATTAAAAACTCAGGGTTAAGTGCTTTTTTCCCCCATTTTAGCAGGTATTCCAACCAAGGCAATGTGTACATACGAGGCAGAACACCAGAGGGCGCCAGCAGTACAATGAAAGGTTGAAAACACATCGACGGACACATATCGAGTCAAGGAGAAAGTTTTTATTAATTTAAGGTACTATAGGAACACTTTTGGTCTGTATGAAGTAAACATAACCAACTGTTTGAAACTGGTTATCATTTACAAATAATGTTTAGTGACAGTAACGCATGGGAGCAGTTTTTTAAGGGAGAGCGACAATATTGTCCACATAACTCAACGAAACAGTAAAGGGGGTGGTGGTGATGGACAGAGTATTCCGAATTAATGCAGAACACTCCTACCCAGTCAAGAGATCAGGGCTTGATCCATCACCGTTTTTTAGCTCACTGCACCATCCCAGTTCAGAACCTGGCTATATGCAAATTAGTCTGTCCCTGGCCCAGTGCATCATGGGAACAGGGCAGACCAAACTACCAAGCCAATTCTTTCACTGGAAAGGAAACAAGCTTCCGGGGACCGGTTTCTGGCATTACAGCCGTCTTCGGCCCGGCTTGCTTGAATCCTGATGGTGCAGTGAGCAAGGGACTCGCATCCGAGTATACCCTTCCACGCTTATGGTGGCCAAAACGATACAGTAAAGGGGGTGGTGATGGACAGAGTATTCCGAATTATTGCAGAACACTCCTACCCAGTCAAGAGATCAGGGCTTGATCCATCACCGTTTTTTAGCTCACTGCACCATCCCAGTTCAGAACCTGGCTATATGCAAATTAGTCTGTCCCTGGCCCAGTGCATCATGGGAACAGGGCAGACCAAACTACCAAGCCAATTCTTTCACTGGAAAGGAAACAAGCTTCCGGGGACCGGTTTCTGGCATTACAGCCGTCTTCGGCCCGGCTTGCTTGAATCCTGATGGTGCAGTGAGCAAGGGACTCACATAACTCAACGAAGCCATCTTTACCGAAAGCTTAACATAAACAAAAAGTCCGATGGAAAGTTATTATTTCATGATTGATGATGAGCTCAGTAACTCCTCTGCACAATTTCCCCAGAGCATCATCCTGTGGGTTAAAATAGCCTTTCCCGCTTGACGCTGATGTCATAGAGCAATACTCGTTCTAAACACTGGATAATGCACAGCAGGGTAGCATCCGGATGGACAACGAGCGATAACATAGGTCAAATGAAACTTTCAACTTGCAGTGAGCAGCACGCACTTCCAAAAACAAGCATTGGCATAGCCAATAGGTCTCGCCTTTGGGACCTTATAAGTATTTAGTTATGCAGCACAATATCCTTGGTGCAACATCAACTGTTGCATGGCTAAACACTTATAAGGTCCCAAAAGCGAGACCTATTGGCTATGCCAATGCTTGTTCTTTGTAGTATTATGTTATGTGTGAATTTAATAAAGTACATTTTATTTTTTCCAAATAAAAGCACTGCTGGACATCGATGTATTGCATTACTCTGTTCTTGTGGGGTTCTAAGTATCTATCTCATAACACCTCCTTGAGTAAGCCGCGGTTTGCTGGTCTTGGTTTCCTGAGGGTCAATTACTAAATGTGTGTACTTGGTGCACACTTTGCTTCCAGTTTTTGCCGCCATAACAAAAGTACTAAAAGATGCGAAGTGTCCCAAGTGAAACCCAGTAACTACGGATTACCCTGGTTACTCTCACACTGGTAAACCAATTCCTAAACGAACTGCAATGGGGTTCATTGTTACTGCCTCAGAAGAAACCAGCCCTGCTACTGCCAATCTCCAAGAGTGCCACCTGCTCTGATACCACAAATTTGAACAGCTGCAGTGGCAGTATTCGGTGGATAACTAGCCATAAAATGTCAGTTCGTTTCGGCTATCAGCAGCAAGGCCTGTGTGGCATGACACACTGGATTCCCCACCTATGCTTGTTTATGTAGTGTGGCTATGCCACTCTTAAATACATCAACTTCAGTACATGTGTAGTATAGTAATCCTCTGTGTTGGTAAATCATGCTATCAAGTTCAGTGGCTTCACTAACCCACTGTGCTCACAAGGGCAGGTGGAGCGCTTTAGGGCTGGTAAAACCTGGGTAGCGCAGCTGCTAGAAAATGCTGCAGAGCTGTTTGCATGAGGCTGGAGGCCATCCCTGAGGAAAGGGGGCGAATGGCTGTGAGCAGTTAGGCGCCCTGCTACTGGAGCAGGTACCTGGTGACACCAGTAAATTCAAGCTGGTGTGTACTTGATGTGCTGCTCAAGTGTTCTATGTGTGGTTAATGGGTGGTGGTGGACTACCAGCAGTCACGAGCAAGGGTTCTTCAAAACAAGGAAATTACTAGCCTGAGTTATTAATGCCCCATGCCGCCAATCCTAGGCCATCTCCATATGGAAAGCAAAGCATCTCTGCTCACCGGTGGTGGAAGAGTACTTAACGTAGGAGCAATTGCTGCAGCGTTCTTCCAAGAGTAAGACTCGCCCATATTTACATAAGTACACAGCATGTTTTAAACAATTGCTATGCAAGGGGAACTGTTAAAGCACTTTTGTTGAAAAAAAGCAATACCTTACCAATACTGACAGCACATACACCCCTCACAGAAAAATGGTAATACACTAACAAAGCCTCTCACACCACTCACATTGTGAATCTGCCACTACTGATGGCACTCAAAACATTGCAGGATGCACACTTGCCCTTCACACTCAGTTTCACACTTCAGACTATTCTGCCTCACCGAGGCCAGCAGTCACGTCTCCAAATGCAGTCACAGACTAGCAGTAACAAGCTACCAGAAGCACCCTCTCCTCAATGACTTGTAGATGCTAAGTACAAACAGCGCCCACACACCCCTCAGTGTAGCACTAAAGCCAGTTGTGCCTTTCTAATGAATGACGTGTAGTGGTTTAATCAGCATGTAGGAAGGCATCAACATTGCTACACAAGGCCCTTAAGGAGCAACATAGGGACTTGTGTATAGTACAAAGGTGCAGAGCGGAATATACTGCCTTACAACAGAACAGGAGTGAGGAACTGCAAAATCTATCTTGGGGAAAACTGCTTAGGGCATGTAATCTGAAGGACGCTAGGGCTTTCTGAAAGGTGGCACATAAAATCAGATATATGTGTGCCAAGCCCAATTCTATTAACACTGCCATCAGTCTGGAAGGCTGGGTAGACCATTTTAAAGATGTTTACGGGCTGAACACTGTGTATTAGCATGCACCTTTAAGAAGGAAACTGAAATAGTGTTGATCTTTTAGCAGCAAAATAATTCCAAGAGGACCTCGTTTAATCTTAAAATTGGGCAGCAGTTACATCATCCAGAACTAGGGATGTGCTGTCACCTTGTGGCCATTAACAGCAACTGGCCCAAACCACAAGTGTCTGTAAAACCACCCCGAATTAACTGTCAGTCACCCCAGCGTCATCGTTCAATGTATTTAATACCCGCCGACTAGTGTATTTGTACGTGTCTGAGCTGTAGAGCTCCGAGAGGGGCTTGGTGAATGGAGCAGGTTTAGGAGGCAGATTACAAAAGTCGCCACAACCGAGGAACATGATTATTGAGTTTCTGTTATTGTTATTGTTAACCGTCATTCGTATTTGTTTATTTGTTAGGTGAGTCAAACGGGGATTGCGTGCAAACTTAATTCTAAGCTCTGGGAACTAGAGTAAAAAGGAATAAATAAGTAGAAATAACACCGGGAACTAGAGTAACAAGCCGGTAATGCTTGTGTAAACAAAATGTGCGGGCGCGAACGGGAGTTGTGTGCGCACGCAAAAGTGCAAGAGATCAGCAACAGAACATTGGAGAGGCGGAGCGAGGCGCGCGCGCGCGCTTGTGCGCGTAACAGCAAGCTGGTGGCCGCCTTTGGTAGCACTTTAAAAACCCGCTTACTAAATGTCTCGCCAGACCAGCGCATGCGCTGGCTCTAGCGAGACCTAACAAATGTACTCGATAAACCAAGGCATCGAAAAAGAGATATGGTAAGAAACAAACACAGAACAGGGAAAAGGGGCACTTAAGAGGCGGCCCAGGTGCGGCTCTTGCACTAAGGCGGAGGATGGTTGCCCCACTGCTCTCAGAGCAGGAAAAAGGAAAAATAAAATTATAACAGATTTTATCATGTTATTTTTCAGCACTACAGGGCTGGGTTAGGACGGGGCTGCTGCCATGGGAGGAGTGGTTCATGCACTTAAGTGCACATGACGGTTTGGCTGGCCGTCTTGGGCTGGCCAAACAGTCATGCACACTTCGTATGTTCTCCACTGGGCTGTAATACACAGCCTGTGTGGAGAACATGACCTGGCTCCCTGCCCCCATCTGAGAGCCGAACCATGGCGCTCAGACCAATCACTGCATGGCATTGCAGCATTGTGATTGGCTTAGGGCAGTCTGTGGGCTTTCGGTACTCATTGGCAAAGCACTGACAGAGGAGAGACAGAGGCAGTAGTGCCTTTAAAAATATATATATTTTGTTCCCCTCCCCGCCACCCCATTCCGTGCCAGCTGCCACTGTTAAAAGCACGAAAAGAGGAAAAGTGGGAAAATATACATAATTAGCAGCTACAAATGTAATCAGTTTGATCTAACCATACTATTCTCTACCGAATCGAGGCAGCAGAAAAAATATATGTGCCCTGGGTTTTGGAAAAAAGGAGTGGCATATGTACTCTAGCGCCACAGAGAAAAAAGTGGTCTGGAACATGTCCTGGGAAAACATATGAGAGATCAGATCAACTTGTAGAGTTATACAATGTCAGGTGTCACTATCTGACCCAGTCATTCGTTACAATTACTATTGCTTTCTGGTACTTGTAGTTTCGATATTTTCAAATAAAACTTTACTATATGTCCCTCAAAGCAACAAAAAAAACAAATATAGCAACAACAACAAAAAGGCCTGGGGAGGGGAATTAATGGATCGTGATAATGGAGGCGTTTACATCCGTGACAAAGAGGGTATGGAGTAAAGGAACAAACACTACTTTACAGTTGCAAACTTTGTAAGTTGCAAAATCACAGTGCTTGCAACAGCAAAATGACTTTTTTATATCTACTAAACCCAGAGTGCAATTCAGTGAAGCCTTTCTGAATCTAAAATGGGGTTTCCCACTTGTTCTGATTCGGAACTAGGAAGGAGTGTAAAGCAATGAGATGAATGGATGGTGTGTGACCAAAACCGCAATCACATACCATTGAAAAGTTATTGACTGCTTAAAGGAGATGGTAAGGGAGGAGTCGCGCGAGCGCGTCGACAAGATGGCCGCCGCCACCGGAGCTCCGTAGTTTCATCAGCCTAATGAGCTGATTTACGACGATTTTCACCTCAAGGTTTGCTCGTTTTTAATAGCGCTTGCCTCTTCTGCCGGCCCCTTACCTTTTGATGTGATTTTTGGGCATTTTCATCGTGTGGAGTTTCCTCTGCCTGCTTCCTGGCTCCTCTCCCCAGCCTCTGCTCTGATTCTGCCGACTGTCTCAGCTCAGGGGGCGGTGCATTTCTAAAGAAAGGGCCTGGCTTGGGCCTAGCCACTCCCACGGCTCTCATTAACTCTTGCACTGCCTTTTTCTCATGCACTTTGGAAGCTTTTAATACTCTTTTCCCTCACATTTATTAAATTTTTGAGGTGGGATTGGTATTTCTACATTTTCCTGACGCAAAAAGTTGTTTTTTCTCCTCAACATGGATAACAAAAATCTTGCTACCAACAAAAGGAAGCAGCAGGTATCTCCACCCCCAAATAAATCGAAAGTTGTTGAAACTTCTGAACCTTCACTTACCTTGATACTGGAAGAAATAAAAGCGCTGCGCATGAATACTGATGCTATTGCAAACGAAGTAAAAAATGTTCGCAAAGATATGGCGTCAATGTCCATGAAAGTTTCCGACAATTCTATTAAAATTCAGGACAATAAAACCAAGCTCGACGCATTTACACCTTTGATGGCTCAGATAGTACCAATGCATAACCAATTATTGGAATTGGAGAACCGTAATAGACAATATAATCTCCGTATTTTCAATTTTCCTTAAGAAGTTGAGGGCTACGACTGTCGCTTGTACCTGGAATCCTTGCTGCCCGGTCTTCTAAATATCAAATTTCCAGAAAAAAATTTGAGGTGGACAAAGCGCATAGAATTCCCTCACACAGGAATCCACGCCATACAAAACCCAGGCAGATGATTTTTAAGGTCTTGCGTCACCATCACTTGGTTCTCATCAGGAAAGCTGCCAGAGACATTCCTTCACTTCTGGTAAATGGCTCCAAAATATTTATCCATCAAGACTTTGCTAAAGAAACGGTTGCTATTCGCAAGGAATTTTCTTCTATGCGTCCACATCTGAAAAGCCTTGGTTTTAAGTATGGTCTATTTGATCCGTCGACAATGAGAGTTTGGAAAGACACCTTCTCAAAATCTTTTCATCGTCCTGCAGACTTAAGACTCTTTTTGGACCAACAAGCTTCGTCATCAATGGAGACTCAAGCTTCTATTACTTGATTGCATTTAATTTGAGCATTCCTGGCGATTCTTTTTTCTTCATGGGCTCCAACGGTTTCTGGCCATGCTTGTGCAACGGGTGTGCGACTCTGTGTCCTTATTTATGTGCCTTGTTTGTACTTTTTTCTTCCTTTTCTGTTTCTTCCTTTTGTATCTTTCCCTGCCTTTTCTAGCTTCCTACGTAGAGTTACTTTTCTTCCATGGCTGTTTTCCCTCTTCTCTTTCTCTAACTCCTCTCTTCATTCTCTTTTTACTTCTTCATGGCTACTACACATGATATTAAAATTGTTTCTCTTAATGTTAAAGGTTTACGACATCCAGTTAAACGAACGAAGATTCTAGACTACTTGGGGGCTTCTAAAGCTGATATATGTTTTCTTCAAGAAACACATGTTGATGACACCATTTTGCAATATATGAACAAAAAGTGGGTAGACACTATGGTTTCCTCGCCTGCCCTTGGTAAAAAGAATGGGGTTGCGATTTTCTTTGCAAAGAGGTTACATTGTCAGGTTATTAATAAATTCACAGATACCGAAGGTAGATTTATTGTTGTTAAAGTTAAAATTCATGATTCCACCTTGTTTCTGCTCAATGTTTATGGCCCCACAGCCGATGATCCTTCGTTTTGGTCTAACTTATCTACAGAAGTTCTAAAGTTGGGACAAGTTCCTTTGATTGTTGGAGGGGATTTTAATGTGATCATTGATCCGTTACTTGATAGACTTTCTACTACCAAGTTTAGGCCCCCTAAAGTTTTTCATGCTTTTAAAGCTTTCATTAATACTACTAAATTGGTTGATGTATGGAGAATACACTTCCCCACTGAAAAATGGTTTTCTTTTTTCTCTAATCCCCATAATTCTCATTCAAGGATTGATTATTTTTTGATTTCACCTTCCCTACTTCAGTCTGCTACCAATCCTGTTATAGGTACTATAGATATTTCAGACCATGCTTTAATTTCATTTGTCTTAAATATTTCTTCTAATTTTACTAAACAAACTAGGTGGCGTATGAACTCTGACATTGTCCTTACTGATAAGCATAAACCTAAACTATTGCAGGCTATAAAGGATTATTTCCTATTCAACCCCGAAGACTCCACATCACTTGTCACCAGATGGGATGCATTTAGGGCCTACATTAGAGGTACCACTATTTCAATTATGGCTCATGAGAACAAACAATTTAACGCTACCATTAAACATTTGGAAAAGCAAATTGCTAAATTGGAGCGTTTGTATATCTCTTCCAATGACCCCCAGTACAAACTAACGCTTCAAAAACTCCGCTATGAATTTAATACCATTCTCAGTCGCAGAGCAGGAGTCCAACTTTCAAAGTCCAATGCTAAATTTCGTTTTAATTCCAACAGATCAGGTAAACTCCTTGCTAATTACTTACGAATTAAAAGAGATAAGACTCAGATTACCTCTACACGAGGATCTCAAGGCACAGTAGCTATTTCTCATAAAGATATTGTGCAAGAATTTTTACGTTTTTATTCTACCCTTTATAGTAAACCTGACACCTGCCCTGACTCTTTAATCGATTCCTTTTTAAATAAGTGCAATTTACCCCATATTTCCTTATCAGATAGAGCAGGTCTAGATTCGCCAATTACTTCTGAAGAAATTTTGCTTGCCATTAAGTCACTTCCCAAAAATAAATCCCCAGGTCCTGATGGTATTCCAGCAGAATTTTACAAAGAATTTCACTCCCATCTCCTCCCTTATTTGCATGCCCTTTTCTCTCATTTTGGCTCCTCTGGTACTATCTCGGGCTCGTTTACGGAAGCCTTAATTATTGTTTTACCCAAGCCTGATAAAGATCCTACCTTGGTCTCTAATTATCGCCCCATTTCCCTAATAAACCAGGATTGTAAGCTCTATGCGAAAATCCTGGCTACTAGACTAGCTCCTGTACTCCATTCCATTATTCATCCAGATCAATCTGGTTTCATGAAAAATAGATATTCTGCTAATAATACTAGAACTCTATTACATATTATTGAACAAAGTTCTCAACTTACTTCTCCTGCGGGAGTGATGGCATTAGATGCTGAAAAAGCGTTTGATAAGATTCACTGGCAATTTTTATTTAAAACTTTACTGTCTTTTGATTTTGGTACCCCTTTTATTCGTATGATTTCTGCTTTATATTTTGCCCCTACTGCTCGTTTGTTCATTAATGGTCAAATTTCTAGTCAATTTTCGCTCTTTAGAGGAACTAGGCAAGGTTGTCCCCTTTCCCCACTGTTATTTCTCTTAGGTATTGAACCTTTTCTTAATTATATTCGCCTCTGTGATGACATTCAAGGTATTATGATCAATGATGTCACTCTTAAAACTTTAGCTTATGCAGATGATGTTTTATTATTTATTAATAACCCTCTTTCTTCTGTTCCTTCCCTATTAGACATTATTGCTCAATACTCTATGGTTTCGGGTTACAAATTGAATGTAAACAAAACTGAATTTTTTCCTTTGAATGTGTTTTGTACCTCAGAGATGCTCCCAAACAAAGATATTCTTTGGCAAACAACCAAACTCAAGTATTTAGGTATCCTATTTGCTTCATCGCTACCAGCTACATTGAAACTTAACTCTGATTTTATAATTGACTACATTAAAAACAAAACGTCTAAGTGGTCCGCCCTTCATCTCACTTGGTGGGGAAGAATGGAATCTATAAAAATGACTATAGCGCCTAAAGTTTTTTACTCTTTAGCTATGATCCCCACCCAATTTCCTCTCAGTTTTTATAAAACTATTGACATACTCTTATCTAAATTCCTTTGGTCTAACAAAGCCCCTCGTATTGCTTATAAAAAGTTAAAAATTCCCAAGGCTCAGGCTGGTTTTTCCCTTCCAGATTTTCGCCTTTACCATAAAGCTTTTATCTTGAAACAGAGTGCCCTTTGGTTTAATACGTCACATATGGTAAAACCTCCAATTTGGTTGGACATTGAAGCATCCATTGTTCAACCCTTTTCTTTACCTTCATTGCTGTCAATGTCATCCACAGCGAAGATTGTTCATCTCTCCTCCATCATTAAGTCCTCCAGATTGATAATTAATGATTTAGATTCTAATTTTGAATTGCCCCTACTTTCCACAATCCACTTGTCTTTGTGGCACAGTGCACTCCTTAAATTGAACAGAAACATTACTTTCTGGTCCTCCTGGATTTCAAAAGGAATTTTATATCTTAAAGATGTCTTTACTGGTAATGCTTTTATTCCTTTTGACCAGCTACAGTTAAAGTTTGGTCTCCCTGCTATTGACCTCTTATGTAACTCTATTTTAGATTCCTTTCCCAATGGTATTCCCTCTTCCACCACAAATGACCTATTAATCTACATCACAGCTGCAACATCGTCCCCTAAAGCTGTATCTGTTTTTTATAAACAGTTTTCCTCCTCAATGGGTTCCAATGTTCAGATTATTTCGTCGTTCTGGAATACTGAACTTTCCATCTCCCTGTCAGATGACTCATGGTCCTCTATATGGCTTGCCAGTATCAACGGCTGGCTCCCAGTGTCCCTTTATCAAACTAATGCCTATATTTTATTTAATGCTTTGTGGACTCCATTATGTCTATTTCGTGCAAAACTGTTGCTTTCTGATGTTTGTTGGCACTGCAATGCTAGCTCTGGTTCACTTCGCCATATGTTGTTTGAATGTCCAGTTATTATGAAATTTTGGTTAGCAGTATGGAGTGTAATTTTGAAAATTTTACCTTTACAAGATGATATTTCCTTTAATTTATTAATTTGCAAATCGATTGCCTTGACTTCTCCCCTTTCTGAATCAGAGGCAAAATTATTTAATTTTCTAGTCACAGCTGCTTTAAAATCCATTACTTTCTGTTGGAAAGATGCTTCTTCTCTTTCAGTCCATGCATGGTGGTCATGGATTACCTTTACGAGAAGAGGTGCGCAGCTATCTCTTAATGGCATTACTCATAATTCACAATCATTTCAGTCGTTTTGGTCTT
Organism: Lissotriton helveticus; assembly: GCF_964261635.1. NCBI lineage: Eukaryota > Metazoa > Chordata > Amphibia > Caudata > Salamandridae > Lissotriton > Lissotriton helveticus. The sequence goes on from NC_136057.1 coordinate 775,167,340, forward strand.
CTATTGATTCATATGTTTCACAATGAAATTATTATGCATTTTCTTATGTTCTATTTTTACATTACAATATAACAGTAACTCTGTAGTTTATGAATTTATGACCCTATGACATGTTCTTTCCTTCCCCTCTTCCTCCCTTTCCTCCTTTCCCTTCCTCTTTAATTGCGATTCTATTTTATTATTATATGTTAATATTGCGTATTTTGGCTTAATGCATTTCATATTGATTAATGGATTGCTTCTGCTTGTAATTTCCTTCCTCTTTTTTGTATTGTATTTATTCTTTTTCTTAAAATTTTATAAAATCTTTCTGAACTAAAGGAGATGGTAAGCCATTTGCAATGGGGAAGCATTACTAGTAGGATATATTATCTCGGAATTGTGCCAAGCCACTTTGAAGGGTGCACAATGTGACATCAAAAGAAGGGCCTCAGAATGGTCTTTTTCCTTTCTGGAGGAAAGACACCAAAAGTTAATGGTTAATAACTTATTTTTCCACCACGTATTTCTTGCCACATGATAATTCCTTCGCGATAAATACTTTCCCACTACTTGTTCAAAATAGAAGTACCTCCTCTTGCCAAACTCCTCAGGCACTATAGGTGTTCTACATACACGCTGATGACACCAACACATTTTACTATCAGTAAAGCCACTATAACACTGTGCCTTAATGTACTGCCAATGCAAGATTAGGAAATGGATGGATTCCAACTGGCTTAATACCATTCTAGAAAAGACCAACATCCGACTGACTGGTAAACTCTCAGCTTGGCCTCTTTCCATCTGTCAATGCAAACTAGGCTCTTTTCTTTTGGCAAAGTCTAACATGAAGAGTCTGGGTGTCCGGTTTGATTAGAAGCTTAAAATGGAGTCTCACATCTCAGCAGTGTGTCATCTAGTGCACTGCGCTTGCAAAAATTAAGGCCTATTCTTCTTATACCTTGGAATCTCCAACCATCAGATTGAGGCTTAACATTTTACAAATCAGGTTGCCAGATTTGGTGTTCTTGCTCCTCAGTATTTTTCTGCTAAGCTCATCTTACACTCACTACATTGGTTCAATAGTGTCACTAGAGATTTAATCTTTTTAAATATGTGCCTACTGGTTGTCTTCAATCCTCACTGGTAAACCTGGCAATCATGTGCTTCAACAAGTCGTCTGAAGTACGCAGATCCATGATTGTGTTTCTTGACTAGTTATGGAACAACCTTCCTCATGATTTCAAGGGGATCTACATCCTGCATTAAGCAAACGTCTTTCAGGTCTAACAAGCTCATTTTATAATGTAACCTTCCCTTCCCTGTCATAGGTGAATTGGTCTAGTGGATATTTGCTGGCCTTGCAACTTGAGAAACTTTGTCATATACAAAAAAACTTGAATTCCTTCGTTCTAAGGATAGAGTCCCAAACACATCTCAATTACATCCAGGTTTCTGTGCTGCAGCTTGGAAGAGTTACCAACACCTGCTGTCTATCGGCATATTATTAGAATAGTTGATTTGCTTGGCAAGAAAGGAATACAATCTAAAATTTAGGAAAAAGTCTCCTACAAATTTTGGGATACATGCAAAAATGCATTTTATACTAAACTTGAGCATGGGTGATAGACACATGACGTAGTCATTTGCATTACATTTAAAATGTGGTAAAAATGCACCTCGTAAACTAAGGACTTCAAAAAGAATATCCAAAATATATTCATGTTCTTGGTTGCTTTCTATCCCAAAGTACATTTCCTCTCAATGTGAAGCACTGTATGAGAAAACCATGCTGGCACCCGACCCCTTTAATTTCTCTCTGCTGCCTAACGTGAAAATCAATAAGCATTATATTTAGGCTGCACTATGTTCTTCAATTTGCTTCAAAATTTGACCATCAAATTCCATCATTTATAAGCTGTTTTTTCAATCCAAAGTAATTTTCCATATTTGCAAAACGTGAGGCTAGGTTACAGTTAACACTGGTTTTTTTGACAATATACATTGGGAACATTAAACTATTGAGAAACCCTTGGTCAAACTTTATTTGTTGTTGGAAAAAATAATAATGGCAGGAATAAAACCCATCTCAGTGCATGTATGTGTGAGTAGCCGCTCACCTCTTTTTTTATTTAATAACTTTTTTTTCTGTAGCAAAGACAGTCAAAAGCAACACAAATAAAGGTTTTCAAAATATTGCAGCACACCAATCAAATACACATGAAAGTTGAAATACTGTCTTTGACATGATTGATAAGCATATTAATCACACAGATCCGACACATTTACCAAACACTTCGTTTACTCACCTCTTAAAGGTCTTACCTTGTTACAAATTTAAGGCTTTAGTTAAACGCATGTAGTCTATGGTTATATTCTTATATCTCAGTTGAGATAAAATACTCCTCTGTATATAAGCCAAATGTTCAAACCGTTAAAGTTATGATGCAACAACCTGACTCTTATGGACCTATACTGTACATTTATTTATACCTGCATGCTACTGACTTTGCTAATGCTGGTTTGTGTACTGGTCCACAAACAGGCAACACCATCCGAAGAAAGGATACTGGAGAAACCCTCTCTTGCTTACGTTTCTCAAGCATCCATTTTTTAAATCCTTTTGTTAGCACTGGAGCTCATCGCTATTGGGTCGCTCGTACAATATAAAATAACTCCTAATGATGGGACATGCACATACCAAAACTGTTACATCAAAATGGTCCTTTGTGGGCGCAACCTAGATGTAATTGAAAATATCGCAAACCAGTGGCTACGGGTTTCAAGCCAAACATAGTAAATGGCTAAACAAGGCTGACCAAAAGGCCATTAGATAAAAAAAGCCAATACGTTAGCCATTAATGGCTTAACCCGCATAAACATGAAACCTAATCATTGGTGCTAATCCCACTAAAAAAAAAAAAAGAATAGCATTTTTTAACATATCGAGCTGATGGGAATACTCAGCCCAATCTGAATTTAGGCCTTTGTATGTCTAATGCTTGATTTCTAGTATCAATTAGAGCCACATTTATTTAATAAAGCGTAACAGCATATTTAGGGTATCCAAGCAATGTATCTTTGAAACAGTCACCAAACCCTGGAAAATAAAAATATATGATTATATATAGCCACAACCATTTGGTGACAAATGGAAAAATCTATGAACTTGCTTGGTGCATTATATAGTTAAAGTGACCAGAGATCTTTCAGTTACACTATATTGATCTCAGTTCATATCTAAGACATAAACATGAAAAATATCAGACAATATTACACACAGCAATACTTTGCACCAATAATACTAAAGATAGGACACAATCTGCAATGTAGTGTAACAGAAAGAGATAGGAGAAAACCACACAAAAAAACAACACACCAAGTCTGCCTATTCTGTCCAATTCTCTTTCCATTAAGGACTCAAGAGCCTGATGTACTATTCCCATTCACAAACCATGGATGTGCAACTTTCACTTCCACTGGTTTTCGAATGGCAATACAATTTGGGATGCAACCTGTGTACTAACAGCTAGCATTGCAAACAGTACATTTGCAGGCGGTCACAAATGTCATCATTGCCTAAAAAATATTAATTAGGAAGGTTGTGACCCCTTATGCTTGGCGGCGAATGCTGGCATGAAGGCCTGCAGCAGACTACCATCCATTCAACTGAATTGATCACGAACAGTTGGTAAAGTCCTTTATGAGTCCTAATTAGGAGGGGGCGTTTCTTTCACGGTTCCTACTAATTGTGAATCATAATGGATCATGCAAAAGTCCTTACCGACTTGTAAAACATCTTTCAAACATTTTAAAAAGGAACCTTGCAGATGCAAACATGTGTTTTTGCACATTACAGGCTTTGTACCTGGAGCACCAAGATCTCTCTTCAAATTTGGGTTTATCCCAAAAACCAGGATTTGCTTTACTACCCTTTCAGAGTTGCAGGGTTCTAATAGTTATGAGTTTATTCTGTCCACTATATTTACAAGAAAACATTTTTAAGACTTAGGCCCTATTATGTGTGCGGGGGAAATATCAGTGTGTTAACTTCACACCCATAATTAACGATACTGCACAGAAATTAGTAATTCCCACAGGTTTATAAGAGTTCCAATACAACTCCCCTAGAGTGCTGGCAATTACATGCAGCTGGCTGCGTTTTCCAAATTCCATCCTTTTGAACTTAGAATTACCCCAGTTATTTTGCCTGCAGAAATGCTGCACAAGATATTACTACACATCTCAGAACACCAATTTGGGTAGAAACTCTTGTTTCTGCAAAAACTCGCATTAAAAGCCCTCTTGTAATTTGGGCATTAGCATTTGGATTTTGTTTACAATCCTGGTCAGCGAAAAGTAATTTTTGATATGAGAGTACCAACGAGGGCCATCTCTGCACATGTCAAAGGCTCTCCTTTTTGGACAGCATTCTTGTGGGCAACTAATTGCCAGTTTTCTGCACGGCGTGGGACTATATCTTTCAAAGACAATAGTGCCTCAGGGAAAAGCTGATTGAGCGGTTTATGTCCAACAGAGTCCGCTCCGAGACCTACAAATCAGATCAGAGGTGCAGCACCACGCCCCTGCTCTCCCCTTTCTTCCAGGCCCTTTTCATGTCAGATCTGAGAAGGAAATTGGATTTCAAGGAGGTAAAATAAGAATAGGTTTTCTGAGGGTTTTGTCATGGGATTGAGGATTGTTCTTTACCTTTCCTTACTGCTGTTCAGTATAGAGGTAGCAGTAGTGAATTAAAGCTGATTTTCCAAAAGTTTCAAAATAAGCGAATTCTTTCTTGGACAGGGCAGACGTGTCCAAGAGGTTCACTTCACAATACTGAAAAAATTCAAGAGACACATTTGCTGCAGTCAGAGTGTAAGGCTTTGTTTGGGAAGCTAAGATGGGTTGAGAGGGTTGCAGCTTCTGACCAATAATGTTGTTCAAAGGGAGTGGTTATAATTATTAAATCAAATGCAGGAGTGGAGCTTATTACGTCACAAATAGATGATAGAGGACGGTGGGCAATAGCTGAGGTGAGGTGACATTTTATCAGCTATACTTTAGCCAATTATTATGGCCCTAATGAGGACGATACCGATCCTCTGAATAATCTATGTTTAGCCTTGGTGGATTTTGAAACCACCCTCATTCTAGGCAGTGATTTTAATGTTCTGCTTAATAATAAATTAGACAGATCTTCCCACAGAACACAGATTGCGGTTCCATGTGTTAAAGCCTATTTAGTCACAATGCTAAAAAATGTCAATCTCTGTGACGGTTGGTGGAAAAAAATGGGTGAGGTGAGGGAATATTCTTTCTATAGGAAAAATAACCGCCATTCCTCCATAATTGATTATGTATTTATAGATCTCTCATAGTTAGATACAGTAAGGCTAATTGAATATCTATTGATTCGCATTTCGGATCATGGTGCTATTGTTTTAAAATTAGAGCTCCCCTCTGAGCCAATCTTGAGAAGGTGGACCCTGAATAGGAGATTCCTTTTGCAATCTTCGACCCCTGATCTTCTAAAGAGAGAAACAGCTACCTTTTTTTCAATATAATCTAGACTCAGCCCCTCTGCATATACTGTGGGATGCCTTTAAGGACTGGCTCAGGGGGACCTTGAAGGGTGCAGTTGCTGGTTGGGCCAGATTAGAAAAAAGCGAGATGGTAGATTTAGAGAAGCAACTAGCACTCGCAGAGACAGCTTTATAAAGGGGGAAGGTGGCTGATGATGAGAAAGAAACCCTACTAGCTAGGGTTGAGGATTTACAGATGAAGTTTAGGCTTAAAACTGAAGCAATTATGCTCCAAAAGTGGGAGGCAAGTAAGATGAGTGATTTTGACCAGGGTGAGATTTGTGGTAAACTACTCGCCATGAAAAACAGAGCTGATGGGTCCCGTAATTTTATCAACAAGATTATAGCAGGCTCCAAAATGGTGGAAGAAAAAAGGGATATTGAGAAAGCTTTCGTGGAATTCTTTCAAGGCTTGTACAGCGAGGGGTTAACAGTCAAGGATGAGGTTATAGATCAGTGGCTGTCTAAGAAACAATTACCAAAATTGGATGTTGCTAGCCAAACAATTCTCACCCAAGATATAGATGAGAGTGAAATACTTGCAATTTTAAATAAAGCTAAGAAAGGGAAAGCAGCGGGACCCGATGCAATTTCAATAGAGGTCTATACGCTAATATCTGATGTAATTATCCAGATCTGGCTGAGATTGTTTAATGAAATCGTTAGAGGGAGTTCATCTCTGCCGGATTCATGGAGTGAGGCTGTTATCACCCTTATTTTGAAGCACAGGAAGGACCCAACTCAGTGTCAATCCTATCGCCCCAAATCACTACTGACCAGTGATTATAAGATTTTTTTGAAGGTGTATTAAATGCTCAGATTAGTAAAATAGTGGGGTCAATAATGCATCAAGATCAAAAAGGTTTTCTAACGTTCAGGCAAACGCTAGACTTGATTTACTCCTGAATAGGCTCGGTCAATCTGGCAACAACGCAAGGGGTTCCCCTCTCTATCATTACTGTTGATGCTGCAAAAGCATTCGACCAATTTAATTGGCACTACTTAAATAACACCTTAAAGGCTTTTGGTTTTGGAGATAATTTTTGGGGAAGTCCTTAAAAAAATATATAATTCCCTCCGGGCCCAGATATTGGTCAACGGTAATCTCACTGCAGTGGTAACAATTCAGCGAGGCACAAGGCAAGGGTGTCCATTATCCCCCATTCTTTTTGATCTGTATATCGAGCCTTTCACCCAAAGTTTAAGGCAGAATGACATCATTTCCCCTTTTTAAAATTAATGGGTTTACTAGGAGGGTAGCATTGTATGCGGACAATCTAATTTTATTTTCCTCTGTCAACCCCACGTTATCTGAGTAACTGGTTGAAGTACAGGCTTTTGGTGGGGTATCAAGTCAATAGTGATAAGACCGAGATTATGGCTTGGAATACCCCAGCACAGGGCGTGAGGCTTGCTAAAGAGCTAAGATACCTGAGAGTAATAATAACCCAAGATATAGGGAAGATCCCCAATATAAACTTAGAGAAAGTTTCTAGGGAGGGGGAGATTCTTTTGAAGAGATGGCAAAGCTTACCGTTATCCCATTACGGGAGAGTTAATTTGATTCAAATGTGTGTCCTCCCCAAGAATGCCTACCTTTTTAATAATATTCCCTGGAATTTGATAAAACTGATCTCCTTAAAATACAGGGTAAGATCTCTTCATTTATTTGGGCAGCTAAAGGGATCAGGCTGTCCTGGAAGAAACTAAGGCGGAAACTGTCAAAGCGAGGTATGGGTTTGCCGGACCTTCAGTTGTACTGCTGGGCAGATCAATTAAAAAACTGCAGGATATTACTTTTAAAACCAGACAGCTCCCTGATTGGCAGTATGTTTAAATCTATGCTTCCAGATCTAGATGAGGTAGGTTTTATGTATACATTTGGAGCCCCTAAATATTTTAAAAGATTAGGCTGAAGACTATATAAGGCAGCTAAGTTATGGACGGATTGCCGGGCATGTTTGGGATTGTCCTATTACAGTGAATGGGCTCAAGTGTGGGACTCCCCAGGAACACCAGAATGCCTCTTAGATGCTTTAGCTCGGTCATTAAAGGAGGCTGGAGTCACACACTGGAAGGATATAATGGATGGCAATAACTGTTACCCTGGGAAGTCTGGTGGAATCTCACTAGGAGAGCTCTCTCCAGATGTAAATTCTATAAAATCTCTTCATGGTGTAAGAGCCAACGTTGGTTAATCTCCAAGGATACCTCCATGGAAGATGAGTTGCAAGACCCAACCGTTAAGAAAAAGGAGGTAGGACGGTGGTACCATCACCTTCTTGCGGCAGCAGATAGAAAAATGGAGCGTCCATACCTGGTTTAGGAGAGGTGCTTGCCGAGTGAAGATCTGGAAAATGTATGGCAAGTATCCTTAGAAATTTTATATCCATTGATTAAATCTGCTGCACTCAAGAAGAATCACTTTTTACACTTCACAGGATATACTGGTCGCCCGTGAAGCTAGCTAAAATAAAGGGCAATGGAGAGGCTAAGTTTACGAGATGCGGAGTCCCGAAAGCAGAGGACGTTCACATTTTCGTGGCTTGCCCCATGATTCGAGAATTTTGGGGCAGTGTGGGTTAGACTTTGTCGGATGTGCTGGGTATGGAGGTTGTTGATAAGCCCCTCTCTCATTCTTTTTGGTATTATATTGAAGCCTGAAGGGGTGCTGGGGCTCACGGGACTTCAAAGTAAGTTGGTATTTTATTTAGCTCTTTTGGCAAGGTGAGAGATTTGTAAGCTATGGTGCCAAGCTCTGCCTCCAACCTGCAGAGCCTGGTGGAATGTGGTACGATATTTTAGAGACTTGGACCAAAAGGTCAATCAGAATAGGGATAGAGCAGGCTTGGGGTGGGTTTGGAATCTGTTAGATTATACTGTTACTGTTTAATTTTCTTAGTACAATCCAATGATTATACCTCTTGGTCAGTTCACGATGCGTGGTGCGGCTGGGCTTCGCATAAATAGCATCAGCTGAGTCTCGTCCCCTTAGATAAGAGCAATGAGGGTGATACAGATCGAGAGGTTGTTTCATCTACGCAGGTCATATGAGGATTTAAAAAATGCTAAAAAAATAATACTGAAAGAATATATCTTTAAATACCAAATTCCTGAACTGGAAATGTGGCCAGCTGCGTGCTTCGCCACCCCCAACAAAAAACAACTTGTTAATCTTCCTACTTGCCGTGTTCAGTCATGAAAACGTTTGTCACTTCAGTCTCCAATCTAAGGTGATACTGTGCAGGATCTGCACAGTTTCTTTACTGGACAAAAAGACTTAAATCTTACAAAGATAAACAGAAAGTGAAATTGTCATTAGATCACTGGGCATATCTTGTTCGTCCTTTCCCTTGCTTTTAAAGGACATGAGGAAGGCCTACCTGTAAACTCAATAACATAACCAAAACCAAAAAGGCACGTCATGCTGCTGGCCGAGTTTTTCAGTTTTGGCACCCTCGAGTTGGAATTCCTTAAATTTCTGCCAGTAATCCATCGCGTCTCGTATCACTTTATGAAATACTATGAAGAATTGGTTTACCTGAAAAGAAGGCTAAATGCTAGGACCTAGCTATGCTTCACCTCTAGCAGCTTACTCAGGTGTACAACTGCTTACCAAATGTCTTAACATTGAACAGCAAACTCATTGACACAAATCCCTAATATTCACTGACAGCACATAGGTTTTGCATGCTGATGGGCTGTGGATATCTCTAGACAAAGTTTTCATGAAGCAGCACTTGAATCACTCCTCTGGCCTATCATACCAAATCCATACTTCTATGCAGGAGAATGTCAAGAAGGCACTATAGTCCGTATGCAGATGTAATATGCTATTTATTACCATTGTTGAGCATGAGGAAGGGTCATGATTCAAGAGAAACGAAGCCTTGACTGAGTCATGATGCACCTCCATTTTCTCAAAAATTGTAAAACACAACATATTACACTGAGAGGATCTGTACATGTGGTTTATGCCATGCTGTATGTATTTTCCTCGGTATGGCATGAACATATAAATACATATTGCCTTAGCCACTCTTCACCTTTCTGCTCAAAGCAATGCGTTTCCATTGACACAGGAGGGGGTACGTGTTGGTACAATTTCAAGTATCCGTGCCATAACTCGTGCCACCCTTCTTAACTTCTCTTTGGTTCAAGGACTTTGGTCTAAAGGGGCATTTTGAGTCGAACTCTGGGGCCTTTACTATAATAACAAAAAACAAAGTTAATACACCTAAGACTGATAAGTACCTTTGCAGATTTTTCTGCCATTAATTAAGACTAAAATAAAACGGATTCCGTAGCATAGTTGTGACACTGATTCATGGGAATGAGACAGATGAGACGCGAAATGTTTTTTTTTAGGTTGTATCATTTTTTAGCTCCACTGATTAGGAGAATGGGCAAATGACTGAACAATGAGGTACAGGGGTCTGTATTTATTGTACATTTAAACGTGGACAGACCCCTCCCAACGTTCCCCTTCGCAGATTTAATACTAAACACATCAGACTAGAACAGGAGTCACTTACCATTGCTCATAACCAGAAAAGTTCACCGTCTCTGCTACCGGGGCTCCCTGCTGTATCTCCAGCTCCTTGACTCGCGGGCGGGCTTGGCTCCGCCCCTCAAACACAACGAACGACCGGCCGGGCTTGTCTCCGCCGGTCCCACGAAAGCCTACAATCCCCAGGATCCCTTGGGGCAAAACGCCGACGCCACCACTGAGCGCGCCAGGAGGCGCATAAAGCAGCGCCAGATCCCTCGTCCCGCGAGGACGAGCGCGGGACGCGCCGGACGTAGCCCGGACAAAGGGCGGACAGTCTGTGACAGTCCGTGACTGACCGTAACTGGGCTGGGCCAGGATCCCTGCTTGTTGCTGTCGCTGCCTATCATTGTTACCCCTCAAGTAAGAAGTATCTTTGCCAATATATCTCTGAGGTCCTTGTTTATTTATTTAATTGGTAAACGCTCCTCGTCTGCTCGGCTTTCGGGGTGATACTTCTAGTCTCCCATATGTCCAAGCTAAGGTCTTCATCTGTACCTAATACTATAGACAATTACCTGGTTCAGGTTGTGAGCAAAATAAATAGCACAAGACGGATATCGTTGGGCTTAAGCTCACCACCTGCTATCTCTATGCAGAGTTCTCTGCTAGATCCTACTGTGTTAGAAGTTCCGATACAGGTACATAGTAGTGATATTTCCATCACCGAGATAAGCCCTAATGTTAACCTTGATTTAAATATATCCTCTGCTGTTAATTTAGATAATGAACCAGGTGACCAGTCAAGCATGATTGAAGATGTTCTCCCTTCCCCTGTGTCTGTGCCTACAACTAGAGCTATCAGAGCATGCAGAAAGGGTCAGAGCAAACGGGGCGGTTTGCGCTCCAGTAGGAAAAGAACAGCGACTTCACCGAAAACTACAGCCATAATAGAGGCAAATGGGGAACAAGGTGAGAAGGAGATATTAGGTGATGAATTGATTAAAAAGCTAGTGAGTATGATTGACTCCAAGATGAAATCTATAATCAAACCTTTGGTAGCTAAAGTTGACCTATTAACAGCCGAAGTAAATAGATTAGGTGGCCTGATAAACAAGACAGTTGAGGAGGCGGGTAATATACCAAATTTAGTGACAAATAGAGTTGTATCATCTACAAGTATTCCTAGGGGTGGGACAGGGGGTAGTTAAGATGTGATACCAGATCCGCCTCCTATTCAGCAGCCAGTAGACAAAGGTGCCCGGGTAATAGTCAATAAAGATCTACCACCAAATTCCTTAGGGATGAGTGTAGACAAAGGCCCGGTTCAACTTATTGTAGAGGCTTCTCCTCTTGTTCTGGTCTTGGCCAATGTACCTCCCCTAAAACCAGGTCAAGTAGAATCTACTTCTTCTTTGATTAGTAAAGCATACCACTGGTTATGCAATAATATGATGATATCTCAGAGGGGAAAACAACAGCTAGCCGGAGAAATTACCATGGCAAGAAGGGTGGACTGGATAGGGAACAGCGTGAAAAAACGAAAAGGAGACTGTGTAGTTCTGCATTTCTTAAGTCCAGAAGTACTCCCCGAGCTTTTAAAATACATATTTCCCCCCCAACGTAGGAGTGCCGAGATTGTTCCGCTAACCTTGGATTTTTTCTATAGGAGAGGTAGTACAGTGAATCCTAGCATTTTAAAGACAAAATGGAACGCGGTAACAAATAACTGGGGTAGGGTTGTACAACCTAGCGAATGGGGAATCAGCACTGAAAACAGATTTGCAGCACTGTCAGACCTGAATGATTGTGATTGACTTGAGAGGGCAGGCAGTGCTGTGTACAATGATCTGGCTGAGCTAAATATAGCCTATACTTTTATTGTCTAGGATTTTGGTTTTTCAAATGTTACTTGCATGTCCCAAGGAAGATCAACAGGTGTCACAATTTCTCTAGATGATAGCAAGAAGTATGAATCCACCAAGCTATCGTTCTACTCCATTGCAAAGCCTGAGTTTGAAGTGTGTGCTGTTGCTTCTACAGTGGGTACTAACTTTGAGAACACCTCTGTGAGGGTAGATGTTACTGATGATATCTGTCATGACGGCATGTTAGCTGGAACTGTACAGGAACTAATGGAGGATAATACTGCGAATCCTTCATTGACGGACCCGGATGGTATCGTGGACAATGTGGGGAAATTCTTTTCATGGAACATTGCAGGCTTGGGCTCTAAAATGGATTCTGGAGAGTGGCTTCGATTTGTTAATTCTTTTGATCTATGCATATTTCAGGAGACCTGGTCATGTGAACCATCTTTTGCACAGGGATACTTGAATTATTCTGTGCCCACGTTAAAAGGCCCAAAGGGAAGACCAATGGGCGGTCTAACCATTTGGGTTCGGCAGTCCCTAAAACTAGATGTTAAAGTAAAAGAAACTAGCTATATAGACATCCAACTAATCACAATGAATTCAGATATTCTGGGATCATTAGACATCTACAATGTATATATGAGGAGAACTAGGGGTGGGAGGTCAGAGGTTTTAGCAGCCTTGGGCTCCCTCCTTGAAACCTACTCCCAAGATAATCATATTGTCATTGCAGGTGACTTTAATCGAACATTTGAACCCTTAGTCACAGATGATAATTTCCTTGGGGATGAAGAGGATTGGCACTGGGGAGTCCCAAAACTAGAGTTGAAACCAGTTGCGCGCTGGACCGAGGATGTGATTAGTATGAATGCCTTATGTTTTGAGAAAGGTCTAAGAGCATTAAATGGAAGGACGCCAAGTGCTAAAAATGGGTCTATGACATTTGACAATGGGCGGTACAAGAGCAGAATTGATTACGTACTTTGTAGCCTGGAACTATGGCCGGTGTTACGTGACATGGAGGTTGTGTGGAGGAGTGAGAGTGACCACAATCCTCTGTGTATAAAGCATAATTGGTGGTCATTTTCCAACAGGACCAGTGGCCTTACTGCCCTTGTCCCACCCCTAATTGTCCCCACAAACGATATGCGTAGGTTGAGATGGATAAATGTTGTAACTAATCAACAGGCCAGGGATAACATTATAATTGAAGCTGATAAAGCAATATCTGCCATAGAACATATTAATCCTTCCAGCTCTGAGCTGAGTAGCCTGGCTGTAATCCACGACACCCTTTTTTCTGTAATTAAAAGCTACTTTTTGAAGCCTGTGAACGGCATGGGTGTAAGAATTCCTAAGAACGCAAAATGGTATAATGCCCATTGTAGGGATGCACGAAACGCCCTAGGTACTGCTCTAAAAAGTAGGGATACCATGGCCATTCAATTCGCTTGAAAGGAATACAAAGCCAGTATAGCGAACGCAAAGAAAGCCTGGGATGAGCATCACTGGTCCGAACTAAAAAGAGCTAGTGATAAGAAAGATTCTAGACTGTTCTGGAGCATTGTTAAATGGGGTGGCGAGGGGAAAGCCGAACCCCCAAATAACAATGTTCCGGAAGAAGAGTGGGTAAAATTTTTTAGAACTCAGTATGCTGAGATAAAACAGGTTACATCTACAGCGGACATAAATTATACCCACTTTAAAGATAATTTTTTCAGTCTAGAAGAAATTCTGGTGGCTTTGAGTACCGTGAACAGCGGGCGTGCGCCAGGCATGGATGGTGTTCCTGCCGACGTCTTTATTAATGATAAAGAACGATGGTGTAAGTACATATGCCTCCTCATTAACAATATCGCTAAGGGTGCAGAGGTACCGATATCCTGGCAGGGAGCAATAATTATACCAGTATTTAAGAAAGGTGACCGATCCCAGCCCGGCAATTACAGGTCGATTAGCCTTATTGATACCATACAAAAGATAATAGGGCGTGTGATTGTGAATAGGCTTCTTGACTGGGCTGAGGATAATGATGCTCTGTCACCGTTTTAAGCGGGATTCCGCAAGTCCACAAGTACTGTGGATCAGGTTTTCCGCTTTAACTTACTGCAATGGAAGACCGTGGTGCTGGGCGGGGGTAGCCTATATGCGGCTTTTGTCGACTTGCGGGCTGCCTTCGATCTAGTACCACGGTCGAAGTTGTGGTCTGTTCTTAAGAACCTGGGTGTACCTGATGATTTATTGACTTTGATAATGCGGCTCCACGAAGCAACATTTGCTAGAATCCAGTGGGGGGGGGGACAGGGCTTGGTGACAGCGGAATTCCCGGTAGAGCGGGGCATCCGGCAAGGCTGCTCAATGGCCCCCACTCTTTTTACACTGTTTATTAATGGTGTTGTATCCCGCATGGTATCGGCGGAGTTGGATGCTCCTTCACTAGCTGGCACAAAAATACCAATTTTAATGTTCGCGGATGATACGCTCATCCTATCAAAAACTCCAAGTGGCCTACAGCGTGCATTGGCTATTTATGATCTTTTTTGTGGTGAGCATGGTCTGGAGGTCAATGTGACCAAAACAAAACTTATGATTTTTAATCCCCATCCCAGTTTTAAATCTAAAATCATTATGAATGGTCGGCCTTTATAAGTGGTGAACATTTTTACTTATCTGGGTATTCATATCTCAAATAAGAATGGATGGAACAAACACATAGATATAGCAACACTGAGACATAGGCAACTATCAGGTGCTATTAGTTCTGAGCATAGAAAGTCCCTGACATAACCTATAAAGCCTGCTTTGCAGGTATATGAGGCAAAGGCTCTTGGTTCTGCACTGTATGGTGCTGAGTTATGGGGTTTTGAGAAGGTGGCTGCTCTCCAAATCTCGGAAAACAAGTTCCTCCGGTCTATAACTGCTGTCCCGAAAAGTACTCCCTTATTGCCCCTCAGGTATGACCTGGGTAGAAAAGCGGTTACAGATCTGGTCAGACTTCGACCGATTCTGTATTGGAGAAGGCTCTGGACTACGCCTGAGCTTTCCCATTATGCTGAGGGGTTTTTAGATATTATTAAAACGGATATATTCCATAAAAACAGGTGGCTTAAATCCTTGAAAGCAATTTTGAATGTACTTGGAATGGGTTCTCTTTGGACAGACCCAGCTGGAACAGCATTCCCTACTAAAATTGCTTTAAAAAAAATTTATTGGGAAAAGGTAGCCTCCCGGGGTTGGAGTAGCACTAACTTAGGATCTATGACTGAAGGATTCTTAGAGGCTAAGTTGTACCCTTCCCTGGAACCCTATTGGGATAGTATAACTCGGCCTGGAGACAGAAAACTTCTATTTCAATTGAGAGCAGGTGCATTACCCCTTAGATCTTTGACAGCTAAATGGGAAGGTGACTCGAATGATAGCTGTCCTGTTTGTGATTCCTCTAATGAAACTATGGGCCATTTCTTATTCTCTTGTACAGCCTACTTGGAACCAAGACGTGTATGGCTAAAACCGTTGTGCAAGAATTTAGGGACTACCAGTAGCACAGTTGCCTTGCGTATTATATGCACTAGTAGCGAGATATGGATATTAGTAGCAACTGCCAAATACCTTGGATGGGCATGGTCGATCAGACAGAGACTGCTAGTCACTTGACTATTCCCTGTCTGGGTAAACTGTAGGGTTGAATAGTCAGAGACTGCTAGTCACTTGACTATTCTCTGTCTAGGCAAACCGCCTGTATATTCTACACATGTTTTCCTTTTAAGAACCTTGTATGTCCTAGGTGTTCTCTTTTTTAACTATTTTTATAATGCATATTTACTGATATATGACATTTCTAAATTTCGAACTGTATATTGAGTCATAAATTGTAAATAATATGCTTTATCTTTTTAATGTAACTGATTGATTATTTAATTGTATTTTTATATGTAGACTGTTCTTGCTTTTATGAGTGAAATCTCGAATAAAGCATATTTGGATTTGACTTGACATAACCAGAAAAGTGTAGTGAACGAGGGTTCATTTCTCTTCCAAGAAAGACAAAATGTTGAGTCGTCTAATTTCTTGCATCAATTCCTATTGTCTCTGTGTTGTGCATTCTTGACTGCTCCTCTATTTGTATTTTACTATCTGATATGCTATTCTATTTCTGGGGGTTCTTAATCTTACTTTTGCAGATGTCGTAATTTCTACATTTTTGTTTCTATTTTCTATTTAGGGGGTTTTATAAAGCGCATGGTGACGCAACAACGGCGTGTCCCCGCGCTGAGGAGAGACTTTTATTACTGGAACTTACAGAAGCGGCAAACCTACTGAGCGAATAGAGCAGTTTTAAGCTTAGCTCTAAAAATTGATTCAGATGGCTCTAATCGCAGTGCCATGGGCAGCTTGTTCCATCTAGCGGCTGCAAGGCATCTGAAAGATCTTCCCCCCATCCGTGCTCTGGACACCTTAGGGACAACCAGGAGTCCAGAGCCGGAAGATCTCAGGGATCGGGGAGGCTCATAGGGTGTCAAAAGTCCTTGCAGAGGGAGAGGGGATCTCCCATTAATGATCCGATGGCACGTACAGAGTGCTTTAAATTCTACCCTGCTTCTGACCGGGAGCCAGTGCAAAGACCGGAGAGCCGCTGCAGAAGCAGCTCTTCTGGGTAGTCTAAGCACCAATCTGGCAGCGGCATTCTGTAGGACCTGTAAGCGGCTGAGATTCTTCTCCAAAGTGCCTAAATAGAGAAGGTTGCCATAGTCCATCCTTGATGTGACTAGTGCATGTACCAAGGTTTGTCGGGCTCTCATAGGCAAGAACTTCAGAGTCTTCCTGAGGATTTTAAGGGTCCCAAAGCATAGTCCGACCACCTGGTTGATCTGCGGGCCAAAGGTGAGGGCGGCATCAAACCAAATGCCCAGATTCCTCGCTTTTTGGCACGGAATGGGTGTTGGGCCCAGGGAAGATGGCCACCATGCCGACGTCCACGCAGACTGGCAACCCCCCACGACCAGCACCTCGGTCTTGCCCCCGTTGAGCTTGAGGCAATTGGCGGACATCCAGGCAGCAAGGTCTTGCATGCATGCTCTGAAGATGTCCGCCGAAAGACCGGGTGCGCGCGATAGGGAGATGACCAACTGCGTGTCGTCTGCATACGACACCAAGCTGAGGCCGTGACTCTCTACTAAGGTGGCAATCGGAGCGACATAAAGATTGAAAAGTGTTGGACTCAGGGACGAGCCCTGCGGCACCCCCTGGACCAAAGGAATTCGCTCCGAGTAGTAGTCACCCTGCCTCACTTGGAAACCCCGGCCAGTGAGAAATGAATAAATCCATTTCAACGCTGCCCCTCTCACCCCAACCTTGTTCAGACACTGTAGCAAGATGGAATGTGCTACAGTGTCGAACGCGGCGCTAAGATCTAATAAAATTAGCGCCATTGTTTGTCCCTCGTCGGCACCCTGCCTGAGGGCTTCGGTGGCCCTCAGAAGGGCGGACTCCGTAGAATGACGGGGCCGAAACCCGAATTGGGTAGAATGAAGATGGTTGCCTTCCTCCACATATGTCATTAGCTGTTTATTTGCCACCTTCTCCGCTACCTTGGAGAGATACGGCAGCAAGGAGATGGGGCGTAGATTGTCCAGGTTCTCGAAGCTAATGTTGGGCTTCTTGCGGAGGGGAAGCACCACAGCCTGTTTCCAATCCTCAGGTATTAAACTGGATCGGAAGGAGACATCTAGCACATGCCTGATGTAGGGTTCAAGGGTCTCCAAACTGTCACTCAATCTTTTAGGGGGTGCAGGATCTCGGGGAGAGCCAGATTTAACAGACCTGCAAATTTTAATTAGCTCTTCCGGTGAGGGGGTGATAAAGTTAAGTAACTGATTTCGATCATCTTCCTCTGCTGCTAGGTCTATTGGCTCTTCCGCTGCATGAGGTATTTCGGGGAAAGCAGCGTAAATTTTAGACACTTTATCTCCGAAATAAGTAGCGATGCGGTTGCATGCTGCTACTGAGTGATCTTTGTCTAGACTTGCAGTTTTTGGGGTAGCTAGAGACTTATATGTAAATGTAGTATACTTGTAAAGCGCACAGCTGCCCCAGCAACGGGGCGTCCCGGCGCTGTATAACTCTGGGGAACCCGTCCTGGCTTTCCCTGTGGGATGGTCCCTTGGGAGTCCCCAAGGTGGAGCCAGGCATCCCCGGAATTGGTGGGGCCGTTGTGGAGATTAGGCAAGCTAATGCCCAGAGTTGCCGAGTGGAACCCCTGATTAGAGTAAGCACCGAAGCGAGAATTATCGAGCCCGCTGACCAAGGTCCACGACCCTGCCGCGTCGGGAATTGAACCCTGGTCCCGGGCTGACTTCTGCTCTCAGGCCTGCCGCCTCTAACCAGTGAGCCACACTACTCCTCCATATATGCTAAACAGTTCCTTGGCGGAATTCTCTGCCCTCTGGATTCTGTCTGCATAGTATGTAGCTTTCTCTATACGGATTTTATTATGATAGATACGTCTCTTGATATGATAGGCTTCTTTCATCGAATCATCATATGCCACTCTCCATTGTCTCTCTGCCCGTTTACAGTCCCTTTTGGAGAGGCGCAATGCCTCGCCAAACCAGGGAGCGGTTGTCTGTCTGTGGGCACCTTTTTTTGGCCGACCCAATGGGGCTGTGCAGTCCAGAGCGGCTATGATGCGGTCATTGAGCAATTTGTTTGCCGTTGTCACATCCTTGCCTCCTGGAGGCCCTTCCGCAATGAGAGCCTTATTGAACTCTGGCAGGGAAAATGTTGCCCACCTTCGACGAGGGTAATTGAGAGGGGCGGAAGCATGAGCTTTGTGCTTAGGCAGGTGAATGACAAATGGGACAAGGAAGTGATCTGTCCAGGGCAAGGGCTCTGGCGGTGCAGCCAGGACATCCTCCCAGTTGGCAAATATGGGATCTAACAGATGCCCACGGTTATGTGTGGGAAGCTGTCCCTTGAGCTCTAGCTGTAGGGTATTCAGTTCCTCACGGAGCTCCATCGCTCCTTTGTCTAGTGGATCTTCTAGATGTGTATTTAAGTCACCTAGCAGCAGAAACTTATCACTTCTTAACGCTGTTTCAGTGATACACTCTAGAAGATTACCTTTGAATCTGGACATAGGTCCTGGTTGGCGGTAAACTAGCAAGCCTTTTAGAGTTATGTTACCGTCAATTGTTATGGTGAAAAAGCCCGCCTCACAACTTGCCAAACTAATTGGTTCAAGTTTACAAGCCCAATGTTGTTTAAAGGCGATCGCAATTCCACCTCCTCTGCCTTTCGGTCTGTCCAGGCGGACCATCTGATAATTCTCTGGTAAGGCCTGTATAATATCAGGGTCACAGTTGGAATCAAGCCATGTTTCTGTAATGAACAGTAGGTCGCCTTCAATAAACTTTCTAATTACATAACTGCACAGGGCAGAGTCACTGATTTTGTCCAAGGAGTTGGTGCACTAACTGCTTTCACCTACTCGTCAAAAGAAGAGGAAAGATAAGAAGTTCTATATAGAATGTAAGTTTTATGTGAACTTGTATGTTAGCTTGCATTGTTGAGACTTCCATTCCGTTGAGCCTTCACTTTTTTTGTGACTGTTCAGGAATTCACGAAAACTGCAGGTTTCTACAATGAAACTATTAAAGACAGGCAGAATTCTACAGTCCAGCAGAGAGATACAACATGTGACTTATGAATATGCATTTAGTGCGTACAGCATACAAGGTTTGCAATGCCATTGTTCCACTCCAGTGCTGGACGTTGGTTATGGAGGCTGTTAGCCATTCTGAAGGCTCTACATGGGCTCGCACCGCCATTTCCCTTGGTATTTGGACCACCTCTGAATGCTGACAAGGACCATAGTGGCCCACAAGCACCAACAGATCGGTGGTCCCAGAGGGTTCACAGGAGCAGGATAGGTGAATGGAGGTAAGTAAAGTGGTGTTGCAAAACAAATAGGGAGTTTTCACTAAAGACCCCAATCCAAGCACAGAAATGGTGTCACTTAACATCGTCGGGACTTCAATCTGACACTGTCACGTCACTAAGTCCCACAACTAGTTCTTCAAGGAGTCCTAGACAAATGTACTGGGGCGAGTATGCGATGCTGGGCTCTCTTAATCTGCTACATTTCTGTTGTGTACCCTTACAAGAAAGCGTAAGTCAGTCCACTACTGCCCGCCTAGTCTCTTCTGCCTAGGCTGGTTCAGCACCTCTGCTGCAAGTGACAGCCTGCCTGTATAGTGGCCTGATACCAAAGGCAGGAGACACACTGGTGGCTTAGTGATGGACACGCTGGAGTGCATCTGCCCGTTGTCAGCGTAGGGGTGAGCATACCATCACTGGGGTGCATGACCGCTGCAGTTTGACTTAGGAATGAATTGGCAGTACTGCATGGGAGACACTCCATTCATTAGCTGATGTCAAAAAAGTTTTGGCACCACACTTATTTTTATTTATTTTATAAATTAATGACTCTGGATAAAAAAAATATCACGTTGCCAACTTAGATATAATCTTACTTCTACCCTTGACTTGAGTAAATGATCCAGAATGGGAATGTGCCTTCCAAGTTTGTAGACACCCACAAACATTCGGAGGTTTGTGGGAGTTCACCTACTTCTGTTAATGTCCCTAGCCTGGCGAGCCCACAAACCACTCTTGTGAGCAGATACACTTGCATGTAAAATAATGGCATACCGGTAGAAATGTAAGTGCATCAACCATTTATGAGTGCTAATGTATGCTTTGTGAATCCCTGATGTAAATTTGCACTGGTAAATTATACTATTTGTGCACGTGTCATGAGGTGTGCAAAAATCTCTGTGAACGTGGCCTTACATTTCTTTTTATTACATATAGTTTACACTTTGCTGTCAATGGTGAGGGGGTTTGTGTTTGCAATGCTGTGCTCTCTGCAATACGAGCCTGCGGAAAAATGTGGTAGATGTGGCCGGGAGTACAGGTGTTAAAAACTGAAAACCGGCTGATGAAACCTAAGAAAATATATATATTTTTTTAACATAACTTTATCGGGAGACGAGAGTTGGTGAACCAGACAAACGGTTGCATTTTAACAGAGGGGGGACATTGGCAGTGAAAGAAACAGCAACAATACAGCAAAACCAATAAGTGGAGAAGAGAACGCAACAGACGACACTCCGCCTACACAGACATAATGGATACAATGTGGTCTAACATGCTGGAGATCTGAGAGGGCGGTAAAGCTTGGGACATAGAGTCCCTTCAAGAAATAGAACGAGTTGGTTTTAATTACCAAATGTAGCCAGACAGGCAGGCACCTGCCCTAAGTACACACTGCTGAAATCAAACAGCACCAAAGGCAGATCTTACAGATTTCAAGCACTGCGTGTGCTAAAAAGCACAATATTTAAACAGCAGTAGGCACTTAACGGAAGGGACATTGGCTCTTGAAAATGACCAATCAAGTTGCAAATGTAAGCAAGAGCAAAGCATGCAGTAGTTAAAAAAAAAAAAATCTCTGGTGGCTGGGTCTAGCTACAGCTAACCCCGACTTGTCCTGTTGCAACCCTAGCACTGACCGTGCTCCCCGCTTGCCAAAGGGCGGGTTTGGGGGGCAGCCACTCACAGGGAGGTCTGCCACCCCGGGCAGATTGGGAGAGTGGTGCAGTCCAGGACTGCAATTTTGTAGTCGGCTACATTTATTGCCCATTATGTCCCAAGGTTATGTAGGGGATTTCTTTGGGGTCCCTGCCACCAACACCAATTTAGGTACAGGATACCTGGTGGCAGGGAGATTTTAGTGAAGATTTTCTTTAGTGGCGAATTTATATTCTTATAGCAAGTTTTGCATTCGCCACTGCGAAAATGACATGCAGCAGCGTTTGCGGAGGAACCGGTAAGTGCCAGGGGCAGCTCTGTGTTCAGACGAGCGGATCCTCATGCGGCATAAAAATGAGGGGAGAAATGCGTAGGAGTGCACTGGGCCATTATACCAGAGAAAGCCCACACGCCCCAGGAGTAGACGCAGGGCTGCAGCGTATGGAGGTTGTGAGGGTGCCTGGGAGCATTTGAGGAGGTGTCCGCCAGTGCTGCCACGGACAACAATGTGGGGAAAACAGCAGCGGTCAAACTGACTTGCTTTTCATCTGCCGCCATGGTTACGCCCTCCGAAGCCAGCAATTTGCAGTCTCTGTGGGGAAGGAGAGGAGCACATAATCCACATCATAACCATATGCAGGGAACTGATGCAGGAGCGCCGGTCACTACTTAGACCAATTTTTAACAAGAAGCTAATACAGTCGTGCAGACAAGCGGTGCTCGCAAGTTTCTCCGGTGAAAATATTCAACTAAGTTGCTGCCTGGTTAAATTTTTAACTGCTGCGGATCTCTGACTAAAACGGATTCTGCCAGGTCATCAAAGAAGTAGCACTAGAACCGGGATGGAGCCGGCCCGCTAACCCATCATGTAATAGCCTTAACAGCTCTCTGTACACCAAGCACTAAGCATTTCTGCGCATCCAAGCCTCGAGGAATAAGCATCAACAGGCTAACCTCGGCCTTTTTTGCATTCAGTAATAAAAGTTGATGCAGCACCATGCACTTTAAACTGGTAACCACTCGCCCACACTCATTTTGCAGCCAAGATCCTAACCAGGGGGGCAATTCTACCTCACGAACTTCTGCTAAACTCCAGCAAACAAAAAAGATAGTAACTGGACTATGGGTCATCAAGGCCGAAGGAGCGGAACCCTTTTGCAATTTTAAGCGTGTTCTTAACTGTGGCTAATAACCTTTTAAATTGATGTTTTACTATTTTAAAAAGATGGCCAACTTTTGTAAAGGTTTTAATTAACTGTACAATAAACATATTACTTACTTACATTATGTCCCAAGGTTATATAGGGGATTTCTATGGGGTCCCTGCCACCAACATCAATTTAGGTACAGGATCCCTGGTGACTGGTGGCAGGGAGATTTTAGTGATAATTTTCTTTAGTGGCAAATTCATATTCTTATAGCAAGTTTTGCGTGTGGAGCCTTACCTCGGAGCGTAAGCCATGACAGATTCTGCAACAAAGGTAGCAGAGGCGATGCAGCTCCTCCAAGAGGCCGGGCGGCGATGCAATGGCGAGCACGACATGCCCGGAGTCCGCCCACACAGCTGCAGCTGTTATGGAATGTTCGCCGCTGCGAAAATGGCATGCAGCAGCGTTTGCGGAGGAACCGGTAAGTGCCAGGGGCCGCTCTGTGTCCAGACGAGCGGCTCCTCATGCGGCATAAAAATGAGGGGAGTCATGCGTAGGAGTGCACTGGGCCATTATGCCAGAGAAAGCCCACACGCCCCAGGAGTAGACGCAGGGCTGCAGCGTATGGAGGTTGTGAGGGGGCCTGGGAGCATTTGAGGAGGCGTCCGCCAGTGCCGCCGCGGACAGCAATATGGGGCAAACAGCAGCGGCCCAACTGACCAAGTACGGGATAAGTGCCTAGAGAGATCAGACAAAGCGGGTGTCGTCTGCTGAGCAGCCCGCAAGGGCTAATTTGTTTGAGCAAAATGCACGGCTAGAAGAGGGAGTGGGGCACACAGAGGCAGTGGCTTTCAAGTGGTATTTAGGGGCTATAAGTATTAAGGCAAAGCTGGCGACATCTGCGAGCCACCCACAAGAGCAAGCCTATTTGAGAGAAGTGCAGGGCCACAGCGGGGACAGAGCATCCAGATATAGTAGTTTGAGCGGGGTTTGGATGCCAAGGATGGCGCCTGGAGGCACTGCAGAAGGGAGCTAGCGTACGAGGTATTGGAAGGGCCCAGAGGTTGGGGGCCCTCACAAGATAAGGTTGTGGTGATTGGGGGGGGCACTATATGGGGAACAGACATAAGTCATGCCTTGGGAGGTGGGAGTGGCTCCAGATGGCCCTGCAGGGGCTGCTGTCCTGCTGGACAACAGGAAGTTCATTGGGAGAGGATGAGGTGGGGTGGGGTGATGAGGTGGGGGCGTGATCTGCACGCTTCAGATTTGTGGACTTTCGGGGGGGATTCAATGAAAAAGCACGGGACAGAGATGTGGGGGAAGTCAGTACAGGCCATGGGCCCCATGTCTGCATTGGTAGCATCGATGTTAGAATGGAGTAGAGAGGAGGAGGAGGAAAGGCAAGTGGAAGAACAGGGGCTGGGCCGTGTGGTGGGACAGCTTTATTCGGGTGAGGTCGCGGGGGACTGGTACGCAGGGGGAGGTGCGAGCGCAGAGGCAGGTGGCGGCAATTGGTCTTGGGGCAGGTAGAAGATGGAGGTTGCCAGCAGAAGGCGCAGGGAGCCAGTACACCAGTCCTGTCATCTTTGTTCCAGCTGGAGGAGTGGCAGTAGAGATGGGGGTGGCTATTGTACACACAGATGAAGAGATGGCTGGGTCCAGTGCAGTTCACTGACAGAAGAAGTTCCGGAACGGCCTCGTCTGCCCCACTCGTGGGAAAGTCACGGACCGCCTCCAGCCTTAAGAGAGTATCGGTATCAAGAGGGGGGAGTGTGTGCAGGCCCCAGTTGGGTCAGAGAGAAGGACCCATTGGGAGTCATGCTGGTTGATTACGATGAAGACAGCCTTGAGGAAGGCGACGTGCGGGACGGAGAGGAGCCGGTGTTGGCACAGGTTAACAGGCGGAGGGGGCTTCAGCTAATATACTGTCTAGTATGTTGCAGGCAAATGCAGATTGGCGGAGTATGGCGGTGAAGGCACCCATGGTAAAGCTGCAAGCATCTGTACAGGCACCGACCTTGGAGTCAGTGTAAGGGCCCGGTCGCCAGTGTAGGTCTGGTGATGGTGTCCATGGGTGTGGACACAGAGGGTGAACAAGAGAGCATGGGGTAGTGGCTGTATAAGAGAAAGTATGTAGTATATGTAGAAGTAGGTATGGACGCAGTAGTGGACTGCACGAAGGGCAGGCAAGGTTTAGCGACAGAGGCTTGTGGGGGTAGCAGTAGTGGGGTAGGCAATGGAGGAGTGCAAACGAAAAAAGGTGAGAAGAAGGAGGGGTTGGAGAGCAAGGAGATCAAGATGTTGCTTTACATGGGGGTGACAAAGCCATTGGGGGCACATTTGATGTTGGCGACGAAGGAAAATAATTGGAAAGGGGAATATGTAGAAATGCTCAAACTACTACATAGGGAAGGGCGCGCTCCAAGGTGGAAGATTATGAGCAGGCAAAGTGGCAGAGGGTGCCCCTGACAATTGAAAATTAGACCGCCGCCTTTTAAATTTATGCCAGCATATACTGCAAGAAGTTCCCGGAGCGCTGTGTAGCCATGTTCAAGTACATGGACGTGATCAGAAAGTCTCAAATTATGGGAGGGAGGATATGCATGGGCTCGGTATGATGAGGAATTCCGGGTGCAGTTGGAATGAGATCCTGATGTGAAATGAGGGGAGCTGGATTCAGATCTTTGGCAACGCATCATGGGTGCCGCAAAGTTGGGTAAAACAATTTTCATGGCCAGTGGCTTGCTGATAATGTATCAGCCCTTTCACAGCTGCCCCACCAGGGATGGGGTGGGTATTGCGTCCAAGGCCCAAAGCGGGACAGGGGGTACAGGTTGGGACTGTACCAAAGGGATATGTACTTGGGAGTACTGAAAGTTTCACCATGATTGCTCTAAGTGCTCAGGCAGGCATGCCCTCATCCATTGTTTTGGCGTGGTAGGCGGATACCAGGGACAGAACTCAGGACAGTGGCAGCCATACCCCAGTGGGCAGTGGTCACACCAGTAGCCACAGTGATATGGCAACAGAGAGGGTGGGGGCCTCACAGGTATCAGGTGCAAAAGACTTATACTTCAGTTAAACTGGACAGGTTGGAGTACTGGCTAAATTTTTAAGATCGTCCGGAAGAGGCAAGGATAATGTGGGATGGTTTCAAATGGGGTTTTCAATTGGGGTATTACGGTTTCTGAGTTCGGAGGTGAGCGGACAATTTGTGGTCCACGAAAGAACACAAACAGGCAGAGCTGGACAAGCTTGATAAGGAGGTCTTGGGAGGCAGGATGTCGTGCCTCCTCTGACCACTGGCCAATGAAGTTTTTGATCATGTCAACAATTGAAGTGGGGCCTAAGAAGCAATAGAGTCAGTTTAATATAATACAGCATCTGTCTTGGCCAGAAGGGGGGGGGGGGGGTTGGGGGTCAGTTAATAATTTTATTTCAGAGAATATGTCCTCTGTGTCATATTACCAGACAGACGTGGCCATGTCACTGGTGATGACGGAGGGCCCAATAGCACTGATAGCAAAGTGCGATGTGAAGTCAACTTTTCGGCTGCTTCCGGTACATCTAGACTATTTCCAGCTATTGGGCATGCAGTCTCAAGGCCAGTGGTACGTGGAGTGGACAAGGCACTGCTGATGGGCTGTTCAATATTGTGTCTACGGTTTGAATGTTTCAGTTCATTTCTGCAGTAACTTTTCACATGGCATATGGACCATCAGATCAGCTGGTGACACATTATCTGGATGATTTCTTTTTCGTAGGGGAACCCGGCTCGGCGGACTGCCAGCAGCTGCTGGTAACCTTTCAAGAGCTTATGGGTGACCTTGGGGTTCCTCTGGAACCAAAGAAAACCATGGGGCCTAGTACGGTGTTGACTTTTCTGGGCATTGAAATAGATTCCCAATGGACTGAGTTGAGGCTGCCACAAGACAAAAAGGAGACCATACAGGCATAGTGGGTTTGCATCCTGGTAAGTAAGGGAGATTCACGGATTGCTGGGGCACTTACATTTTGCTTTAAGGGTGGTCAGTCAGAGCAGGTAGAATATTTTGCAGGAGATTGGGTCTAGCACTCTCGGGTTGGTCGCTGCCTTATCATGTTTGGCTATCAGCAGGGATCAAGGAAGATCTTCGGATGTGGTATTTTTCCTGCAGCCTTTCAATGGGATTCCTTTAGTTTGAAAGGACACATGGATTGGGATGAGCAGATATTCTCAGATGCAGCAGGTGGGTTGGGTTCAGTTTGTATTGGTAAGGCAGGTGGTGTGCAGAAGAATGGCTGGCACAGTGGAAAGCAGGGGGGCAGAGCTAGCTCATCCGAGGGTGCTGTTCCAGGTTGACAACTTGTTAGTGGTGCAGGTCGTGAACAGTTAGTCTGCCAGGAACGCACAGGTGTTGAGGTTGACTGCAACATGATATTTCTTTCAGAGCGCTGCATGTTCCAGGGGTGGACAATGACACTTCGGACGCTTTGTCTCGTTCAAAGTGGGGGAGACTCGTGGGTTGGCCAAAAATGCAGACCAATGCAAGACGACCATGCCAGAGAACTTGCGGTTGATAGGAAATACAGGATGGTGCAACTGGTGGTAGGGTTCCTTGTAGAGTCAACACAGAGAGTTTATGGTGAGGGAGTGGCAGAATATTTGGCATCGGAGGCGAAGAGCAGGGTTGGCTTTGGGCTGAGGATGATTCTGTTTACCCTGGACTTAATCGGGAGTGGCCTGTCCCACATTATCACTGCCGGAATACTTGCAAGTGTCACTTTTAAGAGGAAATTGTTGTAGGGCAGGGATGTTTCGGGCGGCTTAGGGAGCCATTAACGTGCCACTTGTTTTGAGAGGTTCTTCGGTAGTTGTCGGAGGTATGCCCGGTTCAAAGGAGAAATGCTAGTTTTCTGCACTCATGTCCTGGATGTTTTTTGGTACGCTCTGCATATCGGAGTTGCGGGGTGGCAGGACCCGAGGTGGGGTACACTGGGGGTGGGGTACACTGAGAAAATGTCACGAGAATGGAGTCCAGGTTGGAGGTAGGGCTTCATATCTCAAAAAGTGATCAGAGAGCGCTGGAGCAGAGCGTAGTGTTGCACTCTAATGTCGCTGGGGCAAAATCCAGATGTTTGGTACGATCGATGGGTGACCTGTAGTGACGGTCACAGCAGTATGGTTCTCAGGCACCAATTGGGTGAAGATTTTGGCATTTCAACTGTTATCAGTTCTCGGCACAGCGCTTGGAGCATTGGGGGTTCCCCCAGCTGATTATGGTACTCATTCCTTCTGCATTGGCACTGCGACTGAAGCGGGTAATAGAGGCTGGGCGCACAAGGATATTATGCGTTTGGGGAGCTGGTCTTTAGACTGCTACTGGTGTTATGTGCATGTTCTAGGAGCACATCAAATGGGCTGAGACAAGCTCAACAGAGCTTGTCTCTCAGCCCAGAGAGGGGTTTTGCCTCCAAACCCCTCTCTGAGAGGGGTTTTGATGCAAATTTGTGCTGTAACAAGCATTTGTTTCCCATTACTTGGCAGAGGATAGGGAGTATGTGTTGGCGTGAATGGTCACACTGTTTGAATGGCATGTTAGAAGGCAGTAAATGCCTGGACATGTTTGTCTCCATTTGGGGGAGAACGATCTCATGAGGGAGAAAGAGTGGTGACGCTGATGGCCATGAGACAGGATTTATTGCAGGAAAAGACCCGGTGGACTTGGTGCTTTGTGCTGTAGATAGAGTTTATGGCAAGGAGGATTAAGAGAGGGACCAACAAGCCTTCCGCTATAGACAGGGCACGTAGGAAAGTGAATAGGGAAATTCTTTGTTTCTGCAAAGAAATTAGTCTTGGGGCATTTGTCATGCAGATATCAAATAAGACAACAGGGTTTTATTTTAAAAAAAAATAATCTTTTTTAGAGGTGACTGGGTCCAGCTGTTGCGTGTCATGTTTGCCGGAGTTGAGGGAAGTGCTGTCAAGGTTTTTGAACATTAGGAGATAAAGTAGACTGTGTAGAAAGGCAACCAGGGGTGGGGGAGGCAGAAAAGTTAGCAGGCTCCCTTTTTAGGTCGAGCCTAGCGTTGCAGCGCATGCGCTGATCGCTTTGCGAGACATATTGTAGGCTGGACAGATGCGGAAGTGCCATGGAAGCTCCGCCCATATTTTTAATTGGCTAGCGTCATCGTCCATAGTAAATGCTAGCTTCCGATTGATAACGAGGCTACTTAGTCGGTACTTGATGGAGGAGGACGTCGCTTTGTACGCTGAGTTAACCAGGCCACGTAGGAACCAGGGGATGCTGCAGTTCACTTTACCAAGAGTGTCTAAGCAATAGAATCACTATATTTTCCTTCACCAACAAGAAAACAATAGTAGACGACAGACGGAATTCCCCTTCTATTCTCTCTACCCTGGTTCCATTATTATTGGATTATTTTCTTCATTTTGATGTGGCTTGCACATATAATATTGAAATTTTGCTTACCGCGGATGTGATTCGGTTGAACTTGACCATGAATAGACATATATCGCCTATCAATAAGAATTGATTTGCCGGAACAGAACCCTCAACTAATATTTGTCTGAAAAACGGGATACCATTTGTACAACAGCTCGCCTTTACGATTATATCCACTTACTCGTTAACAACGGGAGAAGACCCAAGAAGATCATCTATAGTGACTATATTGCCCTGAAGAAGTCCCTTGAGGACGAAACGCGTCGGCTGTAGATCCTGTGTATAGTTTTTCTTTTCAACTGACCTGAATAAAGAACTGTCAAGATTACAAGAAATAGCTGATGTGATCATTTCTGTTGACTTTATCTGACTTAACAGTTTCTAAAAACGTTGAAGTGGTGCACCTTGTCCTTTTTTTAGAGGCTACTTAGTCCCGCCTGGTTACCGCCGGTCTCCTTTTGTGACTGCCCATCAGGAATGGATTTTTTACTTGCGGCGTTAGACGGTCTCCTTCATTAGTCAGGAAGCACTATATTTGTTTCACAATGGCGACAGCTTGTTAATGGTTCCAGGCGGTCCTGGACATGCGTAGACACAGATGTAGGACTAAAATTATGTTCTCACTCACTGGGCTGTTATGAAAACAGATACCCATCTTCTTTTTTGATAACTATCTACTTTTCTACATCAGTGTAAAAGTGGCAGTGCACTTAGCTTTCTCAAGCTCCCTTTCCCTGTAAGTGACACAAAAAACTGGTCCTTTCTGCGCCCAGTGTATTGTTGTACACTTCGGACCAAAGTCTATCAAGCTGCTGCCTTTCAATATGTCAGAATAATTCGCCATCATAATCACCAACGGCGTAGGAGGTTGAACAGGAATACCGAACTACGAAACCTCATTACATTTTCCGAATTGTAGGCGCCATCTTAGAATAGTAAACACTCACAGCACAATCACAGTCACATGCCTCAAACTGGCTTATATTTTACAAATTAAATGTCCAATGGCACATTAATTGGTAAACAGTAAACGATGACTACTCCTTGTATAAGAGTTTTTGCACACCACGAACACCTTTTACTTTTGACAGCTGTCAAAAATAGCTGAGGAAGCGACACTACAATGAAGCTTACTGGTGACACCGAAAAAGGACAAAAGTAAACCATTTTGCAGGCTGCAGAATCTGCATGCGTGACCTTTCCCTTTGCCGGGTTGTTGGTGTTCTTTCACTGACCCCGGTTGGACTTATGGACCTCAGAGAGAGCCCAACATGTGGGGAGGAAGCCGTTGCTGATGGGCTTAGTGCAGAGCAGAGGCACTGTATGCACAAAGCTTTTTTAATGGTAATCTAAAACACTCAATTTCTTAGCCCAGAATGTTAATAGTTATCTACTTTTGCCGGTTTCCTCCTAGAGCACAACCATCCACTATTCCAATGTCAAGGAGATATTTGGAATTTTTTTCCTACAGGATTTGGCGGATTATTTATAGAGGCTGGCAAGCCAAGAAATTAACAGAAAGAGCCGAGCCAGAGCCAAGCAAAGAGTCTAACTTGGCAGATTAACTATCAGAGCCTTGATTTTGTTTGCCATGTAAATCATGCAGTAACCCTCATATAAAACTGTGAATAAGGTTGTCTCTTTAAAATTCAAAAAAGTGTATTTAACATGCGAAACCGTTTCAATTTAGTACATCAGATTGTCACTGCATTAAAAGGCAATGCTAGTTTTTAGGTTGAGCTTAGCGGCAGCGCGCATACACTGCTCGCTCTGCGGGGCATGCAGTAGTCGAGCATGCTGTAGAAGCCTCGCCTGCTCTCCGCCCATATTTTTGATTGGCTGGTGTCATTGTCCTTGGTAAATGATGCTTTCGGATTAATAATGAGGCTTGTTAGTCCCTCCTTGTTACCGCCCTGTCGTCATTTGTTACCTCCCATGAGGACTGTATCTTTTACTTGTGGTGTTACACAGTCTCCTTCATAAGTCGGTAGGCACAATTTTTTTTGGGGGGAGGATGGTCCGCTTTCACTCACTTTAGAGTCCACGCTTGTTTATTTAATTAATTTGATGCGCGGGCTGAAAGGAAGCTTTTCAACTCACTAACATACCAAGCATTTGCAATGCAATAGGTCTAGCATTTAGGCGAGTTTCAGCTATTGACATTGCAAATAACAATGCCTTTTATTTTTGTTTTCGTTTTTAAAATAAATAAAAGGCATTGTCATTTACAATGTCAATAGCTTAAACTCACGTAAATGCGAGACCTATTGCATTGCAAATGCTAGTTTATGGGTGGCGGTGGCCTGGAAAGTTTTGCATTAGTTTACAGTAGTTTGGCTGGTGTTGCCAGTTGGTGAACCACATGGAAAGGGAGGGTAGGTAGGAAGTTCAAGGTTGGTTAGATGTTGATGCATGCAGTCATAGACTGTAGGGGAAAGTTAAAGCTGAAAACTGTAGCAATGCACTACAATTCAAATGAGATAGTTGTGGGGTGGAATATGTGGGTGGGACTGTAGGGGAGTGGGTAGAATATTGGATAGTTCATTCGATGTATAGCCAGGCTTTATTTTTGTAAGGCAGATTGCCCAGGCAAAGTTTGAGATGTGCACCTGTTTTAATAAAGTGGCTTTATTCACACAATAAAAACGGTCAGTGGTTTGTGCTGCACTCTTCTCTCCCAAGAAGGGTTTAAACGGCAGCCGACCACAGGAAGGTCTGCCTCCCGGCAGATTGGGACAGTGGTGCAGTCCAAGACTGATATTTTGTAGTCTGGCTACGTTTAAAGCCCACTATAGCCCAAGGTTATATAGGGGATTTCTTTGGGCTCCCTAGCACCATTTTAGGTACAGGTGACCTGGTGATTCACGGCAGGAAGATATTAGTGGCACTTTTACCCACCCACCCGTCCGCATTAGTTCGCTTTTGAATTTTAATATGTCAGTTGATTTGAATATGCTTGGGTTCCGTTGTTGAGACAGGCGCGCAGTGGGTAATTTGTGTATAGTTGTCACTTGAGACAGATGCTTGGCGGTAGCCTGGAAAGTTTTGCATGAGTTTACAGAATTTGGTTGCTGTTGCCAATTGGTGAACCATGTGGAAAGAAAGGGTAGGCAGGATGTTCAAGGTTAAGTATAGGATGTGTGGTTACTTAGAGGTTGATACATGCAGTCATAGTCTGAAGGGGAAAGTTAAAGTTGAAAACTGTTGAAATGCACTACAATTCGAACGAGAAAGTTGTGGGGTGAGTTATGTGGGCGGGACTGTAAGGTTGGGTGTAGGATATTTACTAGTTAATTTGATGTATATTGAGGCTTTAGTTTTGTAAGGCGGATTGCCCAGGCAAAGTTTGTGATGTGCACCTGTTCTAATAAAGCTGCCTTTTTCACACACTACAAATGGTCAGTGGTCTGTGCTGCACCTCTTTCTCAAAAGAAGTTAAGTTGTCTGCTGTAGGAACCAAAAGGGAACAGAGCCCTAGATAACTTTCTGTAGTTTGCCTTCTTTGACCTTACCCTAACCTCTCAGCAGCCAATAGGATGAGTAAAGTCACCAATGGTGCCCCGGTGTTTTGGTTGATCGATATCAATGGAAATGTGCTGCACGAAAATGTCAGAATGCACTCTCAAAAATACCCTAGACCAGGGGTACTCATAGTACGGCCCGCAGGCTGCCAGTGGCCCGGCAAGCCTTCCTTGGCGGCCCGCAGACCTTGCACACATCCTACTAGAGTTTTTTTTTTTTTTAAAGTGTCAGCAATCACCGCCTGTTGGACTCCGAGAGACTCTGCTCTCTGGGGGCTGGGCGATGTTCCGGTAATAGAGTGGAGATGCAGGGGCGCTAAGGAGAGGCGAAAACCAACAACAAAGCCTCATTTGCAAGTAAATGGTCTTTAAAAGACCTGTGAAGTACTCGGGCCATACTATGAGTCCCCCTGGGCTAGAGATAGCACAACATTAAATTGTGGCAACTCCGGCAGAGGGCGACTTGCGTGTCCTACCCCAGGCAGACACAACAGTTCTTAATTTAGGAAGACGAGCCGGCGGGGACGCCCTTCTCATGACTTTTGACTTTACGCTGGCGATGAAATGGCCATTTCCAACGGCCGCAGAGCAACAAAAACAAGACTTTGAATTTACGCGGGGTGTGTTGTTTGTGTGATGTTTTGCCAGTGGCCAGTGCGATGTTTACTAGCTGTGGTGATTTATAAACTGTGAGGATTAAGAAGAGAGATTTATATTTGTCAATAGACGCACAAGATGCGACCCCTGTCTCATGGAACGAGAGCCACTGGCGTTTTGGAATAATTTGCAGATGCTAAAAATGGATCTTTGCGCAAACACACTTTTATATATTATTTTATGAATTTTTTTTAAAGTTTTTATTTATTGTGTGCGTATCTGTATCCTTATATGTCCTCAGCTTGAGTAAGACACCGCCGGTTGGACTCCGAGAGACTCTGCTCTCTGGGGGCTGGGCGATGTTCCGGTAATAGAGTGGAGATGCAGGGGCGCTAAGGAGAGGCGAAACACAACAAAGCCTCATTTGCAAGTTAATGGTCTTTAAAAGACCTGTGAAGTACTCTGGTGCGGCTGTGTGTGTGCCCGGGGAAGCTGTCTGAGACGGGCTGTCACACGGGGAGGGGGGGTGGAAGGGGGAGGGTGGTGTTGGAGGGGGTAGGGTGGTGTGGGAGGGGGGAGAGGGGACCGGGGAATTTGCTGAAGCCCTTTCGGCCAGGCTCTGGGCTGGCGTGGGTGCACACTGCACACTTACAAGTGCAGGAATGGCAAAAATGATTCCTCAAACCGTGACCATGCCAGAGCAAGCACGTGTACATGGGCATTTAACATTTTTAATTTTTTATTATTGGAATAAAGAGGCCATGAAACTCAAAGCACAGCACATTTTAGGTGGTCACAATTCAGTTCATCACGAGAAGAATCAGGAATGTCGTGCAACTTCACATAAGGCTGCTTTGTGTTACTTCTCCGTCATGGGAGGGCCTCAACCCAGAAATGAATGTTGCTGAACACTTGGTAAGATCACACACAGCGCTACTAAGTATTTTCAATTAGTACACGACCTTTCAATTTGTGAGATATGCTAATCGTACTTGCAAAGTATCTTTTTTTTTAATGCACTAAAACACGATTTTGACAGCATTGTTTTCACCTACATTTGCCCACAAAGTACATAGATACTGAAGGGGAATCATACATATCCCTGTACTTTTATGGTTCACAACCAAGCATACCTCTCCCCAGGACTGTTGCTGCTTCCCGTGGTACTCATAGTGAGGCCGGCAGGCCTTCTTTGTCGGCCCACTGACCTTGCAGTTAATGTACCCATGGCCCTCCAGAAACCCACTTTTACCAGTGACAGAAGAGACTGGAGAGAGAGAGAGTGGAGAGAGAGAGTGGAGAGAGAGTGAGAGTGGAGAGAGTGGAGAGAAAAAGAGAGTGGAGAGAGAGAGAGTGGAGAGAAAGAGTAGAGAGAGAGAGAGAGTGGAGAGAGAGTGGAGAGAGAGAGAGTGGAGAGAAAGAGAGAGAGTGGAGAGATAGAGAGAGAGAGAGGGGAGAGAGTGGAGAGAGAGTGGAGAGAGAGAGAGAGAGAGAGAGAGAGAGAGAGAGAGAGAGAGAAGATAGAGAGAGATAGAGAGAGAGATAGAGAGAGAGATAGAGAGAGAGATAGAGAGAGAGTAGAGGGAGAGTAGAGGGAGAGTAGAGGGAGAGTGGAGGGAGTGGAGAGAGAGGGGAGAGAATGGAGAGAGAGAAGAGAGAGTAGAGAGAGAGAGTAGAGAGAGAGTGGAGAGAGAGGAGAGAAGAGAGAGAGAGTAGAGAGAGAGTAGAGAGAGAGAGAGTAGAGAGAGAGAGAGTGGAGAGAGAGTGTGGAGAGAGAGTGGAGAGAGAGAGAGTGGAGAGAGAGAGTGAGAGAGAGAGTGGAGAGAGAGGAGAGAGAGAGTGGAGAGAGAGGAGAGAGAGAGAAGAGAGAGTTGAGAGAGGGGAGAGAGAGAGGGGGAGAGATAGGGGGGAGAGAGTAGGGGGAGAGAGTGGAGAGAGAGAGGAGAGAGAGAGGAGAGAAGAGAGAGGAGAGAAGAGAGGAGAGAAGAGAGAGGAGAGAAGAGAGTGGAAAGGAGAGTGAGATGAAGAGAGAGAGAGTGGAGAGAGTGGAGAGAAGGAAGAGTGGAGAGAGGGGGGAGAGAGAGTGTAGAGAGAGAGAGAGTGGAGAGAAAGAGAGAGAGTGGATAGAAGTAAGAGTGGAGAGAGGGGGAGAGAAAGTCTGGAGAGAGAAAAAGGAGAGAGAGAGGGGTTGGTGAGAAAGAGTGGAGATAGACTGACTGACTAAGAGAGAGATAATGATTTACTGAGAGAGAGACTGACTGACAGAGACTGACTGAGAGAGTGACTGATAGAGAGAGAGTAACTGACTGACAGACTAGCTGACTGACTAAGAGAGACTGACTGACCGAGAGATTGACTGATTGGGAGAGGCAGACTGATTAAGAGAGAGACTGACTGAGAGACTGATTGACTGACAAAGAGAGACTGACTGACTGAGGGAGAGAGACTGACAGACAGAGACAGAGTGACTAAGAGAAAGAGACTGACTGAGAGACTGACTGACTAAGAGTGAAACGGACTGGGACAGAGAGACTGATGGACTGGGACAGAGAGAATGACTGACTAGGAGAGAGAGAGACAGAGAGAGAATGTCTGACAGAGAGAGACTGACTGACAGAGAGAGACTGACTGACAGAGAGAGACTGACAGAGGATGACTGATAGAGAGTGACTGATAGAGAGAGAGTAACTGACAGAGAGAGAGACTGACAGAGAGAGAGACTGACTGACAGAGAGACTGACTGACTGACAGAGACTGACTGAGAAAGACTGTGAGAGACTGACAGAGTGACAGAGAGTGACTGATAGAGAGAGAGTAACTGACTGACAGAGAGACTGACAGACTAGCTGACTGACTAGGAGAGGCTGACTGACAGAGAGAGACTTACTGACTGACAGAGAGAGAGAGAGAGACTGACTGAGTGGGAGAGACAGGGACTGACTGATTGAGAGAGACAGAGAGAGAGACTGGCCTCAGCAGTCATGGAGTTTGCTCCAGGAATAAAAAGCAAACCCTTGGGAGTCCTCTTGACTTTATGCAGTTTTTGGTCCATGCCTTTCCACCATTGCGTTTGCAAGACATTGCAGGCTATTGCGGGGCTAAGGATGGGCCAAAAGTAACCCTGTGACGGAATTGGGGTAAAGTGTGTATGAAGCTATGCAATGCCTGTTAAGATTGCATGGTCTGGGGGGCGTGGTTTGGACGCCGCGCGGGATGGACGGCTGAGTGGGAGCTCCTCCGCACCGGACCAACTTCTTCTACTTTTCCTGATGTGACGGAGACCGAATTTCTTCTGGAACGCCGGAATTTGTGACCGGATGGTGCCGTCAACATGAGGTGTGTCTTTCCGACGGTTATTCGCTGACTTTTATGACTTTTCCGAGACTTTGCATTTTTGAAGGCCGGGACCCGCCATTTTGTAATCCGCCTCAGTGCCGGCGGTTTCCTTGCGGAAATGCTTTCCTTCAACTCCCAGCTGCTACCGGCCTCACAACATCGGCTGTTCTTGCAACCTAAACTCTAGAGGTGAGCTTTTCGGCACATTCTGCCTCTCTGTGCCCCTCTTCCGCCTCAAGTTGTTCTGGATTTCTGCATGTGTCCGCCATTTTCCACTGTTCGCGGCTGATTGCGAGCCGCGGTCTCTGCGCAGCTCCACACGCTTTGCTGCCGTCTGCAATGTTCCTTTGCTGTTTGTCACCTCATGCCCTCCTCTGCTATCTGCGGCCGGCGTGTTTCCTGACCTACTGACTTCACCATAATGGCTCACTGACGCACTTGCTGCGGAGCGCCTGTCACGGTCCTGCCTCGTTGTGCTTACTTCTATCCCTGACGATAGATGTTGTGGGAGGCTCCTTCAAGATTGCATGCACGCCTTTTCAGATGCGACGCCTGTGGGAGAGGTAGCGCTTCTGAAGCATTGATAGAGCGTTCCTTCCCGCACTGCAGCCCGTGTTCACCTCAGCGCAGGGGGTTTGGGGTGTCAGGTGCTCCCGGCCTCAGCTGTTGCTCATTTGTTGTGTATTTTCACTGACTCCATGTATGCCATTGAACGAGGGAGTTGAAGTGTCAGGCTCAGCTGTTCTTCATCTGCTGCACATTTCCACCGTCACGTTTTAGTCAGGGAAGTCCAGCGCAGGTGCAGAATTACTTCTATCATGGTCTTTGCCCTTACTGCCTCCTACTGGATTTTGGATTTACAGCAGCTGGTGCCACTTTAATATTTCACGATCTTTACCAAAGTCTCTGCCCTGCTTCTAAAATTGCATGCTATTGGTTTGAGAATCGTCTTAGGAGGAATCATCTGTTATTTGACTGCACTTCTCATATCAGCTACTTCTTGGTGCTGCCTCTCTTTGGAGACATTTCTGGTACATCTCAAATGCACCTTTAGTTGTTTCTTGGAAAGTTGAGAATATGTGAGACGCGACTAGTCATTTTTATGGTCAGACTGCGTAAACTTCAATTTGTCTTCACGCCATCGGGGAGTGCTTCAGAGGCTTCTTCATCTGGTACAAATTAAGCCACATCTACTATGAAAATGACTTCTCAAAAGTCTTCATTGGCTCATACCAATACCAGCAAGCCTCCACCACCTACTCCAACGGGCAAACGCCTTAAGCAAAATTCTCCTACACCGGAAGACAATCCTTCCACTTCTCCTACTGACCAAATTCTAGAGGAGCTACGTGCGCTACGCCCATTTATTGAAAAAACGAGTACGGATGTGCAGCTTTTAAAAGATAAATGGGACAATATGGAAACCCGTCTTTCTACTGTTGAACAGCACCTTCCTGAAGTTCAGTCCAACACACAACGTATAGACACTTTAGAAAAAACTGTCCTCTCACTACAAAAGCATACAGAAGATTTGGAAAATCGCAATAGGAGGAATAACCTCCGTATTTACAATTTGCCGGAAAATCTTGAGGGGGACAATCCAGTGTCTTTCTTCACCACTTTCTTGCCGAAACTTCTGGACCTACCACCGTCCACCTCCATTAGTATACAAAGAGCCCATAGACTAGGTGCCAGAACGGGCTCCTCCTCAAAACCTCGTGGAGTCATCATCTTATTTCTGAAATACACAGATCTCCTATTGATTCTTTCAGCTGCAAGAACTAAAAAACAAGTGTCTTGGCAAGGTCACCGAGTCTTTCTATCTCAGGATGTTTCTAATGTCACTGCCTCCAGACGGAAAGAATTTTTGGCTATGCGTCCTTCTCTGCGCTCCCTGGGAGCAAGATATGGCTTATTTCACCCTTGTACTCTCAGAGTCACCTATCGCGACAAGACTTGGTCATTTCAGGAACCTGGAGAATTAAGAAACTTTCTTCTTCTACACAGTGATGAAGGGATGGACGCCTCCTCTTCTGCTTCGCACAGTGGCTGAAATGGGACTTTTATTGTCTACATGCTTGTTTTTCTAATGGCTTCTCTTTGCCTTCATGTACTTCTCCCTGTTTCTCATCTCAGTTTTCACATTCTCTTTTTGCGTATCTTTTCCCTTTTATCTTTTTCTTGCGTCTCCTATATATCTCTATATCTCTAATTTCTTTTTCTACTTTTTGGACCTATTCTTTTGCGTCATATGTTCTGTATGTTAACAATTTTTCCTTTTTCTTCCCCAGACGGATATATATTGGATACTCCTTTCAACATCTTGTTCCGTCCCATGTTCCTTTTTCTTTTGCGGTCTTGATGTGGTTCTCCTCCTGCTCCTGGTCCGTGCGTCTTGTAACGCGTCGCCACCTCCCCACCTTCCCTTTGTGTGCTTCCCCTTTCAGGTATGTTTAATACAGTCATCCTTTTGGATTTGTACTGTCTTCTATGCCTTCTCTCTTTCCTTCTTTCTTCCTTCCCCACTGACCTTCTTTCCCTGTTCCTACCCTTCTCCCCCTCCCTTTTCCTTTTTCTTCTTCCTTTTCTACCTGTTCTTCCTTCTACCTTTTTGAACAGTTTTATGGTTACTATTTTTCTACAATTTGCATTACTAGTTGTACAGTATGTTCTTGCAATTCTAGGTTTTGATCAGTTTACTGAGCTTTCACTTTCAAAGTTGTTTCATGGAATGTGAAAGGATTTAATCACCCTATTAAAAGGCACAGAGTACTCTCCCACCTCTCATCTTACAATCCAGATATTGTCCTTATTCAAGAAACTCACCTATCTGATATTGAATCTTTGAAGCTAAAACGATTGTGGGTTGGTAATGTTTTATTTTCTCCTGCTTCTCAAAAAAAGAATGGGGTGGCTATTTTGATACATAAACGACTCCAGTGTAAAGTAGTTCTAGAAGAAAAGGATGATGAGGGACGCTGGGTTTTGGCTAAACTAATAATTAATAATGTCCCAATTACGATATTCAATGTTTATGGCCCTACCTGTTTTGATTCCTCTTTTTGGCCCTCCATTACGGCAAAATGTATTCAATATAAAGATGATTCCTTTTTATTAGGTGGAGATTGTAACCAGATCGTTGACCCATT
This sequence comes from Lissotriton helveticus, assembly GCF_964261635.1. Lineage (NCBI taxonomy): Eukaryota > Metazoa > Chordata > Amphibia > Caudata > Salamandridae > Lissotriton > Lissotriton helveticus. The sequence continues at coordinate 775,207,055 of NC_136057.1, forward strand.
TTTAGACCGTAGATCCTCTGTTCGTTTTTCCCCTCACAAACCACATAAACAATTCCTTGACACTATCACTCAATCTCACCTTGTAGACTCATGGAGGCTAACTCACCCAGATGTTGTGGACTTCTCCTTTTTTTCTCCTCCTCATGCCTCTTTCTCCCGCTTAGATTATATTTTTCTATCTTCATCTCTTTCTCAACACCTTCTCTCCTCTTCTATTGAACCGATTGTTATCTCTGACCATGCTCCTATTATCACTGTTTTTGACCTTCTTCCTCTGACTCCTAAATCTTCTCGCTGGCGTTTTAATCCTTCTCTTCTTGTTGACCCTCTTTTTTCTTCCTCTTTTCGCACTTTCATCTCTGAATTTTTTTACCTCAACTATACACCTGATACCCCCCCTCATATACTTTGGGATTCTTTTAAGGCTACAGCCCGAGGTTTTATTATTGATTTTGTCTCCAAAAAGAAGAAAAAATTCCTTCAAGAACGTAAAGTTACCCTTGCCCATATTAAATCGTTGGAACATCATTTCTATACCTCCTCTACTAAAATTATGTCTCCTGAATTACTTAAAGCTAAGATAGCCTTTAACAAACTTACCACGGACTCTGCTTCCTCTTTTCTCCTCCGGAGCAGCGCGCGATATTATGGAGGTCGAAATAAATCAGGTAAATTATTAGCTAACTATTTAAAATCCCGTAAAGAACGAACTAACATTGACTCTATTTATTCCCCCTCTAATACTCTTCTTCATACCGACGCAGAAATTTTAGAACAATTCCACTCTTTTTATGAGACTTTATATACCCCCGAAAACCCTCCCAGCCCAGAGCTTCTTCAATCTTACTTTGACAACATACCTCACCCAGATACTTCCCACCTTAATTTCTCGGACGTCGATTCTGACCTCACTCTTTCAGAACTCTCCTCTGCTCTTTCCTCCCTCACTAAAGGAAAAACTCCAGGACCTGACGGCTTCCCAGTTGAATTCTACTTACACTTTTCAGACCTCCTCTTACCTAAACTTCTAGCTCTTTTTCAGTCTTTTTGTTCTGCTGGATCAGCCCAAGGCTCCTTTCAAGACGCTACCATTTGCCTTATCCCTAAGGAAGGTAGGGATCCTAAGTTTTGTAAAAATTACCGTCCTATATCTCTAGTTAATGTAGATTATAAACTTTTTGCGAAATTACTAGCTCTTCGCCTTGACCCGCTCCTACCGCATCTTATAGGGAAAGAACAATGTGGATTTGTTAAAGGCCGTTTAACATCGGACAATTCTAGACTTTTTCTTAATGTTTTAAGTAAAGCCCCTTCACTTTCACTTCCCCTTGCAGCCATTTCAGTAGACGCTGAGAAAGCTTTTGACCGGGTTGACTGGTCCTTCCTCATGGCCTCCTTAAAATGGCATGGTTTCCATCCCAAATTTATATCTTATATTTCTTTAATATATTCTATGCCCAAAGCCTCTGTTCTCGTTAATGGTCAACTCACTTCCCCATTCATACTCCAACGTGGCGTTCGTCAAGGCTGTCCTTTATCTCCTCTTTTATTTATTTTAGCGCTTGAGCCCTTCCTTACTTCCATACGAAATAATCCATCCATCTCTGGTTTCCCGTATGGTGAACACCATCTTAAATTGTCTGCTTATGCTGATGATATACTTTTATTTATTTCAGATCCGACCACCTCTGTCCCCGCTTTATTAAACAAATTTGAAAGATTTTCCTTGGTCTCAGGTTACAAAATAAATTCTGACAAAACAGAGATCCTTCCTTTAACCAAATTTTGCCTTCCCCACTTTTTCACTGCCACTGGCTTTGCCTGGAATTCTACAAAAATTAAATATCTTGGTGTTCTTTTTTCTAACTCTATTCCTTCGTCTATTCAACTCAACATGAATGCAGTCATCTCTAGAATAGATTCATTACTCACTTCTTGGAATCCACTATTTCTTTCCTGGTGGGGCCGTCTCGACTCCATCAGAATGATGATTGCCCCTATTCTGATCTACTTACTATCCATGCTCCCACTTCGTATACCAATCTCATATGTCCGTCGTATTGATTCTGTGTTGTCCAAATTTCTTTGGAAACAGAAAAAAGCTCGCATATCGCTTTTACATCTACGTAAATCTAAACTTAATGGTGGTACCAACTTTCCGGACTTTCGCCTCTACCATAAGTCCTTCTCCCTTCGACAAGCCTCCCGTTGGTTATCTCAGGAACCCTCCCCCTTCTCTCCCCTCTGGCTTTCTGTTGAACAGGAGTTATTGCTCCCATACTCCTTCCAAGAGGCAATTCGCTTCACCTCTAAAGCCCCATGTCTTAATCCCTTTCTATTCAAACATACTTCTTCTCTTCTACATCCTTTAGTCTCCCCTACCTCGGTATCACAAGAATCCTTCCTACTATTGCCTATATGGTACAATTCACTTATATTAATAAATAACAGACCTATTGCATGGCCCTCATGGAGAGCGAAAGGTATCATATGGGTACATCATCTTTTTGATGGTTCATCCCCTTGCTCCTTTCCCAAATTTCGCTCCCAATTTCACTGTCCTCCTTCTTTTGCAAAGAAATTCCCAATCCTTATGGAAACCATTCTAGATTGTTATTACTCTCTCCCTTCAGAAGACCTATCAGCCTCGTCTTCCTCTCTACTCACGGTTCTTTCTACAACTCCTAAAGCTTCCGTCATTTACCGGTACTTCTCAGCCCCCAACCCAGATCGTCTCAAATCGAAATTGGAATTGTCTTGGGAAACGGATTTACATTCTTCATGGCCGACTTCGCTTTGGGATAAAATATGGGCTAGATCCTTGAAGACTTCCCGTACTGCTTCTCTCACTCAAACCCTCTTTTTCTTTTACCACAGATTATACCTCTCTCCTCTTTCTATCTCTCGTTTTCACCCAGATTCTGTTTCTACCTGTTGGACCTGTAATGCTCCCTATGCAGATCTTTTGCACCTCTTCTTTTTCTGTCCCTCAACTCGTATTTTCTGGTCTCAGATCTTTTCTCGCCTTTCTCGTATTTTTAACATCTCTGTTCAATTCTCAACTTCTCTTGTATTTCTTGGTAGCCTCTCAGAAGATTTAGATCTCCCCCCACATTCCCATGGTCTTTTTGATCTTATGCTGGCTATTGCATTACAACATATCGTCTCCAACTGGAAATCTTTGAACAATTTGTCTCTAAACTGTTGGTGGAATCTTGTATGTCAATCACACAGACTTGATGTTGCCTTTGCTTCCTCCTGCAAACCTTCCCGAAATGTTGATCTTTACTGGCTACCTCTTACTCTGTACTTAGATCAATCTGTCAAAAAGTTTTACTCTCCACTCTCTTCGGATAATTTCAAACCCCCCTGAACACATGTACTCTTGCCTGTAGTTTTATGGTAGTTTTATGATATTTTTCAGCTATGATATTTTTCAGTTTTCATATTGTAATAATTACAGTTTTCATATTGTAATGATTTAGCTTTATATTGGTCTCCTCTACTTCAAGTTCTTCACTCAAGTACTTATTGAATATGATGATTTTTTACTGTACTCTTTGATTCACATATACTGTATTTTCTATATTTATTTATTTATCTATCTTATATGATATATACCATATTTTCTTTCCCTCTCTCCTCCCTTTCCCCCCTCCCAAATAATTTAAAAATGCTTTGTTTTTTCCTTGTGATATTGGCTGCCTCTATTTACTTTATTCCATTGTATGCCCTTTACTCATATTTTGCCGATGTCACCTTATTGTAATATCTATTTTTCCTTTAATAAAGCTTTCAAACATAAAAAAAGATTGCATGGTCTACTTTTTTAAACAGGGTTGATTTTTTTTACTCTAGTCCCGCCCCCCACTGACCCCGCCCCCCCACTGACCCCACCCCTACCAGTGCGGCCCTCGGTCACAAACTACACTGTCATTTTGGCCCCGACAGAAAGGTTGCGAGTACCCATGCCCTAGACATTGCTGGAAACCACTGGGTCCAAGTTCCTGTGCCGTTGTGTAGGTATATACTCTCCCACCACAGGAACCTTGTACAAATTGGGGAAAAAATACAAGGCATTAAAAAATATTATATAAAATATACAATTTACTCAATAGAAGGCTTCCTGTGAACCAGCATTCAAACGAAGAGTTGCTTAGCAGTATCATTTAAAGATACATTTCAAAGACAGAACCCGAGGGAGCAGCGTGATGAAAAAACAGGTCCCTCTCCTGGGCTACGCTCGCCATGGGCACAGCTCGTTTTCTTCTCAAGATTGCCCAGGGTGCGCTCATTAAATAATCAAGTCTCTGTTGCCAGTAAATATGGAAGCTAAGTACCTCTGGTAACATCTGTTCTGCGAAGCACCTGAGGTTTCAACTCCCTTTACGGTGCATAATAATAAGGTGAAAGACGTGTACAGTACTGTACAGAGGCGAAAACCATTTAATTGATAAACATTACAAAAGAAACAATAACGAGCAAGGCAACATGGCGAGAACACCTGGGACCCCCGAAAACAAAGCTAACAAGATATACACTTCAATGTGCACAGACCAATTGACTCATCCTTCGTTTAAAAAAATGAGATTTCGAGGTGTAAAACGTGTCGAAAAACATTAAAAAGTGATTTGCAAAAGACATATATTATCTGAAACAAGGGCAAATGCCCGTATGTCTGAAATACAAAAGGGTGATTTTTGAACACAGTGATGAATAAACACAATTGCATAAGGAAAGCAAATTACATAGCAGAAAAAAGGATTTAGCACCAACTAGGGAATATTGCTATAAAAAAAATTAAGTTTGACATTGAAGTCACTTCTCCCGCCCCAGAAGGGCTCGATATGGGGAACTGTGGGAGAGAGAATGTTTACTGGGATATGGTGAAAGTGTGTGTCAATGTTAAGGATAACTGTGGCGAGCAAAGGTGACATTAGCAAGAGAGATCTGAAGTTGAATGTCTATGATGAGTTGTTGTACAACAAAAACTAACACCACTTTGGCTGCTGGCCATGCAAAAATATTGCTACAGGGTCAATTTAGTTGTTGCATGAGAGCGACAGAAGAAAAATCAAATTTAGACAAGAAAAAGTAAACGGTCAATTAAGGGTGGAAATGAGGTCATATAGAAAGCTAACAGACAAACTGTTACAAAATAGAGATGACCTCGAAAATCCATATCAGAAGCATCATTGACAAATGTACAACATGTATTTATTGTAAAGTACGTTCCTTATTCTCAATAATTTCATCTTTTTCAGGGAGATTTTTTATCAATGCCAGGCGGATGTGCAGTTAGAATTGGCCATATACGGGAATAACAAAACCACTTACTCTCTCACCTGAGCCATCAAAAAAATGTTATGGTCATGATGAGGTCAAGATCGTTATGGCAACAGTTAGTTGAATTACTGTACAAAAAGAAGTACTATAAGGCAACTAGATTACAGGAGATGCAGCTGGAATGTAGACCACAAGTGCCACTAAGAAAGACAACTGGACATGATTATTTGCGATTCAGCATCAATTGCAAAAGGTACTTGGATAGGATTATTGCAATGATGAAATGTGCAAATGTAATTTGGAGCACAAAGGATAGAGTTTAAGGTATAGCTTGCTTGAGGTGTGATAAAGAGTTTGAATCATTTCAGATTGAGATCCACAGACATACAAGGTAATTGAACAATGACACGTGGCTGCACTGAGTGGCACCAATAACACGAATGATACATATCAAATGGCCAGTGACCTACCATTACCTTATTCACCCTTTCAGGGGGAACTCTCCTTTAGGTGGTTCGATTTAAAAAACAAAAAAACAAAAAAGTGCAAGGCGGTGGGGAGGCCCCTTTAATAGGTGCAGAGTATAGAACAAGCACATTTCACCTATACCTGCCTAACAGCTCTGCCAGGAGTGCTCAAAATATGGGCATATACATCCATTGGCATAGAGTTATCGAATATAAGAAAAGAAAGTACAGGGAGAGGGGCAAGAGGAGCATTACGAAGCCCCTAGAAAAGAGCTACTATAAAGGTGAATGAACAGATAATTCTAGGAGGCTGGTATGGTAATCAGAAGGGTAGCACGAAAAGCTTTTCAGGTAGATTTTGGTGATGTTTGCAGGTCCTATAGGGAGGGACGCGGGTAGAGATATAGGTCGACATTCTGTATTTGGTAAAATGGATAGGAGGTATAGTGCAACTCAAAAAGAACCAAAATTGCAGAAGGACTTGGCCATTGTCTACCCCTATCCATGTCACGTCAAAGAAATATATTTTATTTTGGTACACACTACAGAACAGATTGCCTCTTGGTGTAAAAGTACATAAACCATGAAGAAATGTGCAGTGAGACGGAAATACAAACAAATCAAGGAGGGCAGGATAGTAAGCAAAGTCCAGATTGAGTTCCAATCAGAAAACCAGCTGAATTATATTGTTTTGTGGATTTTCCGAAGTGATAAAGTAGGGGAGGATCAAGTTTACAAAGGAAAACGATTTCATCATTTTGGAGGCAGGTGTAACAGCAAATGTGTAGTTGTTGCAGTTGGTAAAATCTAGATGGAAAAGGTGTGGGAAAGGCTGGGTAGACCTTAACTGTATTAGGAAAGCAATGAGATTTTTTCATGCATATCGCGAGAGATGTTTAGGGGACAGGCAATCTTAAATTTAAACAGGGCGAATAGAAAAATCGAAGAACTGAAAATTGGATTTTATTTTTTAACTAAGGCCAGCAATCAGACAGCCCAAATCAAGTAGCGACCTATCCATCTAGTGCAGCAGAGGTTACCGTTCAGCTGATTCATCACTCTGAATGATGTGTGGATATTAAATGTTGACAAGGCAACATGAACTGATAATAAAATATGGTTTACAATTTTCATTATACTTTCTTCCAGTAAACCAGAAGGATAGCCGTCTTCTGGGACCGCAATTCTATAGAAGCAAATTTGAAGTTAAATCAGAGGTCCCTAGGCACCTAGCTTGCCACTTGCCTGTGGCTTCCAGTTTCTGCTTGTGCAAAATTGATCCAGTGACCCCACCGCTGCCCGGGTTTTCCTATCTGGGTTTTACCAGTCACCGTTCTTCCTGCCAACAGAAGCCCTGTCAACCCCAAGACCTACTTAACGCAGGCCGCAGCGCAACCACGCATCAGACGTACAGCTAGCCTTCCAAGGGCAAGCCTGTCTGTGCCCATATGAGTTTGCACCGCACCCAGCGCAACAACCCCTAGCCCTCGCACCCCCGCAGATGCACCATCGCTGAGCTCTACATTCTCAATCATGGACACCATAACAAACAATGCCACTGCGCAGACCCACACTCCACGGTAAGACCTTTCACCTGCACCCACTGCTACTTCACTTATCACAGCACATACATCAGCCCACTGACCATCCCTACCCTGAACACACCACAGAAACCACCTAAACAAAAACACCAACTCACATGTGCCCTTCTCAACACACCACTCTCACTATGCAAACATGTCCAAGACTTGAGAACTCATCTCCACCCTCACACCAGACGGCCTCTCCCTCACCGAGACTTGGCTCAACCCTACTTCCATGTCCAACATCGCTAATGCAATACTCGACGGATACAATATTGCTCACCACGACAGCATTAACAAGACTGGCAGAGGGATTGCCATCATACATCAAGGATTCTGTCCAATGAACCCCCACAAATGACATCACCCCAGCCATAGAACACCTCCACTTCCGACTTCAAACAGACAGCAAAACCACTATCAAGGGAACCCTTTCCTACTGTGCTCCAAGGCCACGTTAAGCCTTCTACGATTTCGTCACACCCCTTACCACAGACCCCAACAACTACATTTTTCTCTGGAACCCAAACTGCCATCTCAACCACCATAATGACATCAACACTACCAACCTCCTTGACAGCATGAACAAAATTGGACTCACCCAATTTATTCATGACCCCACGCACACACCAAGGTCACATCCTGGGTCTCATCTTCACCCCCAGCGACCGAATCAGGTACAGCTACACCACAGAATTCACCTGAACCAACTACTCTATCATCCATTTCAACATCACAGACCTGTGCCACCAGTCTGCCCAATGGTCCCAATCGCAGATGGAGCAAAGTCTCAAAGGATACATGGATCAATGCCGTCAAACCACCCATTCCAGCTCCTCACACAACCAAGACCAGAACGTCAGAAACATCAACAACTGAATTACCATCTGTGCCAACAGCATAGCTCCCATCGGCAACAACACCCACAGAAGATCAACCAAGCAGACTACCTAGTACACTGAAGACCACTAAACAACACTGTAAACAACTGGAAAGGAAATGGCACACCAGCAAGAACATGACCAACAAGACCAATTCAAGACAGCCCTCAACCTCTTCCACAGACAGTTGAGAGAATTAAAGAAAAAGCCTTTGCCTCACGGAGCGAATCAAGCTCCGATAACAGCAAAGAACTCTTCAACATCGTCAGAGAAAACTCCAACCTATCAACTTCAACAAACAACATTACCTCTCACAGAAACTCTGCAACAACCTTGCAAACTTATTCCACGACAAGATCACCAAAATCTACAGAAACTTCAAACGCCAGCCCAAGGCCACAGACTTCTTCAAGCAACACAACGACCCGCTACCACCACAGACATCTGACTAACCAAATGGAGCCGGCTTGCCCGACAGGACACTGCCTCCATCATGAACTCAGTCTACTCAGGTGCGTCAACTGACCCATGCCCTCTCCACTTCTTCTACCTAAGGGAAACCAGAATCAGCCATGTACTCACCACCTTGTTCAACACCTCAAATGCCATGGCTACCTTCCACGGGGACTGGAAATATGCAGAAGTTAACACCCTACTAATGAAACCACTGGCAGACCCTAGCAAACTGAACTACCACCAAATGATTTTTCGGCTCCCATTCCCAGCCAAAGTATTAGAAATACCAACAACTCTCCTGACATCTGGAATATAATCTCCTACTTGACTCCTCCCAATCTGGAAATCCGCAGCAACCACAGAACCGAGACAGCACTGGTTGAGTCTACTGACTACATCCAAGCCCTACTCTACCAAGGAGAGGCTGCGGCTCTCATCCACCTAGGCCTCTCTGCAGCCTTTGATATGGTCTACCACCAGACACTCATCACAAGGCTGCACAACATAAGCCTCCAAGGAGTCTCACTCAGATGGATACAAACAGTGGGCGAGGTCATAGACAAAGAGCTAACATGCACTCCAGCACGATGTCTACTGTGTTGGTTCCCGCATTTATTAAAGTAAAGATTACAAGCAGATTACAAGACCTGGCATACACCTTGGCTAAGAGGGAGCTAACCAAGAATTGGAAGGCAAGAGGGGGCCCTAAAGTAGCAACCTGGAGCAGGGAGCTCCTGAAGTGGGTGGGATGTGAGGGTCGATGATGATGTGCAAGGCTAAAAGGGTGCTGCAAAATAGAGATGCGGAGGGCCTGGGAGGCATTTTTACAACGACCTGTAATATCTGGAACCAGAACCCCCAGACGACGAAGCAGAGATTGTATAGGGTAGAACCCCCTACATGGACACACCAACCACAATTAGCATGCACAGCAATATTGTCTGTCACAGGAACTTCGACAAGCACACCACGCTGGATTCACTCCATCCTGCACAGAAATCTAGAAAAATATTAATACTATTCACCCATTTCGAGAGGAGCAAATAATAGGTGCTTCGGGGGGAGGAAGTAGTGAATAGGGTTTGTTCTGTTACTAGCGTAGTATCACTTAAGAGTATAAGTAACTAGACTGTATATAAGTGTGAGAAAATCAATGCTTAATTATACAATGCATCTTATGAATATGTAATAAGTTGATACACAAAAGAATAAAACCAATAAAATCTATTAAACATAAAAGTATATGGCTGGCATCTTTAGGCATCAGTATATTTTCTTTCTTTTTTTATGTGTGTGAAATATGCTTGCAATAGCGAATAAAAAAAATATGTAGAACCGCCGCAACAGAAAGGCAAGAACTTTTGGCTTGTTACATTAGTGAACAGGTTGGGTAAGGTCACCTGTGCAGGTTGACTGGGTCACCCCTCATTTTGATTGCAGATGAGGGACAGTGAGGTGGATGTGGCAAGTCCACTCACAGCAAATGTTACACTTAAAACCCCCATTCGATTCTAGAGTCTACTGCCTGCCGTTTCAAAAGCAAGCGCTTGCTCAACTCTGCCTCAGTGGTCAATATGGCACATTCACATTTGGCATTAGGTACACAGCAGGGTGAGCCCTGCTCACATAGGACGTGTAGGAGAAAACGTACGCTTAAAGGAGAGACCGCCACGGCATGCCTCTCTACAGGATATGATGCTTGAGCTGGTGAAAGTACACTCAAGGGCTAGCAAAAACGTTGTTATTTTTTACCTATAAGGTTGCTAGATGGAATTGTTGATTCTATAATGCAGAGGTAAGTGAGACCTTTTAACTCGTTTGCTGCTTCGAAAGATCAGCACCAGTGCGGAGCGTTCTATTAAGCGGGCGGGGCCGCCTCGGCCAACGGACAGGCGCAGCACTACTGAGGTAGCGCTAGCGACGGTCGTTGGCCGAAACCCGCAGCAAACTGGTTAAGAGCAGCCGCGGCACTGTACGTACGGTATACACGCAGTCAGTCCCATATTGTTTCTGTCTTTCAGAGGTGCTATGAATGCCTCAGCTCATCGTATGCTACTCATTCTAGGTTAATCATTCTTGAACTGTATTTCAGATTACCACAAGATTTCCTATGAACGGACTTTCAGAAAAGGTCAGATGGATTTATTTGGATATCTGGGTTTCAGGGCCTGGGGTTTGGATTATCCGGTTCAGAATTTAACGTGTTTGCCATACTTATTTTCTCACACATTGCATGAGCAACCAAGCTGTTACTGCCTTAAGATATTCATTATTATTTACTGTGCAGTGATTGCATACTTAAGTGGTATACCTATGAATGTGGTTAACAGTGTGTAAACCGCATAAGTTGCTGCCTAGAGGTAGTGATTTGTATACATCAAATAGCAAATCTGACGCCAGGACTGCAATCCAATGACAAGAGGATAAAGTAAAGGTCATGACGATCTCTACTGGGCTTGCTGGATGTTCAGGAATTTCGAGGATATTCTAAAACCCAGCTGAGAACCTTGCCACTCACTGCCAGAGGAACCTTGCTTTTTAGTCTCTTTAGATAAAAAGAGCTTATATACTTTTATTCCACAAGAAGCGACCATAAAGGTTCTTGCTGACGTTCTCGATCAGGCTAGTTGGGACTATACCACCTCTCGCACATTTATAAATGAATGTGCCACTTTGGCCCTCAAGCGCAATTTCTTTCAATATCAGGACAAGATCTACCTGCAAAAGACGGGGACCTCAATGGGCAGTACTTTTGCCCCCAGTATAGCAGGGCTATACGTGTACAATTTTGAACGTACTCACATCCTGTCTGCCACTAACCCCTACACATCCAATGTCATCCTGTGGCAGAGGTACATTGATGATGTGCTTTTAATTTGGCAGGGCACTGAAAACAGTCTGCTGGCATTTTTTGACTGGGTAAATACATGTGACCCACATCTCAAATTCACACATCAATATCATGCGTATTCAATCGTATTTCTGGATGTGACAATTACTAGGGACGCGGATCATTTATCCACAAAAACCTATTATAAGCCCACAAGGAAAAATAATCTGCTTCACTTCTCGAGCTTCCACCCACGCGCCCTTAGGGAAAATCTTCCCTTTGGCCAATATCTGCGGATCCGCAGAAATTGTAGTGATTTGTCCGACTTCAAGACCCAATCTAAAGACTTGACATCCAAACTACAGAAAAGAGGCTACCCGAACAAGATCCTTAATAGGAGTTGTAAAAGGGCAAGAAATCAGAATAGAGAAGCACTCCTGGAGAATTACATCAAAGAGCCGGAAGTAAGTGCCCCATTTACATGTGTAACAACGTATAGTAATGTTTCCAATGCAGTCAGTCGCTGTATTGGTTAACATTGGAAAATCTTAACAAGCAACAGCACAACTGGCCAAAACCCCTATTCTCATACAAACGAGAAAGGAGTCTACAAGACTCTTTGGTACATACCCGAATAAGAATTAATGATACAAATAATGAACATGATGTATTGAGAGCTTGGGGTCTCCCACCAGTAACCGGGCATTTTCCGTGTGGGGGATGCAGGGTTTGCCATCTGACTGCAACCACAAAAACATTAATTTTGGAGACTGGGAAAATATGGCACCAGAGAAGCCATACGAATTGCAACTCCACTAATGTCAATTATTTAATCATCTGCCCATGCAATCTGAAATATGTAGGCATGACCACTAGAAAGATTAAGCAACGAATTTGCGAACATCGCAGCAATGTGAGATGTCGCAAGAGTACAACTAAATTGACTGCACACTTTCTACAAATGAATCATAGCCCCAACGACATCAAGTGGACTATAATCGAGCAGCTCATGTAAAGTACTGAAGGCAGTATCTTTGAGAAAGAACAGAGGTGGATTTACCGCCTCGCGACACATGAGCTAGGCTTAAATGATGCGATTCCTTGGGGATCAGTCATGAGACGATGACTTTCATGTAGGTTGTCTGATTAGAAAATACATTTTCCCTACATGCCGGGTACCCGTGTATTTGTTTCACTATTAGCTTACCGGTTGTAGGCTTGAAGACACCAAATGGTCTCTAAATGAGATTCATACCCTTTGGGCTGACCTGTTAGCAATGCACTGATAAACTTGCCACCTTTTGTTCTCAACCCTTTTGTCAATAAAGTTTCGCTGGGTGTATTAACCAGGGAACATTTGGTTTTCTTCGTATTTCGACCTGATTAAACAGCGTTGTTCCAGATACTCGTTAACTTTTTGCTTTTGAGCTGTCTTGGCTGTAGTGGTATGGGGAAAAAAAATGATCTCTCCCTATAAAGTCAATTGATTCATTTACAATCAGCATAAAGCTCTTCATTTTGTTGCCAATAAAGCTGTTCGGCATAACTTGTTAATACTGTCTTTAGTGCAAAAACATTACCCGATTACTGACCATTTTTGATTCGGTATCTAATAAAAATTGAAATAACCGCAAGGCCTGCAAGACCGGGGCTCGAACACCAGTTTCTTGAGGCTTATCGCGGGAATATTGAAGCATGTATCTTTAAGAAAAAACGAGTTCGGCGTAATCACATGACCTCCGCGCACGTCGCGGACGCCGTTCTGAATACACAAAACAAACCGCGAGGAGAGCACTCATCTCTTCCGGGCCGTGGATGTGACCAGAGTAGGTTGAGCAGTGGGCGGTCGCTCGGAACAACGTGAGTACCCGCTTTTGTCTGCAATTAGAGTAAGAAAAACCCATGTCTGTTGTAATGCTTACTTTAAGCACGCACGGAGGGTGCTCGCTTGCAGCCTGTGACCTGGGTCTTTCTCTTACAGTAATTCTGAGCGTGAAGATTCCCCTGCCATGAGCCCATGTGGAAACTTCACCATTCAAATTGAGTGAGCCGCTTCTTTTGAACATGTGTGTTTTTTTGCAACTGGGTCTCAGATCGTAAATTCAATGTGTGATTGCAACTAATACTGCGATTAATTATTATTATTATTTTTTTTTTAAAACCTTTATTGTGCAGAAATTGCTCACAAATACGGGCCTACAACCCACCGGACCGGCCACCACAATTATAGAAGCACAATGGTCAGGACAGAAGCTCCAGCAGGGTACCACAGTAATCCAAACGGGAATCAAAGGAGAAAAGCCACAGAGCAACCACCACGAGCAGGATGAGAGAAGGTTGATTTTATAATAGAAGAAGGGGTATAGCAGAATGATGGCAATCATTAAGGTCCAGAGGGCCGTGGTGGGCCGCGAGCAAGCAGTAATACAGAATACAGGAAAATTCAAAAATAACTGTTACATTTTAACAAAGGCAGAACGTGAGTCCCACATTAGTAAGCAATTGCAACCGCTGCCCAGCGCCCACTCACCACTACAAGAACACACAATGATACAGAGAACGGAAAATAGGCTTACAAAACAAAGAGCCCTCTCCTACAACAACCCAGGGGAGGGAAGAAAAAAAAAGGGGGAAGGGAAAAAGGAAAAGGACATCGGGAAAAAGGGGGGAAGAAAGAACGCGGCATCACAGCATGCGCCCCATGGCAACAAAGCACTCAAAAATAGACCGGCACAGGGAACCAGTGGTAACAGGAGTAATAGATGCGTAGTAAACCGTGACGGCAGGGAGACCAGAAGGCCCATGCTAACAAAAAATACACCCCAGGGGGCCCACATGCAGACACCGCGTCCCGAAAAAAGGGATACATAAGAGCCATAGAACCAAAAAAGGAAAAGAGGGGGAAAAAACAAAATGACAGACCCCACCCTGCACCCCGCACACCCCACCCTGCACCCCTGCAGAAGGCTATGGCCTACCCCCCCAGCAGCGTGCCTGTCGCCCTAACTGGAAACCCGAAATATAGAAGAATTAAAAGGAAAGAAAGAACCACAAAGACAAAAAGAAGAAGGGAAAATAGGGAGACAACGACGGGAGAGGAGCCACACAATCAAAACCATCAGCTCCCACCCCCCCGTCCGAACACACTCAGTGCCCACGGGAAGATAGTAATTACGAGGATAAGCTCCAGGAACATGAAGGAGAATCGAACATAGTCATACAGTCACAAACGGATCATACGACCATACCACAAAATAATAGTCCACCGAGGCAAGTTCATCTCAACCCTGTCCTCGTCTATCCAAAGCCATAGGCATCCAACGCACCAGGAACCAGATCATGAGGAACCAGAGGTGAATAGCAGGGAGTGATGATTAAATCAAAAAGAGACTAGCTCAAGTTACTTTTAGGGGAGGGGGAAGACTCTGATATGTTTTGTCACGGAGTGTGAACACCCAGCAGGTGTGTTCAAAAAGCCCTCACCCACCAACCTGGTTGGTGGCATGCTTCATCATCGGGCCCACCTAGTGGCACCTAGCGTGCCCCGGGTGTGCTTCAACGCCTGACTACAGCGGAGCTGGTATTTTACTGAGTGTGCGGTGAAGATAGTTAAGGAAGTGATGTTAAAACGGCTGAACGGTGGTCCCAGTACCCGAAGGTAAAATTAGACTTTAATACCTGGGCCTCCGTCAGCGGTTAAAAATAAGGCAAGGGGATGTAAGAGGCGAGTTACGACCTCTCACATCCAATGGGTCAACATGTTTCAGCCAGTGCCTTATGACTAGACTGGCTTTCTTCAGGACCTAAAATAAGTGAGTGCAAATTACCTAGTGGGGGTGTAGGGGAGACTATGTGTCTACACGCCCTAAAGTGTATCTACGTGTGAGAGGGGGATTCCCTTCTCAAGACCACGCAAGTTATTTGCTCAGTCTGACCTCAAGGTTGGGAGGTGGCAAAAGGCTTGACCAGTACTTCTGGGTTGAGCCTGCTCTGGACCTGTAGTGCCTCCTTCGCATACCGGTCGAATAGCAGGGAGTCCCATCGTCAATCCATACAAGTCATATCGATTTCGACCCAGATGAACAGGAAAAGACGGTAACCACCGCAGGTAATGCAGGCACAGTTCCGCCGACAATAGGAGGAAAGCCGTTTCGGCGGAGCTACCACAGGATCTTCGTTCGGCCATTCGAGGCAAAAAAGGAATGGGAGATCCAACGAGACCGGTCCGGACGGGACCCGGCCGGCGGACCCCCAGCACAGGAGAAATCACAAGATGATTGAGAGCAGCGGGTATCCGTATACCCAAACAAGCGGCAGCCGCCGGGTCCACGACCTCCAGGAAAGTCCCAGCAGCACACAGCAGCGATGAAGCCGCACACATCGGGGGGGGCCCAGCAGGCCCGGCAAAATGATCATCATGTAAATGTAAATGTATTTCGATTTATATAGCGCACGAATCACCCAGGGGTCTCAAGGCGCTTGCTTAGGGAACCCGTCCTGGTATTCCCCTGTGAGATACCCCGGCAGGGTATTCACAAGGTGAAAGCCAGGCATCCCGCCGCGAGGGGCCGTAGTGGAGATTAAGCAAGCTATTGCCCAGAGTCGCAGAGTGTGACCCCGTGAGTCTAGTAGGCACCGGAGCGAGAATTGTCGAGTCCGTGGAATTTTTGAGCCCGAGACCCGCCAAGGCAGGGAATCGAACCCTGGTCCACGGCTGATCTCAGCTTCCGGGTATGCCGCCTCTAACCACTGAGCCACGCTTCATCCAGTCCAGCGATAGGTGCGGTCACGGAAGCACTCCAGGAGCGCAAGGCGGCGAGAATGTCGCCAAGCGTAGGCTCACCTTTACGGTATTCAGCAAACGAGCCATGCAGCGGACCAGCGTCGCCAGTCTCGGCCAGGCTGAGAGACAGGGAGCCGGCCGCCATCTTGAAAGCCCGGCGGGGCCGCGGCAATCTCCGACCCCCGTCCGGCCACAAGCGGGGTCACACAGGATACAGCCGACCACAAGCAGAGGCACCCCCAGGGCAGGAAGGCGGGCCACCAGGATAAGGAGGGTCGCCGGCTCCCCCACGCCACCGGCTCCGTTCTCCGAGTCCGGGCGGAGGGACTCAAGATGGCCGGACAGGAGAACAAAGGGGAGACGAGCCACATACACGGTCAACCCCCGTCCATGGAAGGCAGCGCCTCAACACCAGGCCGCAGGATCGCCGGTCCAGGCCCGGAGAGCCGTCACCGGTCTAATTGCACATCAGCCTCTCCGACCGAGCCCACACCTCCACCAAGGGCCGGCAACAGCGCTCCGCCCCGCCTGGGCGCCGCCGAGGAGTTTCAGGCCCGCCCGCTCCGGAGGCCCCGAAGCAAACAAGGGCGCAGCTCAGGATCCGCGGCACCTAGGAACAGACGGATCAGACGGTAAGTGCCAGCGAAATGTCTTAGTTCCATAGTCTACCAAAGAATACTTCCCTGAGCTCGTCATGTAACGCGGCTTTTAGAAAAAAGCCGCGTAACACGAAAATCGCCGCAGCGCGCATGCGGTTAAGGGTGATTACCTTTTTACAGAAGGTAACTATGATGTAGCAGGATATTAATCCTTGCTTTTTCATATGACGCACAGACACCACAGCAGAGTGTAATTTACTCACTGCAGGTTGTGTCTGTTTTCTCTCCTTTTTCTCACTAAATTGTTCAATTGCACATAATGAAAGGGCTCTTTCTGACTGGGTGTGAGTTAGTTTTACTGTTTCACTTTAGCCTCTGCTCGGAATTACAAATTATGATGTCGGCATCCAAGTTTGTTGGTGAGTTGATGCTGATGAGACTGTTTTTAAGAGGTTAAGTCATGCCATGTTTTTTCTTTTCAGATTGTAATGTTCCTCTTTTTGTGGGTTCTACCACAGAAATTCTGTGAGTTGGTTCTTCTCCCCTTCATGGAGTTTGCGTCTTAGCGTGCGCCGAACACCGGCTGGGGTATGTATGGTCCTGACGAATGCTAAGCTACTATAGCTCGAGATAGCAGAAACATGTTTACCAATTCTTAATAAAAAGGACAGGTTTGGTTCAAACTAACTCACCCACTTTACACTTTTTTTTAATGAAGGTATTTTGTCCCTCTATTAAAAGAAATTCTTGGTATTAGGGAACATGTATACCTTCTTTTAACTTCACAATTTTTCACTTAAGGTACCAATGCTTCTACCTACAACAAGAACCCAATGATGACAACTGGTCACTAATTCTGTTGGTGCCTGAGGGTTCTTTTTTCACAGTGTACACTAACTCATCCCTCCAGTCTCTGTAGTGGTGATGGTAATTTATATTCCTTCTACCTCTTGCCTGTCTTTATATTTATTTTTATTTTTAACCAGTTACTCTTTTGTTGTTTAATAGTATAACTTCTATGTAAGTCTGGTTGCAGCCAATCTAATCTCATCATGAGATCTGTCGGCTACGCGGACCATCCGCGTCTCTAGATATACGTAAATCTTTTTTCTTTTAAATTACTTAAAAACTACTTAACGGATTTACACCAAATTTGGCAGAAAGCTAGATCTTGGTCCAGAAAGATCTCTTTTCTTTTTGGAATGTGGTGTAAATTTGTAAAGTACTTTTTAAGTAATTAAAAAAAAAAAAGAATGACGTACATCTAGAGATGCGGATGGTCCGCGGAGCCGACAGATCTAATGCTGAGATTAGATTGGCTGCAACCACTTCCATCAGGAAGTGGTGGCAGCCATCCTGGGACTCGCTGGAGCCCAAGAAAAATATTACAATATTAAACAAGCATTGGAAATGCAATAGGCCTCGCAGCATTAGAGTTAGTGCTTTTAGAATTGTTTATGGGTTTTTTTGTAAATCTTTAGCATTTTTGTTTCCTGTAGCCAATGCTAAAGAATTAAAAAAAAAAAGCCATAAACATTTCTAAAAGCTCTAACTCAAATGCTCCGAGACCTATTGCACTGTGTGAGGGTGAGGGGTTGAGGGTGAGGGTGAGTGAGGGTGAGGGTGAGTGAGGGTGAGTGAGGGTGAGGGTGAGTGAGGGTGAGTGAGGGTGAGGGTGAGTGAGGGTGAGGGTGGGTGAGGGTGAGTGAGGGTGAGGTATTGAGGGTGAGTGAGGGTAGAGGGTGAGTGAGGGTGAGTGAGGGTGAGTGAGGGTGAGGGAGGGTGAGGGTGGGTGAGGGTGAGTGAGGGATTGAGGGTGAGTGAGGGTGAGTGAGGGTGAGGGTGAGTGAGGGTGAGGGTGGGTGAGGGTGAGTGAGGGTGAGGTATTGAGGGTGAGTGGGGGTAGAGGGTGAGTGAGGGTGAGGGTGAGTGAGGGTGAGGGTGAGTGAGGGTGAGGGTGAGTGAGGGTGGGTGAGGGTGAGTGAGGGTAGAGGGTGAGTGAGGGTGAGAGTGAGGGTGAGTGAGGGTGAGGGTGAGTGAGGGTGAGGGTGAGGGTGAGTGAGGGTGAGGGTGAGTGAGGGATTGAGGGTGAGTGAGGGTAGAGGGTGAGAGAGGGTGAGGGTGAGTGAGCTATTGAGGGTGAGTGAGGGTAGAGGGTGAGAGAGGGTGAGGGTGAGTGAGTGTGAGGTGATCTTCTAGGTATGTATGTGCAAAGACTCAAAGACCTACGCATCATTTGTGCCTGCCATGCCAGTAATCTTGTAGTCCACACCTTGCCTTGCCTTCTGCCGCCACATTGCTTGTTGGAGTTCATGTTTTAATGAGGAATTGTTTCTAGTACAGTGTGGGTGAGTGGGGTGAACAACAAGCTAATTTTACAGCTACAGTTTCTGCACTAACATAGCTTTTCTGCTTTTGTAGTGCAACTCTCCAAAATAGCGAGTGCATCGCAAACTCAATTTTGCTGCAAAACTACAGTGCTGTAACAATTAACGTCTGTTCTTTGTTGTGAAAACACACTTCTGTGCTCCAGTCAGTATTTTTGTGTGTCAAATGACTCAATATCTTTCAGAAGTGAAAGGTGGGGGGGCTTCCGAACGTCATTTTAAAACTCAGTTTGGGCCGGGTCTACACTATACTAGTCTGCCAACTTGAACTCACATTAAGCAGGACGCTTCCAAACTCACTACATGTGGCGTCATACAAAGTAAATAACTGCATTTGGTCCTGTGGGGGGTAGGGGCAGTCTACAACAGCCTGCGTAACCTTTTTTTTCCAAATTAAATTCCACGTGACCACGCCCCGGCACACGCACCGCAAGAGTCATTTCCACCAGAGTTCAGCACGACGTGGAGGCGGGCACTGTTCTTGGAGCAGCAGCAGTATTTAGCAGGCCTCTTATAAAGGCAGTGCCACCAGTAAAGTAAACCTGTGAGTAAAAATGAAAAACCAAACCATTCTACGCAATTGTATATTAGCGTTATTTTCTCCTCAAGCGAAAGGATCGGAGACACGACAGTCTAAGAGCATTTGTCGTGTGCTAGTGCACTGCAGTCCTGCTGGCCATTTAATTCCATGGAGCCAGGCGGCTGCATCGCTGTCGTGGGGCTCTGTGGACCAGCTCGCCCTTTTCGACCAGCTCGGCTGAGCTGACGGTGGTGCGGTTCTGTATGGGATGTCGGACATTGGAGCATTTTGTGCAGACTCGTCCCAGTCTGGAGCAGCCGCCTTCTCTTTTGTCAGTGTGCTCTGGCCTTTGCTGGTTGACTTATGACGGGTGGATTTGATAGCCTGGTGATGGCACATGCGTGTTGTTCGGGTTTACGTTCAGAGTTGTGTGTTGGCGGCTGCTGTTTGTACGAGGTAATTGCCATTGTGGTGCTCCGTTGGGGGTCACAGCATTCCTTTTGGTGGTGCGTGCTGGGGGGCGGGTGTTTGCTCTGCCATTTCGAGTGAAGTGATGCATTGATTGTCAGCATTGGGGCGCTTGAGCTCGGCGAGGCTCACGTGTACTGTGCCGCAATTGTATATTAGCGTTATTTTCTCCTCAAGCGAAAGGATCGGAGACACGGCAGGTAAAATAAACAACAAGAAATGCCAGTAACAGACGGAAAAACAGCGATGTAACTGTAAGCATCAGTGCGTTCAAAAGCAGAAAGATAAAAGCGCAGTTACAAATGGTCATATACGTATCTTCAAATACACACGCATACCTACACAATATTTTGTTCCGTCCAAAAAACAACATAAACGTGATATTGCAGAGGGGCTACTTTTATCAGACGCACTCGTATTACACAAAAATCGCGCTACGAGGTAACTTCGAGCGCTGTGAGGTAACCAGATGGGCGGGAGTAAAGACAACATGGAAAATGCGAGGGGTAGAGGGGTACTGGGGTAAAAACACAAACAGGAGGGTGCGGGAAGAAATTGAACGGGGACAACGGGCGGTGGGGGTCTGGAAAGGCAACACAAACTACCAAGGGGAGAGGGCCGTAGCAAAGTGAACACGGATAACGGGAAGGAGCAAAGAAAACGGGGACAGATAGCGCAACTGGAAAGTTACAATGCAAGCTGAGGCATGATGCAATTTAGCTGTGACCTGGAAGCATTTTAAAGGTCTTAAAAGTGCAAGCAGCAGCTCTAAAATACAAGACGGAGGGAAGAGAGGGGAGGGGGGAGGAGAAATGCGAGACGGCGGGAAGGGGAGGGGGCGGAGCGGGTACAATAAACAAGACGGAGGGAAGAGAGGGGAGGGGGGAGGAGAAGTGCGACAGGGGAAATGCGAGACGGCGGGAAGGGGAGGGGGCGGAGCGGGTAAACAAAGACGGACGTGCACGCGCTTTTAAGCTCAATGCGCATGCGCATTGAGCTTAAAAGTCACGGGCACTGCAAGGAATCGCCACGATTCCTTGCAGTGTGGATAAAGAGCGGATAAGTCCCAATACTCTCGCCTTGCTCGATGCGCATGCGCATCGACAGGCGAGACCTAAAAAAGCACACAAGGGGGCAAGGTAGGAATACCCTAACTCCCCACAGGCCTGGTGGTGGGGTCCCATAGGGAGACTGCTGAAGGCCCGAAACTTTTTTTTCTCAATTTTGCCGCCAAATATGCATAATATTCGCAGCAAAATAAAAAATAACAAGCATTGGAAATGCAATAGGTCTCGCAGCATTAGAGTTAGTGCTTTTAGAATTGTTTATGGTTTTTTTTTTAAAATCTTTAGCATTTTTGTTTCCTGTAGGCAATGCTAAAGAATTACAAAGAAA
Organism: Lissotriton helveticus; assembly: GCF_964261635.1. Classification (NCBI taxonomy): domain Eukaryota; kingdom Metazoa; phylum Chordata; class Amphibia; order Caudata; family Salamandridae; genus Lissotriton; species Lissotriton helveticus. The sequence continues at coordinate 775,228,710 of NC_136057.1, forward strand.
AAAAGCCATAAACAAATCTAAAAGCTCTAACTCAAACGCAGGAACATTAACTAATTCTCCCACAGTCACAGTATACAGAAAGCCTGTGCGGTTTCCTTTTAGTATAATGACTCCACCTTCTGAGTTGTTTGCGTTGCGCCAATACCACGAAGAAAGCCTTAGCACTCTTGAGGGGACGCAGCTATGTAGGTTCTGGTAGACCGAACGGTGGATCGTTTCATTATGGCGGCGTTTTTCCCATTGACCGTGTATTGTGAATCCACCTTTAACTGTACCGGGGGGGCCCCGAGAAGACGCAGCTATGTGGGTCTTGTTGATCGGGGATCGGTGTGATTAGGGCAGCGCATTTACAATTCACTACGATGTCATATTGGTTTTCCTAGGAGTGGTTCAGGGGTGGCCAGCTGTTCTTACGTTTTGTGGTCAGTGCCAGGATTACAAGGTATGCAGAGATTGAACTAGGGAGTGGTTCATCAATATTAAACTGGCAAGGCAATGCAGGGACGGGGCTGGCCAGAGTGCAGCCACGTGACAGGCAGGTTGGGTGCCGGGAGAACCAGATGTCTTAGTGAATGTCTTACTGAATCGGGGTGGACACTTCAGTTCTGTCTGTGTTTCCAGCAGACGGTGACTGGCTTGCACATAGTGCAGCCACCTAGCCGGGGCACTGGTGCACTTTATTTCATAAATTGGCAAGATTTCCTCACAGCTGCTTGCGTTTCTTGAGAATGCTGCACGTTACTTAAATATTGCTTAGGAAGCTCTATCTTGCGACTGTGAATGGAAGGGGAGGGAACCCTGACGTAGCGAAAATATTGATAGGCTGAAAACTGGTGTTTATGCTAATTGGTGGTAACAACTGCAGGCAGCAAGAACTAGGCAGTTCGAGATTGGTGTAGACAGAGCACAGAGGTAGTCGTTTGCAAAGGTCCGAAAGGCGGACAGTAGGGCCTTCAGCTGTAGCGGTCGTCAGGGTTGCTGAGGAGCAGGGTTTGAATTTCGGCGGGAATGCTCGACATTGTGCGACTCTGGGCAAATCACTTAATTCCACAATGTTGGTGTGCCGTTGTGTAACGTACTGGAGCTCGTGCGAGGGGCTCTGATACCACATGGCTAACCGGTTAGTGGTAATATTGTGACGGGGGCGCGCAACATCTTGCAAATCTGGGGAAATCACTTCATTCCTGCATGGTGACGTTGCTAGTGAAGCCATCAGGTTTGGCACACCAATGAAATAGGGGTAAACCCGTTTTTGGGGGTCGAGTTTGGCTGGGTCGTTCAGCATGTTGGGTTTGGGCCAAAGCACTTGATTATCTCTACTGTTGTGTCGGTCGATAACGCAAGTGACGGAGGCTGGTGCTCTGATACTCCCATTGCCAATCAGTTGTAATCTAACAATTGGGGCGAAGTGGTTGGTGTTAAATTCATCTGAAGACTTTTAGTGCAATAAGTGGCCCTAGTGCGCGCTTAGAAGGGATGGTGGTGCAATTTGTATCTTAAGCCTCGGTGCAATTTGTATCTTAGGCCTCGGTGAGGGGGCGTCACCAGCATCGGGATGGCATCTATTACATGAGGTGGGAGAAAAGGATGGGGGTGGGCGGGGAGCGTAGGGACGGCTCAGAGGCCTGAGGCAGAGCGCACCATATGGAGAGGGAGGGGGGTGGCAGTGGGAGGGTGATTGATGGGCGGGGCAGTGCTGGGGAAGCCTTTGATGTGGCCTGGCGGCCGTGGAAGCCGGGCCTTTGAAGTGAAGCTAAGCTTCACTTCAAAGGTGTCGGAGGAATGCGGGCGGCTGTGCACGCGCTTTTAAGCTCAATGCGCATGCGCATTGAGCTTAAAAGTCACGGGCACTGCAAGGAATCGCCACGATTCCTTGCAAGTTAGATAGAGAGTAGATGAGCCCCTATAGTCTCGCTTGCTCGATGCGCATGCGCATCGACAGGCGAGACCTAAAAAACTAAGGCGGTCACCCATGCTTGTTTTTTTTAGTCCCCTGGGTGTGCCAGGTCCAGGGGGAATTGTTTTTATTATTATAGGGGAGGGGGTGTACATGGACCCACCTCCTCCGGACGATTTCGGCTTCGGGGACCCCATCCCCCGGGGCCCGTCGCTCTTGAGATGGGGACGGGGGCAGCGTGGACCGCCTCCCAGGATGATTTCGCTCCAGGGGACCCTATCCCCTGGGGCCAAGCCTTATTAAAAGTGGGAGGGGGCACATGCCCCCATCCCCAGGCCGATTACGGCCCTGGGGCCTGGCCATATTAGTAATGGAAAGAGGGGGCCCCCTCCTCTGGTTGATTTCAGCTCCGGGGACCCCTTCCCTAAGGCCCCCGCCACAATAACCTTCAGGAGTTATTAATGGCCCTGGGAACCCCATCCCCCAGGGCCAGTAACTGCTATGTCCTGGGGTGTCCACCCACGGGACACAGTAGTTTCCCTGCCAGCACTAGCACGGGCAGGGAAACCTGTGTTTGCTCTCGATTGGCGGGATCAATTTCAAAGTTCCCGCTAAGCGAGAGCAAACACTAAGACCACTCCCAGCTGGCAGGAACTTTAAAAGCCTAAAGAAGGGAGGTATATACAATAGTCTGCTAAGAGCCAGGTCTGGTGGATGAGTACACTAAGGCATCTCCTCCAGAAACCTAAGTTTGACCTGAAGGCCACAGGCTCATATCACTGTGGGTCCACTGAGCCTTTTATTTTTCAGAGGTCAATAAGATGAGTAACATTGAGATGGATAAACACCTGTTATTCAATGTCAAGATGCCCCAAAGGGTGAACATGTGCTTTACAAATACACGTTTTGTAATAGTAAACAAGACTAGCAAGATTCCATTAACTCAAAGCACACATGAAAGACCCTACATGGACACTAGGTTTAACAGCACTCGAAGGTCTATGAAGTTCTGGATGTGTCACCAGTTCCTACACTGTTCTTGCCATAAAATTCCATCCACCGAGAAAGTGAAAGCGAGCCAAATATATGAAAACATGCTGGATACCTTTAGAAGTGTTGGATATGTTATTTCATCATCACCGTTTACAGATAAATATTGAAGCCTGCTTCATCGACCTCGGAAGAGAAGTGTAGAGCCTTAAGACAAGGACTGTTTTCTAATATAAGAAAGATTTTGTTGCTCCAAGGCAACAATAACAATATCCACCTTGTCATCTTGAAATCCACCGCATTGTACCATTTATTTGATCAAATATATGATATTTAAAGGAAGGGTCTTCTAGAGAATTGCATCTTAAAGCAATTAGTAGGTAAATAAATATGGCCCAATTGACAAAAAAGCGTCAGAGTGATGGAAGCACATACACTATCATTTCAGAACAGGAATGTACTGGAAAGATATTATAGGCCATTCTAAGGAGGCAAATTCTGTGACGGACTGAAAAATTTGGCCTGAAGGTTCCACGCCCAAAATAAGGTACATATGTAGTAGGAAAGGTGGTTAAACAATCTCTTAACCCCTTCGATGCTCATGACGGAACGGTTCCGTCATGAGCTACGGTTGAGCTGTGCTCATGACGGAACCGTTCCGTCATGACCACGCCCGTTTTTATTAGGGCCCAGCACCGGAGGGGGAATCGCGGTCGCGCTGAAAAGGTTAAAGCAGCTGAATTCCTTACGTTACTAGTGATTGAACTCTGCAGAAATCTAGAGAACCAGGATAAAATTTGTAGAACTCACTCGAGTTAAAAAATAAAATGATCATTACAGCCAGGTACACATTCACAAAAATACTAATTTAATAAGCAGCAAGTACCCATTAACCAAATAACGGATACCTGGCTTAATATAACTTGGGAGGGATGTGCAAAATATTAATGAGAATATAATAGGTTAATTGTAAAAATGCACATATTTTTTAAAAATGCGTGGGTGGATCATAACGACCACTTTAACCAAGAACAATAATCTGCTTAGTCAGTTAAACTCCTACCCCCGAGAACTGCAGACATGGCCTCAGTCAAATGCCCTGCTAAGACATGTTGTGGCAGTAAATCCAGCACGAAAGCTCTGCAGCAAAATGTTTCAATCAAACAAAAGTACCATGCAATAAACATTTGATGATGCGTGTCTTTATAGCTGCTCTTCATGAAAATGCAGACAGAAGAATCTGCATGATGAAGTCTCCTCCCGACGCCAACCGATAAGAATACTAAATTGTTTACATAACTCTTCCTAACACCCTCCTGCGGTTTCTGAGCACTGTATATAACCAGTATTATTACACAAATGAATGATGTCCTTGACATAAATAGAAGGCTGATGTGACCATGCCAAATGAAAGGTTATCATGGTGGTGAGATTCAGATGCCTTGCTGTCTTGTCACCCTTAGTACTTAAATATAAATCCTTGCTGCTATTTTGCCAGCCAAATGGACTACAGATGTGTCACAAAAACATGAGAAATGCACAAGTGGCTTTTCCAATTTAGCAGAATCTTGAGTCAACAAGCATTGTCATAGCCATTACTTCAGGTTCCGTGTTTGGTAAAGTGTGTGGTAATAGCGACTGAATGTATCCTGCCCCAGATGTCCTAGGAATAAACTCCCTAAATGAAGCAACATCTTGTCCTACAACAATATGGATGCCGAGAGACTGTTATAAAAAGAAGCTAGGCGATGAAATTGGCATTGTAAACAGTGGATTTAAAAGACACGCATGGCAGGCTATTTATTGCACAGTAGATACATCTGACAAAGTGCCAACATTGTTCTTGCATCTTCAAAAAATCCCATATGCTTGCACTTACTTTGTGAACAAAATATTTGCAAATCCATAAACATGTTATCAAGACTAAACATTTCGACAAATGACAGTGTGAGGCCGATCAGTAAATAGAAGTGTGCCTTTATGGCAAGTTAAGACTGATTTGCATAAGGCTGGGTCCAAACTGGAATGGCATGGTGAGCAAAAAAACGATGGATTTAGGCCCAGGTCTCTGTACTGGGGTGAATGTATGACATTGTTCTGCATTCTGCCCATCAATTGTTCTTTTTGCATTTATCACCCGAGTGGGACAGGTATGCCCAGACGTGGGGGTCCCGTGCTCTCCATGCCACTGGAGTCAAGCTATCCTGGCTGATGAGGGCTGAAAGCCCGAAACCGGTCCTAGGATGCTTGTTTCCAGTCCAGGAGGACCTGGCCTGGCAGTTCGGGTTGGAATGTTCCCATTGGGCGCAGGGTGAGCAAAAAAACGACCTTCATGGTCGATATATTTTTTCATTCAGGATACATTTTTCAAGAGCAATTTCGAATACTACACACAGAGGCAGGTGTTATTTTGACTTCCTACAGACGGGTAAGGAAGTGCCTTGATTACTTTGGATTATAGATGTTAGAGGATGATATTGTGTGACAAGAATTGTGACTGTTACTGTATCTGTTTACAGTTACACATTGAGCAGTCGGTCGTAGGGTAAGAATTCTCTGAATTTGGTACAACTCTATTTTTTGTGTTGGTTTTATTCACTGATTTTTCACTGGCCTTCTTTTCATTCACTATTGGTCATCTGGTTGAAATAAGTGAGCAATCACAGAGGCTCATTCTTCATGCTTAGCTAATACCTATACATGGGTGAATCACATTCCTTGAGCACATTATGTTGTTTTCAACAGGAGTCACACTTTTCATGAACAATGTGTAACACTGGTTTTTATGCACTTACTCCTACTTTATTTCACATTTTACTTGAGTGCAAATTCTATTTGTTCAGATTGTAATCGGCATTGTGTTTTACACACTGCAACCTTATTGTGTTGTAGGTTTCCTGCGGAGGAAGCAGTTACTTGATCAAAACCTTGACCCATATGTTATACTTATCCCCTGAAGAAGGGTTCATGTTGGAACCCGAAATGCATTGGGAGTGTGTTGCTCTTCTTTTACAAATTTGCTGAATGTATCAATTTATACATGTGTGAGGTCTAATGATGATGATATAATTTTATTCTTCAAGTTTATGCTTGAATGACAATTAATTGCATATTACCACACATTGTTGATTTTTGCTTTGTATATATGCAACATGATCATGATATGATAAATCAACATGCCTGAGAGCTTAAAAAATATTTTTTTGATTAATTTGAGTGCGTTATTGAGAATTTCTGTCTATAAGCTGTGCTCCACTCAGTCTGTGATTTTTCCACACAAGCACGCCATAGAAATCTGGGACCTCAACACCCACACGCCGACGTCCCCTTCCTCACAGAAACCTAGACCAATGCCAACTCAGCGCCCGGCATCGCAACCGCCATTCCCAACGGATATAAGATCCTGAGAAAAGACCGCCCCACCCGCCTAGGAGGAGGCATCGCCATTGTCCACAAAAGCTCCCTCCACATGACAACCACCGGATGACGCTACGACCCTCATGGAACATCTCCATTTCCAGAACAACCCTAAAAACACTCTTCGTGGCACCCTCATCTACAGGCCGCCTGGCTCCCATGCTCCTTTCACCGACACCATTGCCAACCTCATGGGCACCCTACACCCTCACCTCCACAGGCTACATACTACTCGGAGACATAAACTTCCACCTGGACAACCCCAACACCGCTGCCCTCCTAGAGAACCTCACCAGCATAGGACTGAAGCAACATGTCACTGCCCTCACGCACACAGTGGGACACACACTCAACCCAGTCTTTGCAGAAGAAAACAGCGTCTCCTAGAGTCACATCACAGAACTCCACTTCTTCATAAAACCAACCGTACACAAGCATGCCCACCGCCGCCCCTGTAGAAGCTGGAACAAAGTCACCGAAGACCAGCTAACTTCTACACTCACCAGCACCCCACCACTGACAACGCCAGACGACAACACTGCGGCACGCAACCTCCATCGCTGGATCATGAACTGCGCCGACACCCTTGCCCCCTTAAGAAAGCCGTAGGGTGACACATCAAGAAAGCAAGCTGGTTCACCCCAGCACTCCAAGTATCCAAGCGCTCCTGACGACAACTTGAAAAGACATGGAGGAACACCAAAACCCCAGTAACAGGCACCGCCTACAGAGCAGACACCACAGCACATCACCACCTCATCAAATCCCCCAAAAAACTTCCTCTAAGACAGAATCCTCACCAACGCCCACCGCCCACAACTCCAAAGAATTCTTCTTCACCATCAAGGAATTTATCAAACCCGGCAGAGAAACAACAGACATACCACCCTCCCAAGACCGCTGCAACCGACTCAGAACCTTCTTTCACCTCAAGATTAAGACGATCTATGACAACTTCAACAACCAAGACCTCTGCACCGCCCCAGCTCGCACTCCCAAAGATGCCACCCAACAGACCCTGTTCACGTGGACCCCACTCACAACTATCCATTCTGGAGCACCCTCAGACCCCTGCCCACCACACATCTTTCACAAAGCAGCCACGGCCATCGCACCCAAACTACGCTAGACGATCAATCGCTCCCTCGAATCTGCTATGTTCCCCAATGACCTGAAATACACTGAAGTCAACCCCCTCCTGAAGAAACCCTCTGCAGACCCAACGGACCTCAAGAACTTTAGGCCCATCTCCCTGCTCCCATTCGCAGCCAGAGTCATCGAAAAGGCCGTCAACACCCAGCTAGCAAACTTCATTGAAGCCAACGTCCTAGACATCTCCCAATCCGGGTTCTGCAGCAACCACAGTACAGAGACCACCCTACTTACCACCACCGACTACATCCACTCCCTCCTCGACCAGGGCCAAACGGGAACCCTCATCTTCCTCAGCTGCCTTCAACACCATCTCCCACAGCAACTAGCCACTAGACTACACAACGCCAGCATCCACGGAAAGGCCCTTGACTGGATATGTTTATTTCTCACAGGCAGAACTCAGCAAGTCAGACTCCCGCCTTTCCTATCAGAACCAACTGAGACCAGATGCAGAGTACCCGAGGGACCCTCCATCAGCCCCACCTTCTTCAACATCTACATGGCCCCCTCGCAACCATCGTCAGAAACCACAGGCTCAACATAGTCTCCTACGTCGACGACACCCAGCTCATCCTCCCCCTCACCAAAGAACCAGCATCACCAGGCACAACTTCTAAAAAGGGATGACAGCCATCGCCACCTAGATAAAGTGGAGCAGCCTGAAACTCAATGCCGAGAAAACAGAAATCCTCATCCTTGGCTCCACCCTATCCGCCTGGGACGACTCCTGGTGGTACCCTCCCCTTGGAAACCCCCCACCCCGACAGACCATGAACGAAACCTCTGCATCATACTAGACTCAGCGCTCACAATGATCTGCCAGATCAACGCCCTATCCTCTGCATGCTGTGACACCCTACCAAACTACGGAAAACGTTCAGACAGATCCCTCCTGAATCCAGAAAAACGGTCATGCACGCCCTCATCAGCAGCAAACCGGACTACGGCAACGCGCTCCATGCCAGATTCAACAAGAAACTTCTTCACAAGCTCCAGAACGCCGCAGCCAGATTAGTCCTAGACATATCCCGCCACCACATCACCAAACACCTCTGCGATCTCCACTGGCTCCCCATCGAAAGAATAACATGCAAGCTACTCACCCATGCCTACAAGGCCCTCCACAACATCGGACCAGCATACTAAATGCCCGCCTCTCCTACCACGCACCCAAGAGTCACCTCCGATCAGCCGACCTCTCTCTGGATACCACCCCACCCATCTATAGGACCAGAACAGGAGGGAAGTCCTCCTCCTAACTTGCAGTCATGGCCTGCCAACTACCTCCCCTCCACCTCCGGCAACCCCCACACGGCACCAGTTCAGGAAAGACCTCAAGTCCTGGCTCCTCGAATGACCCCAGCACAATACGGAGCCACACCCCCACTACCTTTTTAGCGCCTCAAGACCCTTGCAGTGAGTAGTTGCGGTTTATAAACACCTAACTGATTGTTGATTGAGTCTATTTATCGGTATTTATGACATTTTAAATGCACAAATACATTTTAATGCGTTAAATTAAGAAATGCATTACAAACATTCAATGAAACATTTTGAAGAAAACAAGCCAACGCAGTGTGAAGTGCTCACTGCAAAGATATGCGTGCAAACTGGATTGTCACAGTTTGGGATTTCTAGAGGATGACTCCTTCTTATGCTTTCGAGGTTAGTAGAAGGAGTATTATTAGGCTGGGTGACAGGATGCGTGTTATCTGTGTACAGCAGAAGGAAAGAACTGTCGTGGTAGAACGTAGTAACCAATCAGGCATTCTCAAAACCTGCAGGATAGTGCATGCACACAGAGGCACAGCTTCAATGGAGATATAATTATGCTAAGTATTTACATAAACAGACAGAGCAATCAACATACCAGGTGTTCGTGTTCACAAAGCAACACACCACAGACTTCTATTCAGATTCACTAACACACACCGAGCTCACAAGAACAAAGTCAGATAGCTCACAATCAGGCTTCTATTAATGGCTAGATTTAAAGATGGACAGAGAAACAGAAGGGCAGACATATCGATGCAAGCTTCATTTTCGTTTAGTCTGCAGTCCTCCTGGAGAGGAAAGACAAATCTCTATCATGCCGAAAGGAGCCGCGTGGGATTTATTTATGCATTTTTATACAGGGCAGACTTACCCACAGGTGTTAGAGAGCTTACAATAAAAGCGGTTTCATTACAAGATATAATATTAGAACCAGTTGCTAGTTACGATCATTACAAAAGGCACAAAGTGGAAGGTGGCACATCCCAGTATACAGGCCGGACTGGGGGGAGAGAGAGGGGTCTCAGCAGTCACTCATGGTTGGCAAGAGATTGGGCACACTTCCGGGAAATGTGCTAATGACTGTTACAGAACAATTCTGTAGTTATACTTCAAAAACTAGCTGCCAGAATACGCACCAATAAAGAGGAGTATCGGGGGTAAAGCTGTAAAATACTTTCATGGAAAAGGGGAGAATGTGTGATCGAGCCTCTTAGCAGGAGCGCCAGAAACATAATACATTTAATTACTTCAAACAGTGCTTATATATAACAAGCATTGAAAATGCAATAGGTCTCGCAATAGAAGAGTTTGACCTTTTTCGTTTTGCAAATGGATGAGTGGCGTTGCGTGGATGAGTGGCGTTGCGTGGATGAGTGGCGTGTGTGAGTGGCGTTGCGTGTGTGAGTGCCGTTGCGTGTGTGAGTGGCGTTGCGTGGATGAGTGGTGGATGTGGTGGTGGATGCGGTGGTGGATGTGGTGGATGTGGTGGTGGATGTGGCGTTGGATGTCATGGTGGATGTGGTGGTGGATGTGGTGGTGGATGTGGTGGTGGATGTGGTGGTGGATGTGATGGTGGATGTGGTGGTGGATGTGGTGGTGGATGTGGTGGTGATGGATGCGGTGGATGTGGTGGTGGTGGATGCGGTGGATGTGGTGGTGGTGGATGCGGTGGATGTGGTGGTGGTGGATGCGGTGGATGTGGTGGTGGTGGATGTGGTGGATGCGGCGGTGGTGGTGGATGGGGTGGTGGTGGTAGTGGTGGATGGGGTGGTGGTTGTAGTGGATGTGGTGGTGGATGTAGTGGTGGTGGGTGTGGTGGTGGTGGGTGTGGTGGTGGTGGTGGATGCGGTGGTGGTGGATGTGGTGGTGGTGGATGTGGTGGTGGTGGATGTGGTGGTGGTGGATGTGGAGGTGATGGTGGATGTGTTGGTGAAAGCACAAGGAGGCAATAAGGCCTCAAAGGGTGCCTGGCATAACACCCTCTTCCCCTATTTCCACCCCCAAAAAGATTCCGCTGACCACATAAACCCATTACTGACGTGCCAAAGTCTAACCCAGTATAAGTATACCCTACGTGGTTTTCAAACAGTTGGTGTGCAGGGGTATAGAAGCTGAAATTAAGAACAGAAGAGGACTGGGATGGATAAGCAAGGTCGGAGGTCAAACATGCCATCTCAAATTCTTTCGGGGTGGGGGCAAGGAACGCACGGCAGGAAGTGTCGGCCTGTGTCAAAGCAGCAGCCAGCTGGGAGATGAGCACGTGCCTTTTGGGGGTGGGCTGTTGCAGAGAGTGCTCACGTGACCTTCCTCAACACAAACAATGCGCATTCAAACCCTCCAGGGGAGGGGTGGGCGTACTTGGACCAGGAGGTTAATTGCGGCTGGCAAGTGGCACGCTATTTTAATACAATATGGAGTTTTGTGCAACGTGTGAGTTTGGGCTGCGGGGGACTGTGGGAGTAGGCAGCAAAAATGCTTGTTAGTATGGAGTGCTAAAAGGTAATATGCGAGAAAGTTATTTCAAAAGTATTGTGTGTGTGAAGGAAGATTGTATGGGTGAATGGCAGAGTACGGATAAGGAAGAGTGGGGGGCAAAAGATATAAGAGCAGCAACTTGTTGATAGTAAAGTTATGGAAATAACTAACAATTGTAGCATTGTAATAACATAAAAACAAGTAAACAATAATGAGAAGTAGTAGAAATACAAAAGTTGCAGTACAGCTCCAAATTGTTATATTAAAATGGATGCTGTAGTAGGTAGAGACAGGGAGGGAGAGAAGAAGATAGTAGCAGTTGCGTAAGAGTAAGGTAGTATTGTGTGCAAATGGTATGATGTATTATAAAAAAACAATAAGGGCTTAATGGAGAAAGGGAGGGTTAAGAGCACGAAAGATGGCAAGCAAATAGTAGTGGCATGTAGCTAAAGCAGAAGGGACTCAAGAAAAAGGGAGGTAGGGAGGGAGAAAGCAGGAAGTGCAGTATGGTAAAGTGTTAGTTTGTGTTAAAGCAAATAGTAGCAGATGCACTGAAGGCGCCTTGCAGTCTGTATTTTATTTTTTTTTTGCAAGTAAATGGTCCGGTATTTAATTAAAATAAAAGAAGGGACTTGTAGGACACAGGATGAGAGGAGCGCGCAGGACGTCAAGCAAATAGTAGCAGATGCATCGAAGGTGCCTTCCAGTCTGACAACACAGAATAGATGGTGAGGTAGATTAGGTTAAGGAGAGGCCGCGCATGAAGTAATGAAGCGGACGCGCTTTGTGGTGGGGGAGGTGGGTGCATCTGTTCTGTGAAAGTGTTCATGAGTCTGTATGAAGGGGCTTATATGTTTGTGTGTGAATTTTATAGTTGTCAAATTCTTTGTAGTTGAGAGAGGCAAACAGAAAATACAGAATGACAGAAAAGAGACGGGTGAAAAGGAAAGCAAAAAAGAGACGGAACCAGCTTTGCAAAGGGGCAGATGGAAATGATCTAGACAAAAGACGAGAGGGAAACCTGAGCAATGCAGGCAGAGAGAGAGTGAGGGTTCGAGAAAAGAATGAGGCGTTGCGGTTCTCTTTCTCCCTCTGGTCCCTCCTACCTGGGATGATCCCTCGCTTGTGAAAAAGGGAGAAGAAACGGTTTTCACGTGAAAGGGCATGTTTTGGGATCAACTTCAACTACACACGTGCAAATTGTGAGATCGGGAAATGCATTGTGTCATTCCTTCAGAGGAATAAATGGAAAAAATGCTTCCGTGCGGCAGCGCTGATTGAGCCGAGTATGTAAGAGGAAAACAGCTTAGGGAGCCACTAGAAGCTTTGCCTTCATCCAGAGCGATTCTGGCGGGCTGAGATTGGGAGGGTTTCAGCGCTGCTAACTTTTCGCTGGGATTTCACGTGGTGCGTGCGCACACAAAGAAGGGAGGGGTAGTGAGAGAGAGGAAGGGGGAGAAGAGAGGGGGTAGTGGTACACGAGTGCAAATTGTGAGATTGTTAAAAGCATTGTGTCATTTCTTCAGAGGAATAAGTGACTCCGGGGAAAAGGGAGGGGGCGGAGCGGAGAGGAATAAATGGAAAAAAATGCTTCCGTGCGGCAGCGCTGATTGAGCCGAGTATGTAAGAGGAAAACAGCTTAGGGAGCCACTAGAAGCTTTGCCTTCATCCAGAGCGATTCTGGCGGGCTGAGATTGGGAGGGTTTCAGCGCTGCTAACTTTTCGCTGGGATTTCACGTGGTGCGTGCGCACACAAAGAAGGGAGGGGTAGTGAGAGAGAGGAAGGGGGAGAAGAGAGGGGGTAGTGGTACACGAGTGCAAATTGTGAGATTGTTAAAAGCATTGTGTCATTTCTTCAGAGGAATAAGTGACTCCGGGGAAAAGGGAGGGGGCGGAGCGGGTAAAAAAAAAAAACAAGACGGAGGGAAGGCAGAGAAGGGGAGGGGGGAGGAGAAATGCGACACGGCGGGCAGGGGAGGGGGCGGAGCGGGGAGAGGGTGTGAAAGCAGCAGGGGTCTGGAGTGCGGCTGAGGGAACTTAAGAAATGCGACACGGCAGGCAGGGGAGGGGGCGGAGCGGGGGTGTGGGAGGAGTGCACCCGAGGGAAAATACATGCAAGGCAGGCGGCTGGGGGCATGTGCACGCGCTTTTAAGCTCAATGCGCATGCACATTGAGCTTGAATTTCACGGGCACTGCAAGGAATCGCCACGATTCCTTGCAAGTTGGTTAAAGACTGTTTAAGCCCCCATAGTCTCGCAAGCTCGATGCGCATGCGCATCGACAGGCGAGACCTAAAAACACGTGGGAAAAATTCTAATAAAATTCTAATAAAGGGAATTGTATTTTGAAGACAGACAAGAAATGAGCACTGAACGACATTCTGTAGTTTCTATAGGTTTAGAAGTTATCACCAATTCCTCCAGGTACTTGACAGAGTTGTCTTTTACTCAAAGAAATAAATGACTACAAAATAGCCAGGGAGGCTGCTAGATCGAGAGTAAATTGGTACTGGTGCGTTCAAGATTCGGATAGAAGAAAACATATTTGAGGTGTGCAGAGTTTAAAGGCCATTCAATGCCGGTCCTCTCCTTGGAGCAGTTGCACGCACTAGTAAATAATGGAAACATGAGTGACCACTAATCCTTGCTCTCATCGGAATGGAAAACAAAATGTACTCTGCATACCTTTTCAGACCTAGGCTTTTTGCTAAACCAATGTAATTCAACAACTGCATCTCTATTGGGCTTACATTCTTCACACATAGGGTTGGTTGATCGATCACTAGAGAGGTCTACCAAACAGCATACGTGCAACCCTGGGCATTCCTTTTATAAATCACTTTTATAATCTGCACCTTCCAGTGTTCATTGGTGTTCATTTCTTGGACTTTTTTTTTTTTTACTTTCTAAGGAATAAATGTGTTTTTGAAGTTTGCAACTGAGTAGACTTTAAAATTCTTTCAGTGTGCTAGGCTATCAAATATTTTCATTATCTGTCTTTCTTTACATCGGCAAAAGGGATCAAACAAAGTTTTGAAATGTATGGCTTTTTACTGTGAGCATGCAAGGCATTTTTATGCCAAGACAGAAGTTTGGGTTGGTTTCTACCATCCCCAGACAAAGAAAACAGCATATGGTAGGCAAACTAAGCTTACGGGGAAAAGTAAGCAGCATTTTCTGTAACACATTCAGGTACAAAATCACACTTCTATATAACAATAGAAGGAGTGTGGAAACATCATATTTAGAGCCAAAACAATTTTTAGTCGTGAAATCACACTTGTATGAAAATAACTGCTGATGCAGCATCAACATGGTTGTAGCAATGCTTTTTTTTTTTTTTAAAGCAGAGACATTTGGGCACCTGTGGGTAAATTATTTCTCACACCTTCCTTTACATACTGGATTCGAGATGGGATCTCAAGTGTTAGAGAGGCCGCTTTCCATGTTTTCTGGAATGTATTGAACTGGTTGACCAATTAATAATCTTATGTTTATAATGTTGAGGTCTCAAATATAGATATCACATAACAAATATGACCTTCCACAAAACCAGCCCACACCTGACAGTCATACAGTCTAATAAATGGCCTTTAACGGACCTCCTAATGCCTGTGGAAATCCACTAAGGCCATCCTAAAGTTTGGATTTTAGAACTCTCACCAACCTAGGTGGCATGCTTCACCATCTAGTTCAGCTCCGTGCTAGGCGGGCGCTCTAATGCCTGGCTGGCCCTAAAACCTCCAGCGGGGGGAGGGCACTTTTAGTAGGAGATGTTTTCACTGTCCATTACCATGATGAGTGATCAGGCAGGTGATTATGAATTGAGAAATCAGGAAAAAGTACAAGCTAAAATGCACTTTTTTTGGTGGCCCTTATTTGCTTGTCTACATGTTTCACAGCTAAGTCTGGCAAACTCAAACAGGTCAATGGGCGTTTCAGCAGCCCTCTTCTAGTATCCGAGCTGGGTATAAACTAAGTGGAATCCCCTCAATGTGAACACACTAGTGAAGTTCACCAGTGCCCAGACCTCTGACAAACTCATGTGGGGCAAGCATATCCAACCCTATTTAAAGTGAGTCTAGGGCCCTATGGGAATCAGGTGGAAGAGACAAACCTTCTGATACTGTCTTAGGGAGGGTGTCTACATGTGTTCCCTAGTCACAAATAGTCAACCGAAATAAAATCGACTATCTCTGCTTTATAATGTCTTTTTAACATTCATCACTAAAGCTTTCTAATTGTTTTTTAATATCACCCATGCATTTTTGCAACTTCCTTCAAAGCCCTCTGACTCCCTCAACTACCTTTCCAATACCTCGTATTTTATCTGATTCAAAGTAACGTCTTGAGCAGTGGATATAATTAATAACATCCAATCATGGGAATACTGATTGGCAATAAGTGTCTGAGTTTCCAAAAATATTAGATTGCCTATAAGGAGGCAAGCAAGTCAAGCAGAATAACTCCTAACTTACACTTTGCCATCAATCTGGGATGAGAGTCTGGTCTCACTTTTTTGCTTTTGAGTTTGATTTCTCCAACTTTCCTGCTGAAAAAAGATGGCACTATTACTACCCTTACAAATATTAATCTTCGCCAACCAATTTATTTAATTGTTCTTCTGAAAATTGGGTACATTCAAGCTGTCCATCTCTTTTCTTTAGTAAACACAATTACTTTCTTGCAATACCATACAAGAGAACTTTGAGACCAACAACTCTACTCACAACCTCCTATTGTAGAGGCCAACCCTACTCTAGACTAGGGAAAAAAAACAATAATACCATCACAAGTCGTCTTCAAAGAACGAGTTAATTATGATATTTCTCTGTAACTTGTTCTTAAATCAGAGGCTATAGGTCTTTCTTTTTCCTCCTAGTCTCAACAGTATTTTTAGGCTTATACTGATGATGAAATAAGAGTCAAGCAGCATGCTACTATTTATAAAAATAAATTACTTTAAATCATACAAATCATTCTAAATCACATTCCAATCAAATTAAACATCCGTAATTCCAACATAATCCCTTAACATAAATCTAGACGCACAGTTTGAAGAGGATATTACCCAGGTAATCCGTAGTATGCCTAGTAAAAAGGCTCCCAGCCCACATGGCCAGGCGAGTCACTTTTATGAAGAATATGCTAAGATCCTTGTCACACACCTCAGGTCCATGTACAAGGAAGCCCGGAGCCTTGGAGAATTACCCCCATCACTACATGAGGCACTCATAGTGACTATACTCAAGCCTGATAAAAAGGCTACTTTAGGAGACTCATATCGACCATTGTCAAGCCACTTTGGTAAGCAACTTCATATGATGAAATTGTTCAGAAAGCATTGTTTCAAGACAAATTAGAACAACAATTTAAGAAACCGGTCTGCAAAGTTAAGAAACTACTACAACTTGGTAATTCAGCATTCCTTCCTCCTTCGCATCCCGTTCCCTCCAGAACTCTGTGTGTAAGCTGCACAATGATGGTCGGCCCTTTGTTCCAGCCTCGTGGTCTTGCCTCTTCTAGTTCTACAAAAGTACTGTGTCCACTTCAAAGGATTTCTCCTCCGAACCTTTGTCAAGAGAGGCCACCAGCCATCCAACAAGCACCTTCTACTTCCGGAACAGATACAGGGAGGAGGGCGGTTAATATGGCAGGCTACACTCTAACCTAGTTTTCCAATAGTTTTCCAATATTTCTTTCATGAGGGTCAGTACTCGACTCTGTTTAACGGTGGATTATGTTTTAACCTTCCATTTTGCTAAGAGCTTTCTGACTCTCCAGAATCTAGATCCTTCACACTTTAGCTTCCATTGTCTCCTCTAATGTGATCACTCACCCACTTAATGTGTTCATCTAGCCATTTGCAAGGCACATCCCATATTTAAACTACTTTAAACTTTTACTATTCAAAATATGTTGTAATGGCTAGCAAAGCCATGGTCTAAGACTAAGGAATCTAAAGAGGCTGGAATAAATGTATGCAATGTAAAGTAAATACACAGTTAGCAACCATCTTTACCCAACAGTATCCTGAAATTTAAAGACATTACAATTATTTTCGTATTAGCAAAACTACAGCGATAATGCATCAATAATTTAGATTAGAATTAGTAATGCAGTATGCTGCCAACTAAATGTATTTTGAGCTTTGAGGGGATTGCATCAACCACAAAGAGGCATCTGGCTGTTCTTTTTGCTATGCTGCACATATTTTATTCTTTGCACCCGGTTATGTTTATATATGATCAATCTGTAGCCTATTGGCGGATTGTAAAGCTGATGATCTGACTGCAGTAACTGGTGTGACATCTTGCTAGTAGGCACTGTGCCCGTTTTCCTATATCCGCCTGTCACACATCCAAGTCACTGAAGACCTGCACCAGCACTCCAGGCGGATAGAACAACATTTGCATCACCAAGACATTGGCAGGTGTGTCAGATTTGTGAATTATGCAAAATGTCCTCCGGGAGCTGCAGCTTATGGGGATCACTGAACTGATCTACGTCAGCCCTGACCTAAAATGAACTGGCATATTAAAAGGAAAAAAGCTAATCACCCAGAACGCTCCAATGCCTCCTATTCCAAATGGTCCATGCGAATTGAAATATTCACACGTCACATGAGGCCAAGAAGGGTCAAGAAATTGTGTCCTTGATTGTTTGTCACCCAAAACTTCACAAAATGACAACAAGCCTTGGTTTTGTGTTATGGATATTGTGTTCAAATTAAAAAAAAATAATTCAGTCTTGGCGGGCCTCGAGGCTATTTGTTTTTAAAAAAACAACCATGTCCAGTTTAAATTAATCATCAACACATGTACCGAGTTTGGAACACCTTGTTAGCGGCTGCCTATGTGATAAAGGAGATATTGGTTGCAGCATGTTCCAGTGGGAATGTAAACTTAATAGATAAACTCAGTTGTGTAGCCTCTGATGAGAAGTCCTAGATATAAGCAGAAAGCTGTAACAAATTAGTCTCAACGTATTTAGCTCATGAATTCAGTATAAATGGCGCCACCGCCCCTAAGTACAGCTTTACAACTGAGGGGTTTGTAATTCTGCCTTCCTTCCACCACTGTGTGGTGAGTCCACTATGATGCTTTACAGGGAGATTTCTATACCTAGGAGAGACACCTCTTCTGGTCAGGTGCAAGGGGCCTCCAGAATGTGTGAAGATGCGAAACTGGGTAACTCTGTGCTTCATTTGTAGGACAATAGGCTGTCAAAATGAGGCAAGTTTTACTGGCAAAATAAGAGCGATAGACATTTACCCAACAAGTCAACGAGCCGACATATCCAATGCAGAAAGCAAACAGTGTGCCATAAATAAAATATGTTCCTACAGTACCCCTTGCACCACATTGCAGTGATGGGCAAAATTGTTTATTTGTGTTCATTAAATTCTGTGAAATTACAGGAATGCATAAGATGTGGTTTGCTGGTATCTTCTGTGAAATTTTCATGCAAGGGTGTACCACGCATAAAAATACAAGTTCGCCTTCTTGTAAGATTATAAGGCCAAAAAACCGAGGATGGCTGCCGACAGATTGTTAAAAGACAGGTCATAACATGAAATTTATTTATTTTAATTTTAGCATAGTTGATCGGGTCATTTCTGGCATTAGTGCCTTGTAAAATGATAAACAAATCATTAAAAAGATCATTCTGCATTAAAGTTCTTGTGCAGATATCCATTTTTCACTTTGTTTTTCTGCTTTAGTTTTTAGAATTTTGTTGTAACCATGTGTGTGGCACAATGGTCAGACCAAGGTTGTTGTATGACATTACAACGCATGCTAATACATCGCCTGCCATTACATTGCGGTTTTTACAACGCAAATCGTTACAAAGACTTACGTTGGAGGGCGCTGGACTTAGGAGTAGTATAATTTACTATTCCAACTCCAGTCTACATACAGTAGGGAAGGTGTTGGATAGTAAATTATACTATTCCTTTTCCTAGAGCGCCATCCAGCGCAAGTCGTTGTAACGACTTGCGTTCTAAAAACCGCGATGTAATGGCATCGCGATGTAACGACTGCGTTGTAAACGACGTTTCCCTGTGCAGGACAATTTGCCCGGTGCACCACACTCTGCATCCACCGATAATGATTGATGTTAGTCGCATTTTTATGTATGTCTTGTCTCCATTTCTTTTCAGATAAGGTGGATTTAGGTGCATATCGTAGGTTACGAAGCCACCCTCAATTACGCACACCTTAAGGTGTGTGTGTACACTACACATTCTTAGGGTCGCTTTCGGCCCTAAAAGCACTGGTCCTGAAGAAAGCCTCCTGACACAGAATTGATTGGCTGAAACATGTTGACAATTTCACTTTCTTTGGATATATATTTTTTCGCATCCAGATCCACCCTTGATTTTAATCCTGCCACAGGAACTCTTTATTAAAATTATCCTTATCTGACCGAGTATCCTGGAGATAGTTTAAAGGTTCACACCCAATAAAACTCAGTTGTTAACCACAAAAAATCTCGCTTCAATGTAATCAGGCGTCATAGCACACCTAGGAGGCATTTGGCCCCCTAGGTGAGAACCCGATGATGAAGCATGCCACCAACTAGGTTTGGGGGGGTGAGGGTTCATTAAAAAACCTAATCGTTTTTCCTCCCGGGAGACAACTCATTGACTAACAGGATGTTGATCGATTAAGATTTCATTTAGCTCATTCTTTTTGTTTGTCATATGTGTCGAGGGGAGAAGGATGAGCTTCGTTGTTTCTCACTCTCTCCTTTTTGTTTAGAACAATTTTGTTGGAAATGCTCATCTTTGTGTGGTATTCCCCAGATTTTTGCACTCCTTTTCTAAACTCGTTCTTGCTGGCCAGCGGACCCTGGGTTGTTTACCCCTGGTAACCGATGGTAAAGTGCTTGTGTTCCCCTTCTCTTAACATGTTATAATTGGCATACCCCTAATTGGCACATTTAATGTACATCTACATCCCTAGTATATGGTACTACTTGTACCAAGGGACTGTAAATTAAATGTCACTAGTGGTCTACAGCACTTGTTTGTGCACAAAATTAAAGTACCACTGTAAAACATGGTTCTAGGCATACCACTGCAGCATGGGTGTGCAGTCTTATACTGTCATTTTAACATGGCAAAATAAACATTTTGCCACGGCTAAACCTTCCTTTTGAAAACGAATCAGTCACTCTCCAGGCTAGGCACTAAATGACCATAGCACTGGATGCATGGTATTTAAAAATTAGGACATGTATATATAATATTTTACATGTCCTGGCAGTGAAAAATCTACAAAGCTGTTTTTCACTGTGGCAAGGCTGGTTAAATTTGGTTTGGGAATAGCTAGGAAAATGGTTTAAGGACCAATTTTAATAGCAATTTAAAACAACGTAATGGTCAAGTTGGATTTTATATTACAATTGTGGAAATGACACCCTTAGAAAGTTTCCGGACTTCCTTGACAAAATGGCCTGAAAGATGAGCCCACACCTTTACTGGGCTTCAACCGATGCCAACCTTGTCACTGGAAGATGAAGTTGACACCTAGGCTGTCTCCCTGTAGTCCTTCTAGTCAGACTGCCACCAAACCCAATGGGGGGGGGGGGGGGAGGTGAGGGGCTAACCAGAACTGGTTTAGGGGTGGTCAAAGGATTGCCTTCTGCCCACTGGTTGATACCGGGCATAAAAGAGAACTCCACAGATCACTCCTCAAAACACTCCTGCATCTGTCAAGCAAAAGAAAGACTGCACAGCTGTGAGAAGAACCCGAAGAAAGGGTGGACATTCTTGCCTTGTACACAGGACCCAAGAGGTAGCAGCCAGAGTCAGTGGCTAACCACCTGTTTGAGTAATAGGGACAGAACAGCTTTCAAAAGGGATCTCTCCATGCAACTGTCCAGCAGCCTAATTCTAACATGACCTGCCATGGACCTTCCTGCTGAACTCTGTTGGAGTGAGTCCTAAATCCAGAAGGTTGCCCACCCCCTAGGTTCTGGACACTTGGCTCGTCTGAGAGTGTATTCCTCATGTTCCCAAAGAGCAAGAAATAAGACTTAGAAACCTTTTGCCAACTTTCTGCATGGAGAACTGAAGGAAACCGGGATCACCATCGGAGCTGCAGCGGTTGCTGTCGAACCTCTCTGGTCTGCCTCAACTTGCCAGTTTAACCCAATGAATTTGATTCCGACTTCCAGGAAAGTTTTTAAGTCCGAACAAAGAGGGCTTCATCAGGACCAATGCGCTTGCCCTGCCGATGACTCATCGACAACCACTTTTTTCTCCATAAAAGTTTCTAAATAAGAAGGTAAACTTTCCAGTGGGATGAACCGGTTCCAGTATCCAACCGGCAATCCATTGCAGTCGGCCTTAACTTTTGACATTCTCCCGTTCGAGCGTGACCTGATAACCATTGTTGGTGATTCATGCCTTTTGGTGCTATTTTAAATTCAAGCATTAAAAATTAATATCTCCGGTTCTACTTATTGGATTTGTCATTTTGGTGGCATTTTATTTATGAAAATGCTCTCAATTATTAAAAAATAGATAGATATATTTCTTGTGCTGTGTTTTCACTTTATTCCTATTTGAGTACTGCATAAATACTTTACGCATTGCCCCAAAGTTAAGCCTGACTGCTCTTTGCCAAGCTATCAAAGGGTCAAACACAACATTATTTAGAGACTTTTGCCCCCCCACCCCTCCTAACGAGGTTTACGATTATTATTTGAGTTGGGGTCTCAACCTCTTCAACTAATACTCCAATTTCTTAAAATTGTTGTATCCAGTTTCCGGGTCTCCTGCATTTCATGCCTGAATCCTGGTTGTTCCAGAGCTCATAAGAGCATTCCATCGATGGAGACTGGGACTCATTCCCTCATAATTACTTTATTCTTGTGCACAGCTTTGTTCTTCCTGAATACTGACACCTTATTCCAAGTTTGGTGTAAAAGATTCAGGGGGACGTGTATTCTGTAACGTAACTTCCAGATGGTACACCTTTTACAAATCACTAATGTTTGGAGTGAAAGTATTACTCTATTTTAAACAAGGTAAAGGCTGATTGCACCTAATGTGGCTAGCAGAACTATATTTGAAAGTAGGATGAGGCATAAAGCCAAAGCATGTTGGAAAAAAATATGTGAGACAGGCCAAAGCTTCTGTTGACAAAAGATTATCCACCAGTGGATATCTGGGCACATGCTCATTTTAAATAGTACGAATACAATACTATAGTCCAATTCTACGCAGGAAGAACGAAGGTGTGGGTGTTTATATCTAAATCTGTACTGAAGAAATCGAGGCACAACAGACTGTTTAATAATGCAGATTGTTGGGCTGTCCAACTTAGAGGTGGCGTATTTCACTGTACTGTCATATGGTTGCCCATCATAGGAATGTGTGTAGAGTATTTTCCTAAACTACAGAGGATTGGTCTTAGGGCCTGACACAAGGTGTCCTTTTAGTGGTAAAAGTATGCATGCCAACCTCTTGACTTAAAACTGCAGGTCGAGCAAAGTCTTTAAGAGTGCAATCTCCTTTAGATGAATTGGGCGCATGTAGCTTGTTGAATTACTTCAAGTCCACAAACCCTCTTGGACGCTGTCTCCTTATATAGGATGTCCTCAGTAATGTAATATGTGAGGTCATAAGCGGTGCATGATTGAGCACAAGTTCTAGTTGATCCACTAAAATATAATTGGAAAATGTCAGTAGTTTTCTGTTTTTAAAACATTAGTTCTTATTTCATTTCAACACTTAATTATAACGTAATTTGTTCGGTAAAATATAAATATACACACAGACCTATTTACAGGTTTGATTACAGAGCTAAGTACATTCAATAGGTCATACAGAATTAACTCTAACTTTTTGATTCAGCAGCAATGTGTGCACTGAAGGCTCACCAAGTTAGCACAAATCAAGTAGACAATATATAATGACACATCCAAATTGCTATATTGCACTGTACTGGTATTTATATAATACTTTTCAGACTAGAAGAGCACTAGTTTTTGCACATTATTATACTTATGTTGCACAAGTAAAACCTGAAAAAGCCGTACCTGTTATGGTGATGAAATATAAGAGTATGTGTTTAGCTACGTTGTTAGTATTTGTATACTGAACAGTTTCCTTTAATATAAGCTGGTGGCAGGTAGGCTGTTTGCCGGGTTTTAAGCTTCATGTGCATGTACTTACTTGTACAGAGCTTGACTTCTACACTAACGAAATCCATTGCAATGATTAAGAATAATAATAAAAAATTGTTTCAATACTCACCAAAATAAGTCCTGAGATTAAGGATGACGTGCCAGTTAGGGCAACATAGAACTTGGGAGTTAAAGTGTTCAAAAACATACTCACTGCAAAAAAACAAAATAAGAAAGAAATTAGTCATTTTAAGCGCATTTGAACACTACGGGAGAAGGCTTCGTCTGCATTTGAAGCACTTCCTAATCAGAGGCAATACGGAACATTTGCACTACACAATAAAAGCAAGTCAATAATTTGAAAATTCACTTATATGCTGGTGCAAGCAGGATTTCGACCCTGGAGAGGCGGCATTTCTCGAAACTCTAGATTGTCACATGTTTGAATGATATAACAAGAGCAGGGTTCTAATCCCCCTGTTTCTAGAGCAATGGGACGATCTTGTTCTGCACTCAATGCATACATTCCAACATTTCGAACCAGGAAAGAGGGGACAGTGAAAAACGAAGTGGGGTAATTTATTTTCCCCATCCATTAACATTGAAATGGGCAATTTTATGCGGGAGATAGATTTAAAAAAAAAACATTTTGGCTTTAAGAAAATCGAAAGTCTCCCGCCTGAATTAGGGTTGTTGGCACGTCTGACAATTGGTGAAATCCTCTGAAGCAGGAGGTTAGCAGGAAGGATGCAGACAAGAGGTCTCATTCCCAAGGCCATCTGTTAAATGGACACAAGGGCAGTTTAAGAAACAACAACAACCATTTTTTTAATGAGGCACCTCAATGATTAGTCCACCACTGGCTCATTATGCTGTTTCAAAGGCTGATTAAGGCTTGCTTTCACGAGCCAACCACGTGGACGCAAGGAAAAACATCATCTCCAGCTGTGTTTGTAAAGATATTGCCCGATTCTGGTAATTTGATGTCGCTAAGAGGTGGATATTCATTCAAGTCAACTTAGAAGGAGAGGGTTAAACAAAAAAATACGAACTTCCTCTTCCTTTAACCCCTTCGGCGCTGATGACGAGCTCAGCTCGTCATCAGTTGCGCCGCTCGCACGCTGATGACGAGCTGAGCTCGTCATCTAACGCGGCTTTTTGAAAAAAAGCCGCGTAGCGCGAAAATCGCCGCAGCGCGCATGCGGTTAACAAATGAGAAACGGCCCCTTGCTTGGTATGCTGGAAATCCCCAATTAAAGTCTGTCAGGAATGAGCTGATCTGCGAGATCAAGTTAATGGCAAACACCAGTACCACTATTATGGACTACACAATAAGGAACTGATTTTGCACCTTCCTATTAATGAACACAAAACAAATGTATGCATGACTTTATAAAAAGAACAAAGGAGTAGTGAGTGACTGCACTCGTCTGAAATCACAAAGGGGGGAAAGAGTTTCAGAAGTTCCCGAGGCATCCCCACTGCTCTTCCTGGCGGTCTTTTTGTCTTTGGGCCCTCATCCATAATGCAATGTAGGTGCAAGGCAAAGTGTTTCGTTCATTAGCATTAATAAATAATAAATAATAAAACCACTACAACGCGGCCGTTTCCACGAATACATTAACCACGCATGCATTACAACGCATGCGTGGTTAACACGAAAGCCTTTACCACGCATACCTTTACTATGAGGTATGTAGTAAAGGCATATGTGGTAAAGGTTCAAAATAAACAAGGGGGGCTTGGGGGGGTCTCCCCCCCAAATAAAAACCTCACCTGAAATCACGTCATATTATGCAGGCAATCGTCGTCATTTAAGAGGAAACGGAAAAAAACTTCTGTTTCCTCTTAACGACGTACGACGTCACCACGCAAGAATTAGAGGAAAAGGTTATGCGTTAAAAAATCATTCCGTTGTAACGCATGCGTGGTAAAGGCATGCGTTGCAACGGAATGCGTTATATAAACATACAACCGGGTATGAACCCTCATGAAAATGAGGCTCATGTTCTGACTAACTATTCTAACCTCACAGTGAGAGTTGCCCTTCATCTTTACAAGTCCAATTAATTTGGGCATTACAGAGGCACCAGGCAAGAGTGTCCCCCTCTCACCGCTTTTGTTTAGAACCCCTTGCATGCCATAGCAGACAATCCAAAGACGTTGTGGCATAAGGAAGTCACTCTCAATTCTAACGATGTTCTTCTCAACCTAGTCTCTCATGCCTCAAGTAGTGTTTCGCCTCTTGCATCATTCAAGCTAATCTCACGATATAAAGTAAACTATGAGAAGTTAGAAGCCTTAAACCTATCTCTTCCACAGGGTGAGGCTGAAAAAGTGGCAAAATCACTCCCATTCTGAAGGGCTAGGAAGCACATTGAGTGCCTCAGGTGAAATGCATTCAAAGTCCAAAAGACCTATTTGCCCCCCCCCCGATTGCCACTATAAACCGCGATTTTGTAACCTTGAATATGTCCTGGATATAAAAGATCAACACTATTAAGACGAAAATTCTCCCGAGACTTTTATATTTGTTTCACTCCTTCTCAATATGGTTTAATAGACCAAAAGCACCTCTCTGGGTTTCTATTATGAAACAAACATTGGTAAAGCAAATAGGTCTTCTCTATGTGAGATCAATGGCTCTGCCAATGTTTTCTTAACTTTGATGTGCAGCATGGTTGAAAGTAATTTTTTTTAAAAGCACTACGATGTTGTAAATGCGGGTCCCCTCATAGCATTTTTTTTCAACCATGACGCTGAACTACTTAGTTAAAATTGATAAAGTCAAATATTAGCAATATTTGGCTTTTTTTTAGACTTAAGAACAAGTTTATGAGAGCACTTTTTTTTTTCAAAACCGTATTTATTAAGAGTTCATGCATGAATCAATACAGCCCTCCACAGTCAGGAGGAGACTGTCAACGACAGACACTGAAAAAGGCATAGCAGTGAACCCAGAGTTATAGAAAACATACCCCAATCCCCTCCCAGACCACCCAACCCCAACAGCGCCCTGCAACACCCCCCCCTACTACCCACCCCTTATCCCACCCGAACCCAGTGCACGTGTTCACAGCGTAGCAACATAAGATGAAAAACAAAGGTGGAGTCAGCCAACAGTCTAAGGTACGGGGTCCACATCCAGAGCCAACACATCATCAAGATCAGCGGGGGGGTCGAGGTGCAGACCCCTGTAGTCCGCCCATCTTTTCCAAATTTTGTAGTGTTTCCGGGGACACCCTCTGGCCTCAAAAACAGGTAATTCCAGGCCCATAAGGAAGTCCAGTCCCGCTTTCCATGCACCAAGCGGGGGGGCACGAACGCTTTTCCAGGCTTGGGCCAGATCCCGCTTGGCCACCACCAGTCCCAAAAGCAGCAAGTGACGTTTGTAAGCGTTACCCCCAACATTTTCCAGGATATGAAGGAGACCCAGCCTAGGGGTACGGGGCAGGTCCCACCCCAGCACCTCCGAAAGACAGTCCCAAACCCCCGCCCAGAATCTGGTCAGCCTCCCGCAGGACCACACAGTATGGAGAAGCGTCCCTCTCTCATCACCGCACCTCAGACACTCCGGGGCGGCTATAAGGCCCGTCCGCCACAGCCGTTCCCTAGTATAGTAGGCCCTGTGGAGGTATTTGAACTGAATAAATCTAAGACGGACAGCTATAGCAGCTCCCCGGGGGGATTCAAGGGCCTCGCGCCAGTCATCATCATCCAAGGGGCCAATATCAATCTCCCAGGAGGCCTTCAACGACGAGAGGGAGGGGGAACAGTGTGTAACCAAGGAGCGATATATCTGAGAGACCTTTTTGTCGCCTAGGTCACCCATAAATAGTTTAGCCTCGATGGGACTGAAATCGGGGAGTTGCTCCAAGCCCACCAGACTCGGGCCAAGGGCATGGCGGAACTGGAGGTACCGGAAGAATTGGGACTTAGGCATATTGAATTCAGAGCTAAGGTCCTGAAAGGACTTAAGCGTAGTACCAGAGAGAACGTGACCAAGGGACGAAATCCCGATCGCGTCCCAACCGCCAAACCCGGATAGGGAAGCCAGCGCCGGGAGCAGGCCATTACGCCACAACGGCGTCTCAGCCGTCAGTCTGCCCCACCACCCCACACGATGCAAAGCTTGCCGCCAGACCGCAAAGACCACCTGAGTGACCCTCGGCAATACCCTCCTCCGTCTGGCCGAGTACAGCAATGTGTGGAGCGTGGCACCGCCCATCAACGAGTGCTCCAGAGCATAAGCCGGATCACTACGGTCCCCATACCACCACTCATTGAGCACGAGGAGGTGGGAGGCCTGGTAATAAGACAGGAGGTCCGTGGACGCCAAGCCGCCACAGTATGTAGAGAGAAAGCAGGTACGTAGCGCGACCCGAGAGGCGCCCCCGGCCCACAAAAACCTACCCAGCACCGAGTTGACACTCCGGAACCATTGTGGGTCGATTCTATAGGGATGATTCTGCAGTTGGTAGAGGAGCCGAGGCAGGGCGACCATCTTAAAAATTGCCGACCGACCATAGATGTTATGGGGCATACGTGTCCAGGCCTTAACGTCCATCTGGACCCTATCCCACACCGGCCGAATGTTCCGATCCCACGCCACCGCGGCCGAGGCCGAGAGGAAGACGCCCAAGTATTTCATGCCCTCAACCACCACCCGAAGGGACGCAGCCCATGGGCAGTGCACCGTGTCACTCCCCAGCACCCACAGGGTCGACTTGTGTGGGTTAAGAAAAAGCCCTGACGCCAGACCAAACTCATGCATGATCTCAAGAACGCGAGGGCCCGTACGATGCAAATCAGTCATAAAGAAGAGCACATCATCCGCATATAAGGCAACGCGGTCCGTGTGGTCCGCCCCCCATACAAAGCCCCGATAAAGCGCGTCCTGGCGCACCCGGGCGGCCATAGGTTCCATAGCCAGCGCGAAGAGGTACGGGGAGAGGGGACATCCCTGTCGGGTGCCCCTGGCCACAGGAAACCGCGTGGAGACCGCCCCAGAAACACGTACCGAAGCGGTGACATCCGTATAGAGCAGTTTTACATAGGAGACAAAAACCGGTCCCAAGTTCAGTAGTGGTAGGAGGGCGAAGAGATAGGTCCAGCTGACCGAGTCAAAGGCGCTATCAATGTCTGCCAACAACAGCGCCGCTTGATCCCCGGTGGTTCCGATCGCGTCCAGCGCGGCCGGGCCCGCCGAATGTTGTGCCGCGTCGCCCGGTGTGGCATAAAGCCCGCCTGATCCGGGTGGACAAGGGTTGAGATATGCGGGAGGAGGCGGTTTGCAAGCGCCTTGGCCAGGAGCTTGGCTTCAAAATTAATAAGGGAGATGGGACGGTACGACTCATGGCGCTCGGGGGGTCTGCCCGGCTTTTGAAAGACCACAATTTCGGCATGTCGCCAGTCTGGGGGGAGGGTGCCACGCTCCCGCGCCAGTTCCAACGCCCGCCTGTAATGTGGCCCAAGCTGCAGGTGGAATTTCCGATAGAATTCGCTGGGGAACCCGCTCGGCCCCGGTGCCTTACCCGCGTTTAGTTGACCCAGTGCGTCGCCTAATTCCTCCGCCGTCAGGGGGAGCTCCAGAGCGTCACGCACATCATCGGAGACCGCCCGCGGATGGACCGCTGCGAGGTATTCCTCAATGCCATCAGAGGAAAGGCTCTCCCGGGGGGCATACTGATGTTCATAATGGCGCGCAAAGCTCGCCGCAAGGATCACGGGGTCTGTAATCGCCACTCCTGCGTCGTCAACAAGCCCCGGCAAGGTGATTGGCTGCAAAGTCTGCTGACAAAGCCTATGGAGCATGGTGCAAGACTTGTCACCCCACTGATATACCCTACTACGCGTAGCCAGCCACGCCTGGCGTGCCTCATCTAATAAGACCGAGGAGTAAGACTGTTGCGCCTGTAAAAGCAGCCGCAGTGTCACATCATCGGCCGCCACCCTGTGCCGCGCCTCCAGCGCCTCCACCTGCACCGCGGCAGCAGTAATACTGTTTTGGCGAGTCCGACGAGCCGTTGCGCACCAGGCTATATCCACACCCCTCAAGGCGGGCTTCATGGCCTCCCACACTGTGATTGCATCCATCCCCACCGTAAGGTTGTCCTGCCAGTAGTGGGCGATTGCACCGCGCAGATGCTGGGAGTAATCTGGTCGCTGCAGGTGCCACGTAGACATCCGCCACCGAAACGGCTGGCGCGCCTTACAGAGATCTATCTGCACCGCCACAGGGGAGTGGTCCGAGAGCCCGCGAGGCCGGATCGCCGCCCCCTGCACCCTGTCAAGGAAGGCCCCCGGTACAAACACACAATCGAGGCGCGAGAGAGAGCCATGCACAGCAGAGACATACGTGTATTCCCGCCTCCCCGCATGCAAATGTCTCCACACATCCACCCATCCAAGACCATCAATCATGGCACTCAGCCGAGTAGGGGAGGCTACAGCCTCGGCCCCTCGTCCCCTCTGTCTGTCTAAGGTCATGTCCACTACATCATTCCAGTCGCCTCCAATCACAGCCAGGGAACGGGGAAGCTCGGCCCATAAGGCAAACAGTCGCTCCGCAAGGGCCCACTGCAGCGGGGGAGGGGCATACACACAACCGAACACCACAGGCTCCACACCAACCCTACCCTGCACAAACACAAACCGGCCCTGAGGATCAAGCCATTGACGCTCATGAGTATAAGCCAGCCGTCTGTGAACAAGAATGGCCACGCCCCTCGACCCCCTAGTGAAGCCAGCATGAAACACCTGGTGGAAGCCAAACCTCTGCAGACTCAGTGCCTTAGTACCCAACATGTGTGTTTCCTGAAGAAAGAGCACATCTGCCAAGTCCCTTTTCGCCCAGCGAAGCACAGCCCCCCGTTTGATCTTGTCTAGGAGCCCCCGGACGTTCCAGCTCAGTACACGCATGGAAGTGCCAGGAGACACAAGCCGTGGAGCTTCAGCCATTGTCACGATGAGCCAGTTCCCGTCCACCCCAGTACCCGACCCCGGCCCACAACACCCCGTTTGCCAACATCATAAGAAACACGTGCACCCCCCAGAACACAGCCCTAAACCCCACTACCCCACTAACCCCGGCCCAACCCACAAGCAACCAAACACCCCAAGACCCCCCACCCCCACCCCCATACCTCAATGAACAATGAAGTATCTGTCGCGGTATACGGTACTTCAGGCCCAAAACACAGCGCCCAAAGCCAGCCATACCAAGGGATCCCAACTAGTTCCCCCCCGAACTAACCAGACACACTCCCTGAACCACCCCCCAGTCCCAACAGGAGGAGGCAGCCCATAGTACAGGCCCCGAACCCCAACAAACATACAGTCGAGTCATAAACAAAGCACCATAGAAAAGTACCAGACCAGGATGGCCCCGGTATTCGCCAAAAAGAAGTCAATACTGCACCAGCCAATGTCTGTCCCACCGACCACAGCTCAGCATCCGCAACATATATTTTGACATAGGAAAGGCAACCAGCAGATAGTCTCTGTGAATGGTGATCAGGAGCCTTGTTCAGATTGATCCGTATCGGGCTGTGTGTCCCCCAAAAGAGGGTCCCGGGACAGGGACCTCCGCCGGGAGCGGGACTTGCGGTGACGTTTCCCTCTGCCTGACGGGTTGCCCCGGTCCTGAGACGAGCCACGCGACGACCCTGAGTGCAGCCCTGGTTGGACATGAGGTCGAATTCTGACCGTCTCATCGGTCCAGTTGAAGACGGCCTCCGGCGTATCGAAGAAGAGGGTCTTGGAGTTGAAGATCACACGGAGGCGGGCCGGGTAGAGCAGTGAGTATTGGATTTTCAAGCCACGCAGCTTGGCCTTGGCTTCCAGGAAGGAGTGCCTCTGCTGGTGGACCAGTTTGGTATAGTCCGGGAATATCATAATTTTATTATTGTCATAGAGCAGGGTGTCCTTAAGCCGAGCCTCCCGGAGAATGACGTCCCTGTCGTGGAAGTTGAGGAGCCTGGCGATGATCGGGCGAGGCCGCTCCCCGGCCGGCGGCTTCTGTGTCAAGGCGCGGTGAGCACGCTCCACCACGAAGCATCGCGACAGGGAGTCCGGGGGTAGCCAGCTCTCCAGCCACCGGGACAGAAAAACGTCCATGGGCCCATTCTCGCAGTCTTCCGGAAAGCCAACAAAGCGCAGGTTGTTCCGCCTCGCCCGCCCCTCGGCATCTTCCACACGGAGCACCAGGCCCCGCTGAGTCTGTTCCATGTCGGCAATCTTCTTCTTAAGGGCACCAACATCTCCCTCCACTGCTGTGACCCTGGTCTCGGTTTCAGTAATGCGGGCGACCGCATTACGAAGATCTTGCCGCAGCAGCATCACGTCGGCACCCACCGCGCCAATCTTCGCATCCAGCATGTCGCGGGACTGTGTAATGGCTGTCAGCAATGCCGCGTTGTCTGGTCCAGCATTTTGGCCCCCGCCAGCCGCACCAGCTCCTCCACCAGGGCCGGTGAACTTATCAATGGGTCCAGTCTTAGTGGCGGCCGAGCCCCGAGTCATGGCGGCCGCAGAGATGGCAGATCAGTATCACGCACCTGTAGCGAGGCCGCACCTCACGATAGTCCACCAACCAGGCCTCGGCCGGGGCGTCTAGAGCACACCAGGCCACACGGGATCCTCACGCCACCGGCCCACAGATCGGGCAGGCCCCCAGGAAACGCCGCCTCACCAGGGCGTAGTAGGTCGTCCCCGCGCCCACTGGCACGGCGCAGATATGGGCCACTCTAGCCCAGTCCACGAGTCCTCCGGCCGCCGCCCCGGCGACCACAGGGGCAGGGAAGGGCAAGTATCCGGGCCAGGCGCCCGACTGACACCCCAGCCCCCGGGGGCTCCCACTCGGCCGAAGGATCTGGGCCGGCGACTCCGGGCGGGGACCACCAAACTCGAGGTCCCGGCTCCACCAAGGCCAGGCAGGCCGCAGGTCTTCCGAGGCCCCCCCAGGCGCCGGCCCCCACCGCAGATATGGCGAGGAAAGGCAGGGGATTCCGCAGCTGGTCGCCGGCAGCAGGCAGCCCCGGATCACGGCCAAAGAGCAGCGCCTCAGGCCCCGGATCAAGTCCACCGGTCCGGGCCCGCCTAAAGTGAGGCCCCGGCCCGGTCAACCGGCCCCAGGTCGTCCACCGCTCCAAACTGCCTCACCTCAAGAAAGGGCACTGCACGTCCGTCTTGGCACCGGTCAATGGAGCTGGGCCGGTGACTCCGGGTGGGGACCACCAGACTCGAGGTCCCGGCTCCACCAAGGCTAGGTAGGCCGCAGGAGCAGGGAAGGGCAAGCATCCGGGCCAGGTGCCCGACCGACGCCCCAGCCCCCGGGGGCTCTCACCCGGCCGAAGGATCAGGGCCGACAACTCCGGGCGGGGACTACCAAACTCGAGGTCCCGGCCCCACCAAGGCCAGGTAGGCCGCAGGTCTTCCGAGGCCCCCCCAGGCACCAGCCCCCACCGCTGATGTGGCGAGAAGAGGCAGGGGGGTCCCGCAGCAGGTCGCCGGCAGCCAGCAGCCCAGGATTGTGGCCAAAGGGTAGCGCCGCAGGCCCCGGATCGAGACCTCCAGTCCGGATGTGCCAAAATTGAGGCCCCGGCTTGCTCAACCGGCACTAGGCCGCCCACTGCTCCAAGCCGCCCCACCGCCGAGAGAGGTCTCAGCGCGTCCTTGTCAGCACCGGATGACTCCCTGCGCCGTCCGCCACCGTTGCCCCAGATGTGGTGCACAATTCGGGTCCGGGGGCCAGGAGAAATCACAGGATAAGTATCGGGCCGGCGGGAGCTCTAGCAAGCCACGTCCGCCATGATCGCCCGCTAAGCCACGCCCTTATGAGAGCACTTTTTATTTATTTATTTACTCAAGGGTGTATATATAGCGCCAGAATTGACTCCGAGGAGTATCTTTGCGCTTTTGTGGGTACGTATCAGTTGTATCACTGTATATATTTTTGGCACAAATGTATTCGCATATCAGCAAACCTATTAGCATACAGTTAACTTTATCCGAATGTTGTTAAAACTGTCAGCATTTCAAAAAGGCTATTGGTAAGTTGTTAAGTATATCAGCATGAGATTAAATGTCTCTGCGTACCACTAAGCTTATTAGCATATCATTAAGTACATCAGCATAAGAAGAACAAATGCATCAGCGTGTCAATACAAATACCAGGCCCATTAGAATTGGGAGCCTTAACTTTTCAGAGTGTCTTTCTCAGGCTCACCATGCCATCAATGCTTCATAAGGCCATAAAAAAGTAGGCTTTCTTGGAAAGTGTTGCCAACTTATTAAGTGTAAGCGTGCAACTCAAAGTGTTACAGTACCATTAAAAGGATCAGCGTGGCATGCCATAGGGTCTTCGTTTCATATATAATGTCAGCTTCTCAATGGTAGTATCAGCATTTATTTATTTATAAAGTTTGATATAGTATTAAACGCACTATTGTGCCTTAAACATAGGAGGATTTTGAATAATGTACCAGAATTTTGTTTAAAGCATCAGCGTACAGGTGCAGTTTAAAGTTTTAGATGTGCTAGCAAGGACATAAAAGACTATCAGCGGATACTTAACTGTATTACTATGTGCTAAAAACGTATCACGTAGAAAAGGATTCAACAGCACGTTGTCAACAAGCAACGGAGTGGGAGTGACTGTGGCAGAAGGGACAGTGGCAACAACAAGCAATGAGTGAGGTACGAGGTGGGAACAATGTGGCAACAATTACTGGGGTAGTAAGGACGAGGCAACAAGCAACAGGGCAGGAGGGCCAGGCTACAGGGCCAGAGGAATGGCAAGAAATGATGGAGAAACAGGCAGCTGTGCTTGAGGGGGCGGTAGCGACATACAGGGCAACAAGCAACAGCGGAGGGAAGTAAAATAAGTACCTCAATCCAAGCACATGCAGCGGAACACCATTAATAAAGACATTATTTAGTACTTGGTCCGCGCTCCTTCGAAGAGACAAGTATATGAAGAGAAAGGGAAACCGGCACATGCCGACCAATGAGGGGTAAATGAGAGTGACGATGAAGCCAAGCAACAGTAAGTAATGGACGGACTCTAAGACTTTTTTTTTTTTTAAATTAAAGTAATAAAAGATCTTGAAAGAGACAGTGCATGCACTGTCTCAGACAAGACCTAATAATAGAAAAAAACTAGATTACCCTCAGAAGCTTCAAACTCAAGACAGAAGTGATGGAGTCTTGCTCCTCCTATTATCCCCCACTGTTATGTAGCAGCCCAATTTAGAATAGATGTGGAATGATCTAAAGCGGAATCTGACAAGAACTGGATTCATACAGACCACACAACATTACGCAGACCCACTGGGATTTAACAAGGGTTGAAAAGAAATATAGACCTCCCAATATGCCTACCCGAGCACTCTAGTTAGTACCACTCTGAAGGTGTGGGATAGGTTTGTTGAGGCCGGTAGTTTCACTACTTAGTTCGCAACCTATACTCCTGTCCAGTTTAATGATGAAATGATTATTCCCCTATAGCTGGTATAAATTCAACAATGTGGGAGCGGGAGATTAAAAATCATTTGCGACACGTATCAGGCTATTTCACCCCAAACTTTGAGCAATAACAAAGCCGAATTTCAACTCACTTGAAAGGCAGAACCAGTGATGTACACGGATAAGACACTGGATTACTCACCGTCGTATCTGACAGGCGACCACTAGAGAGCGGACGCCTTTTGAGATCCATTCCCCCAAGCTGATGGGTTCTAGAGGCATGTCTAACCCTTTGCTAGGCATTACTCACGGCAGAGAAACCACAACATTGGAGGCATAATGGGGAGTAGGAACAAATATTAGGCAAGCAAATTTTCAGCAAGCAGTGGGCGTGTCTGGGAGAATATATATATATACTCATCTTCCACATGTAGAGCAAGCACGGAAATCCACTATAAAGTATGGTATTGATGGCAGCATACCCCTATCTTCATCAAATATTTCCTAATGCAAACCTCAAATGCAGGAGGGGATGACAATGTAATGGGAGACACTACACTTTTGGCATGGCCCGCAGAGCCATGTCTTTTGGGAGGAGGTGTTCACCACTCTCTAGGGCACAGCTTTCCAAACTTTTCATGTTGGTGACACACTTTTTGGAGATGTATCAATTTGGGACACAGTAAGGCAGTGTAGCGAGCGAGCCCGATCCACTTAAGGGGTGTTCTCCCG